>NC_073313.1:279428148-279728148 GCF_027595985.1 Sorex araneus
ATTTTTGTGCTCATGTTTCCCCCATACAAAGTTCAAGAGCCCATCCCTTCACCAGTGCCCATTCTCTACCACCAGTAAACCCAGCATCTCTCCCACCCTCCCCAGTCCCGTCTCCCCCCACCCCACACTGCCACTGTGGCAGGGTATTCCCTTTTGATCTCTCTCTCTGACTAGGTGTTGTGGTTTGCAATAAAGGTGTTGAGTGGCCATTGTGTTCAGTCTCTAGTCTATATTCGGCACGCATCACCCTTCCCCCGCATGACCTCCGACCACATTTTACTTGGTGTTCCCTTCTCTGAGTTGCCCAGAATGAGAGACCAGCCTCCAAGCCATGGAGACAACCTCCTGGTACTTATTTCTACTAATCTTGGGTGTTAGTCTTATAGTCTATTATTCTATGCTCCACAGATGAGTGCAATCTTTCTAGAACATGGGCTTCTTTAGAGGGGAGAGATCAGAGTAAAAGAAAGGAATTGTACATCCCAAGTTGAAAATCAGCCAAGCCTAGAATAGAAATGCATCACTTTTTCTTATTTTTAAAAAAATCTGATAATTTTTCAAGATACTAATTTATCTGCCTAAATTTTTACTTAAAATTTTTTTCAGATAAAAACATAAAGGCCTGGGACTGGGGAGTTAGTACAGGAATTAAGGCATTTGCCTTGCAAGGGGCTGACCTCAGTTTGATCCATGGCATTGCAGAGGGTCCCCTGAGCACTGCCAGGAGTGACCCTGAAGCACAGAGCCAGGAGTAAAACTTAAGCACAGCCAAATGTGGACCAATCCATCCCTCTTTTTGTAATAAAGTATAAAGATCTGAAGGCTGGGAGATTGAATAGCAGTTAGGGCATATGCCTAGCACACACCTCACCTGGGTTTGATAACCAGCATCGTATGGTCCCCTGAACATCTCAGGGTGAAGCCCTGGAGGTCTCCAGGCACCAATGTGGTGGCCCAGGTGATCGCCAGAACTTCAGCGCCTGCAGCATCTCATCCTCAGGGCCTTGCCTTGTGTCGAGCTATCAGCCTGGTTGGCTGAGAAATTGGATGAAGTCCTGGGTCTGAGCTCTACTGGGAAGGCTCAGAATGTGTGTGTGTGTGTGTGTGTGTGTGTGTGTGTGTGTGTGTGTGTGTGTGTGAGAGAGAGAGAGAGAGAGAGAGAGAGAGAGAGAGAGAGAGAGAGAGAGAGAGACACTTTTTCTTATACACCCTTCTCCATCTTTTCTTGTTTCCCCACTTTCTCTTATCAGGTAACATTAATTCTATTATCAATGTTCACTATTTAATACTTTTTGTTTCGTCCATTCATCAGTTTTATTTCTTTAGTATATATGGATGAAATAATCCAATATAGGTTATTTCTTTTTTAGTTATTTCACTTCACATAATCCCCTTGTGTGCCATCCCTTTAGGTTTAGATGGCAAAATTGATTTTGTTTTGGGACCATATCCAAGCAGTGTGCAGGGGTTATGCCTGACTTGGTGCTCAGATGTTGCTCCTACTGGTGCTCAGGGGACCATATGATACCAGGGATTGAAGTCATGCTTCTGACATGCAAAGCATGTTTTCAGCCTGTTAAACTATCGCTCTGGCCCCCAAACTGATAATTTTTTTAATGGATGATTTGTTTCCTATTCTGTTTGTACATATCAGTAGTCTTTATTTATTTATGATGGGGCTTTTGTTTTTCCCATCTTTTTTATTGTAAATAATTCTGCAATAAATTTTGGAATAGAACTTTTGTGTTAATATTTTGTATTTTTCAGACAGTTACACCAAAGTAGGATTGCTAGATCATATGGGAGATCTATTTTTAGCTACATGAAGAAGCTTCAGACATACTCATCGACTGCACCAATTACATTACTATATCTGCACAAAATTTCTATTTTATTTTTTTTATGTATAGTAAGTGTGACTATTTTTAACTGTCTGAGAGTCTCACTGTCTGACTCCCTTTAGGGTTTATTTTATTCTCTATTGTTTCTGTTATAATCTTCCCATTCCTTGGGTGACTGGTTATTTGCCTGTATGTACTGGACAGGTTTTGAAAATTTTAGAAATTATTTCAGGCTTATAACATATTACTGTACGTATACTTAAAAATATACTTTCGTTGTTTATGTTAAGTGTTTTGGAGAAGTGGGTAAAGAAATTATCCTGAGCTAAATCAAGCTCAGAGTTGAGGTGATCTGAAACTGAGATGTGAGAGTCATCTAGAATGGAGCAACTTCAGGTTCCAGTCCTAAGCAAGGAAGCTGCAACACAGTGACCCTCTGTACCCCTCTGCACACCCTAAATTCTAACTGCTGATCATTTATGGATTGGACAAATGGACCTCTGAGACTTCATGATTCCTCAGATCATAGGTTGGTAAATGCTATCTTGTAATCTCTCTGGCCTTCAGGCTGATATTTGTAATATTTTGTTGATTTTCTAGTCCTGGCAATCAAAGGACTGGTTTAAATTATTTTTGATACCAGGGTTTATAGAAATATAGATACTGTACATATAGGTCATTGATTTTAATAAGTACCTTGAAGAATATCTAAGAGAAAAATTAGATTTTTATACACAATTCTAGCTTCAATTCTAAATTCCTAATACACCACTACGTAGGAATGTTGTATCCTAGTCCTGATAGTAAGTACTTTGAGGAAAATTACTTACTTTTGTTGACATTATTAAATATCAACTCTTTTCAAAAGCTGTCCTAAGAAACTAGATTATAAAGCTGAAAAAGACCTAAAGGGGCTTGAAACCTGCATTTCTTCTTAGTTAACTGATTATTTTTAAAATCAATTCATGGTCAAAAAGTCGTTTGTTAAGTATATGTAGCCCAATAATAAATACATTTAAAATATAAAGATGTATATTGGAGTTCGTATTATTTTTCTGCCCAAACTGGAGGGCATTTTAAGTAACAGATATGCTAGTGCATTTGTCTTCCGGTGAAGTTTATTGTTGAATATGTTTTTTTAAAAAGTATTTGACGAGGGCTAAAGAGAAAGCTCTAGTGTAGAGCTCCTGCCAGCTCAGACAAGGCCCTGTGGTCTTCTGCATCACTTTCAGTCTGACTCCTGCCTAGCAACTGGTGTAGGCCTGCTGGTGCCCCTCCCCAACACTGCTGGGCGTGGCCCTGGTAACCCCAGTGTTCCGGGAGCCCTGCTGGGTGTGGCTTGAGCGGCCCTGAGCACTGATCGGCTGAGCATTACAGGAAGTGCCCCCCTTTCTTAACACCTTTTTAGTGCTTTAGAGAAAGAGGTTGCTTTCTCATTTTTTTTGGAGAGAAGTGTTACTTTCACATGGGATCTTAAATACCAGGATTATCTTTTTCCTCAATTAAGCTCCAGTTTCATAGCCTTTTTACTCTTGGCATATGATGATGCGCGGCCACATGGCTTCTGAAGTTTTAATAATTAAATCTGGAGGGATTTCTGCCAAGACTGTTCCGAGCTTTGTTTTTGGGATAATGGCTGATAAGCAGCTTGATGAGCAGCCAGAGGGCTCCTTCATGGGCAGCAACTTGGGGTCTCCTGGGGGGGTAAGGGCAGGCTCCGCCCCCACCCCTGAGGCCCCGTGTTCCTGGTCACTGCAGGCCCCTCCCTGGCTGTCCCTGGGCCTCTGGAATATGGCAGCAGTGACCACGCCGCCAGGGGAAACAGGCCAAGGCGCGAAACCCATTCCCACCTGGGGTGGTCTGGACCGGAAACCTAATGTGTATTCCGGACACATTTCTGCCCAAAGCCGCATGTTTGATATTCAACAATACAATGATCGATCACTCATCCCTCCACCAGTGCAAACCTTCCACCACCAATACCCCCGTTATCCCCTCCTTTTCCATTTCAGTCCTGACCCTGCCTCTACGGCAGACAATTGTTCAGATACTCTCTCTATAGTTTTGGGCATTATATTTTGCTTGGATATTTCCACCACCAAAAAAGCCTGCCTTCTAGGGGCAGATGCTAGGTCATCTATTTTCCATTGCTCACTTTGCATATCAGGAAAGGTCGCACGGCTACAGTGTTGTGGTGCCCGGCAGCTAGAATTCTTCACTACTGAGCACGGCCAGATAGTGCTGGGGACGGGGTTGAGGGCGTGACTTCCAGGGTAAGGGGTAGGCTGGAGGCTGGGATGGCACTGCCCAGTTCCAGTGTCCCCATGTGGTAAAGAGAAATAGTCCTGGTCCCCACATACTGGAGCCATATTTGTAGAAGCTCAGATGGGATTCCATCTGAGGAAGGCCGGGAGACTGCACCTGCTCCATCTGGGGCACCCCTGTGTTATCGGCTCGGTTTGGGATCCGGAGCATTCTTTGGTGTTGTGGTGCCCGCCAGCCAGGATTCTTCCCAATAACCATTTTTAATCAGAGCCTTTAAAACTAGTATTTAAAGTTCACTAGCTTAGCTTTTAAGAATTCTATGTAAGTATACAAGGATTCAAGAATGCTATGTAAATATACCAAGATACAAGTTTGACAGATTTCCTACCCACAGTATGAGCCATACCCACAGAGGTTACTGAAACATGCCCAATGTAAATATACCAAGATACAAGTTTGACAGATTTCCTACCCACAGTATGAGCCATACCCACAGAGGTTACTGAAACATGCCCAATCTATGGTGAATCAGTCAACGGAGAAGACAACGAAGATGGCCGGGCAGAACTCAGTGGATGCAGTGGAGACAATTGCATCTTCATGTAGAAGTTACATAACTCTTTGAATTTTTTTTCTCTCTTGCATGATAGACTCTGCTCCTAGCAGAAATGTCTCTAAAGAATGTTACCACTCCAGCCCTCAAATTCTGTGATTCTCCTCAAGTTGAGCAGGACCATTTGAATGTGAGTTTAAAATGTCACTGTCACTGTCTTCCCATTGCTCATTGATTTGCTCGAGTGGGCACCAGTAATGTCTCCATTGTGAGACTTGTTACTGTTTTTTGGCATATCGAATACCCGAATACGGGTAGCTTGCCAGGCCCTGCCGTGCTGGCGAGCTTGCCTCTCTTGGTAGCTTGCTGGGCTCTCCAAGAGGGGTGGAGGAATTGAATCCGGGTCGGCCTCATTCAAGGTGAACGCCCTACATGCTGCACTATCACTCCAGTCTCGAAGGAATTTAAAATAGATTAGAAAAAAAATAGAAACAAAAGTTTGACATCAACGAAGTACCAACTGTAAAGGATGAAGTTTTATTTTAGCAAGACCAGTGAAAATGGCCAGTAGACATAACAAGATGGGTCTGAGAAGGTTGGGAACTCCAGAAACCACCTTCTATCACCTTTTTCTCCTTTCCCATCCTCTCTTTTCACTACACATCTCCAGGACCTTCCTTCATATTGTTCACACAAGGGATCATATTAGTGGCTTTGAAGGGAGAAAATGAAGCAACTTTTGCTTCAGCTAAAACCAGTGTATGTGATGTCTTATGCGAAATGTAGCTAAGGGTCTGCACTATGGTGCAATAAAAAACAAATGAAAATCAGAAGATTTTGGGCAAATGATATAAATGGAATATTTTTATTTGAGGAAGGAGAAACTTTGAACACTTCCATGTTTTTACATATTCTGATGCCTATAATTCTTTATCTCTGTGATCTCTGGAGCTTGACAAGTTTGTGAATAGGTAGCCTATTTCAAACTTAGTTCACATTACACTCAGAGCTGTCACATACCCCGTGACACATATCATTATATTATACTATCATATCCACATCATACTGTAGCACTGTCATCCGGCTGTTCATCGAATTGCTCGAGCGGGCACCAGTAACGTCTCCATTGTGAGACTTGTTGTTACTGTTTTTGGCATATCGAATATGCCATGGGTAGCTTGCCAGGCTCGCCGTGCCGGCAGGATACTCTGGGTAGCTTGCTGGGCTCACCTAGAGGGATGGAGGAATCGAACCTGGGTCAGCCGCATGCAAGGCAAACGCCTTACCTGCTGTGCTATAGCTCCAGTCCATCCACATCATAGACTGTCATATACATATATAGCATACTATCATAGAATTCAATTAACACCCTTTGTTCAGGAAGCAACTGAACTTCAATTAGTACCTACTGTGTATGCATCAGTCATTTCCAGGACTCTTTTATGTATTATTTCTTCTTTTAAATCTTTTTTTAATTACCCTGATTCAATAAGTTGTTCACGACTGGATTTTAGGCATACAATATTCCAACACCCATCCCTTTGCCAGCATACACTTCCCACTAGCAGTGTCATTTCTTTTAGTCCATTCCACACACATTTGAAACAGGTGAAAACACATTTGAAAACGACTCAAGTGTTTGGAGATGCGGATGCAGATATTAAGAAACTTATTTGTCAGGATCAAATTAAGGGTAAAAGGAAGATTTACAGCTGCCACTTTCATCGGACATTTTTTCCCTCTGAAGCCTGTTTCCTTCTGTGTAAAGTGTAAAACGCATTAAGAGTCAGTATAGCGTTTTCCGACTTAATAATAAAACGAAGAAGAGAATACATCTCAAACGGAGCATTCTTATGTCCCAAAGCCTACAAGTCACCTAAAATTGAAGTGGCCATCTTCAAGGCAAGGAGCACCTGGGCTCTGCCCGCGCGTGCCCAAGGTTTCAGGCAGCCCCGGCCCTGAAGGGCTCAGCCGACTCTGCGCATCACACTTTGGTACTTGATCCCGAACCCGCGCCCCCTGCCCCCAGCCTGGGGGTGTCCGGGGCACAATTTCGGCCCAGCGCGTGGAACACGACCAAAGTCCCAGCGCTCCTCCCGGGCCAGACAATGGTGGGAACCGTTCGGGAGCCCACCCAGGCACAGTGGCCTGGCCCGGCCCAGACAGCGGGGGCGGCGCCCCGCCCCTAAGGCGCCTCGGCCACTCAGCGGCCGCGCCGCGCCCCGCCGCGCTCCCATTGGCCCCTCGCGGGACGGGCGCGGCCTTTCCGTCTTCCCGCCTTCCCGGCCGGCCGAGCCCGAGCCCCGCGCGGCCCCGTCAGCTCCGCCCCGCCCCACGCGAGCGCCCCGCCCTTCCGGCGCCGCGCTCCCTCGCGCCCCGCCCGCCCCGGGCCCCGCCCCGCAGCCGGAGGTGGGCGGGCCCAGGGAGGGTGGGGCGGGGCCGGGGCGGGGCCGCGCGCCGGCGCCGCGTTGCCATGGCGGCGGGGGCGGCGGGGGGCGGGGGGAGCGCGCGGGAGGGGGAGGAGGCGCTGCCCGGCCGCGGGCGCAGCTGCCACCGCCTGCTCGTTGCCGCGTCGGCCCGGAGGCGGCTGCCGGGCGCCGCGGGGACAGCTGCGGCGGCGCTGCCATATTGCGTCTCCCGGGCCGGCCTCGCCTCGGCGCCGCGGCGGCCGAGCTGACGGTGAGTGCGGGAGCGGGGCCCGGGGCGCGGGCCGGCGGGCGGGAGGCGGCGCGGGCGGGGGGCGGCGGCGGCGCGCGGTCCGGGACGGCGGGGGGCGCGGGGGGCGCGGGGGGCGCGGGGCGGGCCCGGATGTGGGGGCCGCGCCCGGCCGGCCGCGTCCGCCCCGCGGCGGAGGCGCTTCCTGCTCCCGCCGGGCGCGGCGCGTCCGGGGCTCCGAGTCCCGCGCCCCCTGGCGCCCCCTCAGCCCTGTGACAGCCACGTGGCCGCCCCCCGCCGCCGCGAGCTCGGCCCCGGCTCGCGGGGTCCCCGCGTTGGCCGCCTCTCGGGGGACGACTCGCGACCCTGATCCCTCGGCGGGTCGGACCGGACCGGACCGGACCGCGCCCGCGGGGGTTTCCGCGCCGGGGGCGCCGAGCGAGCTGCGGGGACAAGCCTGTGACTCCGAGCCTCGGAACATCATCTTGTTCTGCTTTTCAAACAATTCCTGGAGGATTTCTTGGGGGTCATCTTGCGAAAATCGTTTAATTTTTCCACGCGAACTGGGCTCAGGGCAGACACAAGGGTCTCCCCGGGTCCGCCCGGCACCCGCGACCGCTTTGTGTGACTCCAAGTTTCCTGCGGGAGAAGTTCCCGTGTGTCGCCGGGGCAGCTCGCTCCACAATTTTTACGTTGTGTTTTTTTTTTTTTTTTTGCGAAGGTTTTACGAAGTTGAATGCTTCGGATCTTTAAAAGTAAAAACAGGATGGAAGATTTAAAAAAAATATGAACTTTTTGGAGAGTCTGGAAATATTTAGAAGTACAGTTCCTGGTCCAAAATCCTGGGGGTCTTGAATTTTTTCCTGCATCATTTTTTTTTTTAAATCAGTTTTACTTGAAGAGTGGTAAAACCACAAGAAACGTTAAGGACGTGTAGAGAAGTTGTGGGGCGCAATTTATTAGAATTTAAATTACACCACAGCGATGGTACTCAAGCTCTGATGACAGTCGAATAAAAGGTGGGCGAGGTTTCACGTCAGGACAGGGAAAGCAGCCTATATGAGTTTGCTGACCATTGAGATGCTTAGTTTAGAAAACTGAAGGAGTTGATGAAATATAAGCGAAGCAGGAAGCAGTGAAAATGTAGAAAGATGACTATTCGTTAGATTATCATCATCAGATGGAACTTTAAAAGTGCAAGTCAAGCAGATTGTAAGGCAGATTATTGCTTAGCCAGTCATTGTGTGTTGCTTTCCTTTTATTTTTTAAATTATTTTTTATTTATTTTTGCTCTTGTGGTTATTGAGATTGAACCTGGGGCCGCAGACGTGCAAATGCAATGGGCCACTGGGTTGATCCCCAACCTGTGTGTCGCCTTTCGATTGCTGTCACGTTAGCAGTTGGGCTCTGCATCAGTGCAAAAAGCCCTCCAGAAATAAAGCTTTGAGAACATAATCTTTTGTTGGAAAAAAATACTTGAAAAATAAAAGTTTATAGTGTGAGAGGGTGTAATTAAGAGTTAAATTGATTA
The DNA here is from genome assembly GCF_027595985.1 of Sorex araneus. NCBI lineage: Eukaryota > Metazoa > Chordata > Mammalia > Eulipotyphla > Soricidae > Sorex > Sorex araneus. The sequence goes on from NC_073313.1 coordinate 279,436,994, forward strand.
ATGCAGACAGGTGCTGTAAGAGTAAGAGATTTTAATAGATGTGCTTCTTGGAAAAGGCTCTTTTTAAGATCTAACCTCCTGACAATTTGATTAGATTACTTTTCCTGGAGATCTCACTCTAATGATACCAAATTTCATCTCAAAACTTTTCAAATTCACACTTTTCCCATCTTCCTGGGACCTAAGCCAGAACAAGCAACGGCCCCAGCTGGCCGTCCCAACTTACCCTCTGCTAGCCTACAAGAACCGTGTGTTTAATCCCAGCTTGATAGTGGTGGAGCAGTTTTATTTCTTTTTTATTTATACGTTTGTTTCTTGCTTTTAACATCTTTCTGTTGGATATTCACTTATACTCATGGCCTTATACCTACCCAAGATCTACTTAAACTTGAGACTTGGCTGAAATCTTGCTTGTCCTGGGAGGTCAAGAATCATATACCTCACCCGAACTTTCAAGTTGCATATAATATTTGCATATGCTCTTTTCTAACAGTATATGATAATTTTGAACAGTGGCATTCTGTACTAACTTACTTTCATATACTGCTTTCTGAGCAACTCTTCAGGCTCTGCTGTAGGAGCTGAGAATACCACATTGATTAAGACAATTCCCGTAGTCTTTGTCTCTCAGGGTTTATAATCCCAGATAGATGATAAAGTCTGTCATCACACAGAGAAATGTTATGTTCTCAGCTATACACTGTATGCACAGAGAACATTTGATTATTTTCTAAATAAGGAAAAGACAGGACTTAATGGTAGTAGGTGGAGACTTGGCTGGAAAGGTTTTTTTGTTTGCTTTTTTTTTTTTAACATAAGAAGCATACAAAAGAGAATAAATGGGTTATGGACCTGAAAACATCACTGCTTTACCAAAAATGGAAATTACATTTGAGCCTGACAAACACAGTAACATCCTTACTCAAAGACTTGTTTTACTCGTGTGTGCTTATAATAATTGATTATTATATTATAGATTAAGAAGGATGCTTTAGGAAGCAGGGATTCAAGGGGCACTTGCTGTGATTCTGTGTGACTTTATAATTAAAACTATAGACGCATGCAATGTCTTTTCATTTCTTTTTGCTTTGAGACCACACCCAGCGGTGCTCAGGGCTTACTCCTGGCTCTGCAGTCAGGGATTACTCTTGGCAGGCTGGGGGACTTTATAGGGTGCTGGGGGTTGAACTCACGTTGGCCTGGTGGGAGTCAGGTGCCTATCCATACTATCTCTCTGGCGCCTACTGGCCTCCTACAATGTCTTAATAACTTTACCAACTATGTTGGTACTCATTCTCTGTCTTACCAAGAGAGAGCAAAAGAATGGCTGTCATCATCACCTTCTAAAGTGTTTGGATTCATGTATTCCATATTTTCCTTATCCAATTTTCATTAAACTTTATTTCACTAATATTTCTAGAAAAATTATAGAGTTCTGACTGTACCTCTAGTTTTACCTATAGTTAAAATTTCTTTGTTACAATTTGTCACAACTCAGGAAACAAAATTGCCTCCATACTATCAATGACTGAACACTATACTTTATTATTCACAGTCCATCCTGTGCCCATATGTCCTTTTTCTATCCAAGAATTCCAGTTTCTCAGACATAATGTCTTTGATAACTATAACAGTTTAGGGAATACTAGTCAAATTTTTACAGATTTCCTCCATTGAGATTATTCTCATATTTTCCTCATGAATAGAGGGTTAATGGTTTCTGAGAAGAAGACAGCTGAAGCGAAGTGCCATTCTCATTATATTATTCCAAGGGTACATGGTAACAGTATAATGAATTTGGTGAAGTTAACCTTGATAAAGTGCTTGACATATTTGCTCTGTTGATCCTCTCCCATTCCCACACCCACACACCCTTCTCTACTACTGTTGTGTTTTGTTTTTGGCTGCACCCAGCTGTACCCTGGCTCTGCTTTCCCAGGTCACTCCTAGCTGCCTTGGGGGACCACATGGATGCAGTTCTGGGGATCAGACCCAGTTCAGCCATGTCTAAGGCAAGAGCCTTGCCTACTGTACTCTTCCTTGGAGTTCTGTTCATAGAGAACTCTTTGTAAGCAAATGCTGAGCAGTTTATACTGAAGAACTTGAACCTAATTTTGATTCAAATATCCTTACCTCTGTTCACCTAATTTTCTTTTCCACAAAGAAAAATACTTAAATCATGGACATACATCATCATCATCATCATTATTGTTATTATTATTGGGTCACACCTGGTGATGCACAGGAGTTACTCCTGGCTCTGCTTTCAGGAATTACTCCTGGTAGTGCTCGGGGGACCATATGGGATGCTGGGAATCAAAGCTGGGTCGACCGCATGCAAGGCAAATGCCCTCCCCACTGTGCTATCACTCCAGCTCCAAGGACATACATTATTGAGTTTTCTTTTCTTTTTGTTTGTTTTGTTTTGGGGCCACAACAGTGCACACATCTTATTCCCGGCTCTGCTTCAGGGATTTCTGTTCCTGGAGCTCGGGGAACTATATGTGGCGAGGGGACTCAAAGCCAAGTCTGTCACGTGGAGTGCAGAGCAGGCGCCTCACCTGCTGTACTGTCTCTCCTGTAGTGCTAGGAATATAGTGGTGAGCAAGATGTCATTTCTGCTCTTCTGGAAATTGCTGATGTAAATGTAAAATGAATTTATCTCCTCACCTACTTAGGTCTTGGTTTTATTGATGGTTATAATATTCTGTCAGTTCTAAAAGGCAAATAAAATAACTCAACCATTTAGAAGATAATTTAAAATATTAAATATTCATAAAAATGAACTTATTTTGTTACCAGCATAGATCATGAAAATGTTATGTTATTTTGGTATTTATACCATTTTATACCAGGACTGGAGCAATAGCACAGCGGGTAGGGCGTTTGCCTTGCACAAGGCCGACCCGGGTTCGATTCCTCCGTCCTTCTTGTCCCTCCCGGCAAGCTATCGAGAGTATCCTGCCCACAGGGCAGAGCCTGGCAGGCTACCCATGGCGTATTCGATATGCCAAAAACAGTAACAAGTATCACAATGGTGTATTCTATATGCCAAAAACAGTAACAACAATGGAGATGTTACTGGTGCCCGCTCCAGCAAATCAGTGAGCAGTGGGATGACAGTAATGCAGTGATACGGTGATTTATACTATACATATGTAATATATATACTTGGAAAAAATAGACACATGTTAAATTCCCAGGGAAGTGTAGTTGCTGTTATTTTCATATCCTAACATTTATTTCAGACTATAAGAATTTTTACTTTCCTAAATTGTATTTGTGTATGTTTTTGCTATTTTTGTCATGTAAAAACTTAAACTTTTGAGAAGTAAGTTTGAAATTTGTAAAGACCAGACCCTGAGCTTTTTCCTTTTCAGGAAGTTGTGAATATGGGGAAGAAAATGAAGTTGAGGTTCACAGGACATTCATAAATGTCCTGCATGTTATGATCGACATTTTTTTTGAGGGCAGTCTGTTCCTTTATTTTGGTTTGGGGGCTGTGGCAGTGATCATGGGTCACGCCTGGTGGTGCTTGGGGGCCGTGCTGGCTTGGCTACGTGTCAGGCAGTCCTTCCCTGCTCCTCTGCCTGTCTGCCCAAGGGGAGTCAGAACTGGAAGGAAGAGTGATGCCCTCTAACACTGGGAATGCTCCGAGGAAATATTATTAAGTACCAGTCTTTCCAAAGAACAGATTTTATTTATGGAGGTCTTGTTGAGGGAGGATTTCAGTTAGTGTTTCTTAGGTTATCTAGATTAACTTTATATAAATTTTGTGTAACTTTATGTAAACCACAGCTTCAATGATCTCATTGGAATTCTTTCTAAAATATATTTGAAAGGGCGGTATTGGCTTGATGATATGTTTGCTGCTCTTTCTGTCCCCAGAAAGAATAAGTGATGACATTGTAGAATCATGACAAAGTTTAGAAATAGTATCTATAAAATTCTAAATCCTAGTAATGCCAAGAAGTGATTGTGGATCTCATTATTATTTCAGTTATATTCAGTTAGCTTGAGAAATAAAGGTGCAATTAAAAAAAATAAGTGATGAATATAAGATTGAGAAAAGATATTAATATTTATAAAAGTCTATTCTATTGCAGAAATGCTATTCGTTGTTACAGTGAGTTCAATAAATGGGTTACTCAAAGAGGTCTAATCATTTGTGAAGAATTACAGAAATAAATTGGTGGTTGATGAGCCTGCTTGACTCAAAACTATATCCATTTGTTTAAATATTAGCGTAGGGGCTGGATCGATAGCATAGCGGGTAGGGCGTTTGCCTTGCACGCGGCCAACCCAGGTTCGAGTCCCAGCATCCCATATGATCCCCTGAGCACCGCCAGGAGTAATTCCTGAGTGCAAAGCCAGGAGTAACCCCTGTGCATCGCCAGGTGTGACCCAAAAAGCAAAAAATAAATAAATATTAGCGTATTGAATGTTAGGGTGCGCTAGAGCATAAAAACGAATGTTGTTTTGCTTACAAAGCTTTGTTTTTGATGCACTATTTCTTAAATGATGGCAGAAATTCTGTTGTATAATATGGTCAGCGTTTCTATTTAAAATAAGTACAGTTGATGGGACCAGAGAGCTAATATAGTGGGTAAGGAGCTTGCCTTGCATGCATCTGACCTGGGTTCAATCCCCAGCACCTCATATGGTACCCTGAGCACAGCCAGGTGTGACCCCTCCCTCCCATAAGGTACAACCCAAACCCCCCAAATAAAAAGTTCAGTATTTTTTATGTGGTAAAGGTGTTGTTACTGTTTTTTTTTTGTTTTACATATATATGTGTAAATCATGTATCTCCTATTATTTTAGCCACTTGTAACTAATTCTACCCTTAACTTCAGTATTACTTTCTCTTACCAGTTTTTTTGTTTGTTTTTGCTTGTTTGTTTGCTTTTTGGGTCACACCTGGCATTGCACAGGGGTTACTCCTGGCTCATGTACTCAGGAATTACTCCTGGCGATGCTCGGGGGACCATATGGGCTGCTGGGAATTGAACCCGAGTCAGCTACGTGTAAGGCAAACGCCCTGCCTGCTTTGCTATTGCTCCAGCTGTCTTACCAGTTCTATACCTCAAAATATTTGGCTGCTTTGGGGCCACACTACTCCTGGCATAGTACTTTTCTGCTGTCTTGTAGCAGATTGGGTAGAGGTTGCTCCTGGTGGTCCTCGGTGACCATATGCTGCTTGGTACCTAATCTGAAGTTTCTCTATGCTAGCCACCACCCTGGATCCCAAAATGTGTTTCTTCTTGTAGGATAACATTTAAAAAAAGCTCCTAGTCTAGAGGCAGTGATGGAAAGGTAAGCAAATGATTATGAGTAGTCATAAATAGCAAGTAAATTTTGTAGTAGGGCTCTATATATGGTGCTAAGGAATTAAGAGTAATAGAAAAAATAATTCAAACAAGGCTTTTGACTGTTCTTGAAAACATCTAGAAACATTAAAGAGTGAAAAAGTATATTCAGGAAGCTTGGGGTGGTGTGAAATTCTTTGGTATTTAGAGGTCGCCATACCAAGAATTCAGATTTTACTTGGCTTCATGGTTTTTTAGAGTCTCAAGCTGAAGGTAAGTATATGTGTACATCTTATTCTGTTATTTAAACTGGAATCAATATGAAGAATTTAAAATTTGACTATTTAACATGTATACAACATAAAATAGTGACAGAACAATTATTTTATTTTTATTTTATTTTTGTTTTTGCTTTTTGGGTCACACCTGGCAATGCACAGGGGTCACTCCTGGCTCATGTACTCAGGAATTACCCCTGGTGGTGCACAGGGGACCATATGGGATGCTGGGATTCGAACCTGGGTCGGTCGTGTGCAAGGCAAGTGCCCTACCCACTGTGCTATCACTCTAGCCCCGTGACAGAATAATTGTCAATGAAAACAATAGCAAAGCAAAAAGGCTAAACAGTTTTGTGATGACTGTCAGTGTCAGTTTTTGTCTCTTTCTTGCTCATCCTGCTTTGCTTTTCATGTTGCTGCTGCTGCTCTAATGACCCTTATTTTTGTGACAACTGAATGACACATGCTTGGCTTTGGTGCTGACTTGGGTAGTGAGCTGGTGGTGCTGGTAGAACGGTTGAGGTGCTTTGCAGATACAATGCTTGCGAAGAATGCTGAGAGTGGGAAAGCCACAAACAGACGCCTGTCTTCGGAAACTCTCGAGCTCATTCACCAACGTGGTTTGGCACAAGCCTCAGGCAACCACAAGCTAATGTCCGAGCTCGCAAAGCTGTGCAGAGAAGCGATAAAGGAAGACCTCCAAGAGAGAAGAGCAGCAGTGTTGGCCGATGCAGCGGAAGCTGGGAAAGGTACTCGCAACGCTCGCCTGTCCTTCACTAACTACAAGACCAAGATGACTGCCCTTCGATGTCCTGATGGATCTATCACATCTTCCAGAATGGCAATGGAGAGGATTATTCACAACTGCTACTCGGATCTCTTTGACAACCACGTCCACCTGCCTGCATACCAAATTCCGCAGGATGGATATGTCGTTCCCAGCATTCTCCCTTCCGAAATCCGACATGCCATTTGGAGGATGAAGAACCTCCAGCTCCAGGCACATCTTTTCGACTCCACCATTCTTCCTGCACTAACATATGCCTCAAAGACCTAGGCCCGATGAGAACGCTATCCGGGTATCCCAAAGAGGAATTGAAAGAGCTCTGCTTGGAATATCACATTTCACTCAAATGAGAGAAGGAATTCGGGGTTCCAACCTCCGTCGACGACCAAGAATCAGGGACGCTGTCTCATTTGCTGAGGTGTCAAAAATCAGATGGGCTGGACACGTAATGCAATTCAGAGACGACCACTGGACTAGAGCTGTTACCGACTGGATTCCACAGGACATCAGAAGACCGAGTGGCCTTCGCCCAATGAGATGGTCAGACTTCGTCAAAACCCTGAACAAATGGTTTGAGGCTCTTCGTGTTCTTGGAGCAAGCAGATACCATTGATGTACACTAGCATGTGACAGGGATGAATGGAGATGTTACTGGCGCCCGCTCGCGCAAATCGAAGGTCAACGGGATGACAAGTGATACAAGTGAATTGCATTTGAGATTCCCTTTTCTTCTGAACCCATAGTGCTTTGTTCCTTTCCTAAAACACCTAGCTTTCTGCTACAGTTATTTGTGTTACTTACTGTGAATTGCTCATACATAATGTGTGCTGGAAACATTGGGCATGGGGGGTGGAGGGCAAGCTGGGAGAGAGATTGAACCCAGGCCTCACATGCAAAGCAAGTACTTGACCACAGAGCTCCATACCTGGCTTGGAAACGTCTTTAAAAGCCTGGGCCACACAGTGGTGCACAGAGTTTACTTCTGGCTCTGTGCTCAAGGTTCACTCAAGAGGGGCAGAGGACCAGGTCGTAGGGTGCCAGGGATTAACTCATTGGCAAGGCGAGCACCCTCCCTGCTCGGGCCCAGGCTTGGAAGTGAATGAATTGAATCATACTTATTATTTGGGCTTCTGGGCTGCACCCTGTAGTACTCAGGGGTCACTCCTGGGAGTGTTTAGAGGACCTTATGCCATGTCAGGGTTTTAATGGGTGTCAGCTTCATGCAAGGCATGCTTTAACCCCTGCACTATATCTTCAGTACCTAATTATGTTTCTTTTCAAGACCACCATGCTTGTTGATCATAAAGATGAGTCTTCTTGGCTCTGGTTTTTTCAAACAACTCTGGTTTTTTTGAAACAACATATTAAAACCTCATCCAAAAACAAAGAGATGAACAGAAACTTCCTTAAAGAAGACCTAAAGAACAGTTGAGTGGAGCAATAGTACAACGAGTAGGGCACTCGTCTTGCACGTGAGCTACTGGGGTTTGATCCATGGCACTGAATATGGTCTCGGAGCCCATCAGGAGTGATCCCTGAGCAGAGAACCAGGAAACTCCCAGAGACGTGGCCCACAAACCAAAAAACTGAAGGTGACCTACAGATGGCCAGCGAGTATATGAAAAAGTGCTGTCCATCCCCTATCAGGAAAATGCAAATCAAAACAACACAGTGAGTCTGGGCCACATCAAAAACAAACCAACCAACCCCTACCCAAATAATCAGCTGACGTGGATGAGCAAAAAGAAACCCCCATCTGCTGTTGAAAGGAATGTTGACTGTTGCAAACTCTTTGGAAAACAATATGAGTATTTCTCAAAAAACTAAGAACTGAGCTTTCATACGACCCAGCAATTCCACTATTAGGCATCTATCCCAAGGGTCAAAAAATATCATTTTGGAAAGATGTTTGTATACCAGTATTCATTACAGCACTATTCACAATAACCAAAATATGGAAGCTACAATAGGATACTGTAAGAAAAGACTAAATTGGGGCTAGCACTATTCACAATAACCAAAATATGGAAACTACAGTAGAATACTGTAAGAAAAGACGAAATTGGGGCTAGATAGCACAGCTGATGAGGCACTTGCCTTGCACGTGGCTAACGAAGGTTTGATCATTGCCACTACATACGATCCCCCACGTTCCTCCAGGAGTGACCACTGAACACAGAAGCCCAAGAGTAAGACCTAAGCATAGCTGTGTGTGGCCCAGCAACCAACTTAAAAAGAAAAAAGAAGAAGAATAAAAGATGAAATTCCCTATAAGTGGATGGAACTAGAAGGTATGGTGCTGAGTGAAGTTAGTCAAAGGTGAGAGATAGGTACAGGGTGATGTTATTTGTGGGATAACAAAACATCTCAAGGGAATAGCAAATGTCCCAAGGCACCAGAACCTGAAAGCTGATCTACAGTGGCCAAGATGGGATAGGGGAAGGCTGTGGCTATGGGCAAAAAATAGAAGGAAAAAAGTTCGATTTCATAGTTTTTTGTTTTTGAACATTATTTTGAGAAAACGATGGGTGACTTTCTGAGATTTCCTGGCTCTTCTCTACTTGCATGTGGGCTTTCATTTTCCTTTCTCTAATTTCACAGTTTGTTATTTGTGTTTGCTTTCCCAGCATTTCTTTGATCTCACAGAAGTGAGTTCCAAGAGCTACAAGGGAAAAGATGGCTGTGGGCTCTGGACCTTACTGTAGACCCCTTGAACTTAATACTTGGAGTAGCTTCAGTTTCTGTTGGCACGTTCTCTCTTCCTGTGTTTCATTGATTATCAGTTAGCTCCTCGGTGCTTATCTTCTCTCTGGAACCTAACTGCTTGACATTGATAGGAAACAAGTTTCAGCCCTTTGTATTTGGGGTTTATGTAAAGACTTAGTTGGTTTCCTTTTTAAGTGTTTTTATGTTGGTTTTAGAGCTCAATTTCTTTTTTTTTTTAAATCTTATTAATGAATCACTGTGAGACAAAGTTAGAGACTTATAGGTTTTCATGCTTACGTTTCAGTCATACAATGATCGAGTGCCCATCCCTCCACCAGTGCCCATTTTCCACCACCAATAGTACCAGCATCCCTCCCACCAACCCCACCCTGTCCCCTTCACCCCACCCTGCCTCTGTCCCCTTCAGCCCACCCTGCCTCTGTGGCAGGGCATTCCCATTTGCTCACTCTCTTTTTGGGTGTTGTGGTTTGCTGCAGAGGTATTAAGTAGGCATCTTGTTTGGTCTATAGTCTATTTTCAGCCTGTATCTCCCATCCCTAGTGGGCCCACCTAGCACCCTTTGCTTGGTGATCCTTTCTCTATCAGAGGTGCTTCTTCACCTAGCATGTGAGGTCAGCTTCCAAGCTGTGGAGTACTCCTCTTGATTCTTATCTCTACTATTCTTGGATGTTAGTCTCCCATTCTGTTACTTTATATTCCACAAATGTGTGCAATTTTTCTATGTCTGTCCCTCTCCCTCTCTTTCTGACTCATTTCACTCAACATGATACTTTCCATGTTGATCCACCTATATGCAAATTTCATGACTTCATCTTTTCTGACAGCTGCATAGTATTCCATTGTATTCCATTGTGTAGATGTACCAAAGTTTCTTTAGCCAGTCATCTGTTCTTGGGCACTCGGGTTTTTTCCAGATTCTGGCTATTGTGAACAGTGGTGCAATGAACATACAGGTGCAGATGTCACTTTTACTATACTTTTTTGCATCTCTGGGATATATTCCCAGAAGTGGTATTGCTGGGTCAAATGGGAGTAGAGCTCAATTTCTAATTGCTCTGTTCTTATGTGAAGATTTGGATATAACATATTAAGAGGATGTGGCATAGAGGCACAGGGTGTCTGTTTAGGAAGGTATTGTCAGAATTGTGTATGATTATGCAGAACACAATTTTAAGTGGTCAGATTTGTGTAGATTACTGCTGAAGTGGTTCTAGAATCTACACGAGAAATGATGTTGCTGTGATTGGACTGTAGTTCTGAGAGTAAAGATGAAGAGAGGTGATCAGATTTCAGAGACTCTTCAGGGTTAACTACTGTAAAATTGATCTGTGAAACAAACCTTCTCCCAAACTTTAGATTGTCAATATCCCAAAGTGGCCATTTTAATTGGATGTATCTCACCCAGCACATCCAATTTGATTAGATTAAAGCATTGCTTATAAATGGTCGTTTTTCTTTATCAGAGAAAGAGAAATTTTACTCAATTTAAATCTTTCACAATACTGTTTTGGAATTCAGAATTTCTCTGGAAGGCAGACTCAATGGTAGAACTTGTATAGCAAAAAGAAAAGTGTTTGGTATGTATACTGAAAATATCAGGTTTGTTTAGTAGATAGAGGCAAATGTGCTTTGTTTTATATTATATATAACAATAAAAACAAAATAATTATATACGTGTCATTTTTTTTCTTTTTGGGTCACACCTGGCGATGCACAGGGGTTACTCCTGGCTCTGCACTCAGGAATTACCCCTGGCCGTGCTCAGGGGACCATATGGGATGCTGGGATTTGAACCCGGGTCGGCCGCGTGCAAGGCAAACGCCCTACCCGCTGTGCTATCTCTCCAGCCCGACGTGTCATTTTTTTAACCCCCATTGTCTATTTCTCTATGAGGCAGATCTTTAATCCTTCTGTATTCTCCCCCACCCCCCACTTTTTTCCTTGACTAGAAAATGCAGTTGCACACATTTTGTTTATTTGCTTGGAAATAATGGATCACATGCTGTACCACCTAAATCTGTTGACTAAATGGCAATTTTATCCCTTAGGGACCATAATGCTTCAGTTGTCCTGGATACATAATATCATGTAGCATTACAACCAAGCATAAAACGTGTGCTGTAAGTTTAGGATTTGAGTCAGCCTGCTAATCTCAGTATTAGATTTTATGGGATGGACAGTATTTATAATGGAGAATCTTAATAAAAATAATGTTTGTTCAGTAGAGAAGATTGTTTCTTCCTTATTATTTCAGGGTTGCTGGATTTTTCAGATATTTTAGTTAATAAAATAGCTGTAAAATTTTAATTTTAGGTTTCTTACAAGTTACCTTACATATAATGTATGCTCAGTAAAATTCTACACTTTATTTTGGCTCTATCACTGTATCACTGTCATCCCGTTGATCATCGATTTGCTTGAGCGAGCCCAGTAACGTCTCCATTCATCCTAGCCCTGAGATTTTAGCAGCTTCTCTTTACTTGTCCTTCCCAGTGGTGCTGCATTAGAGACTCTTCAGGGTCTGGGGAATGAGACCCATCTTTGTTACTGTATTTGGCATATGAATACACCACAGGGAGCTTGCCAGGCTCTTTCCCTTGCAGGCAGTAAACTCTCGGCTACTCATGTATAAGTTAACAAGAAAAATAAATTTTAGTATGGGACTTAAGCTTTAGGAAATAATTACTATATGTAAACTGCTAAAATGTTCTGTGTTAAACTTACTACAATAAGATCACTATTTTGTTTAATTTAGGAGGTAGAGTGCCATGCCTTCTAGTCTTGAGAAATGGCGTCTTGCTGAATTAATGACAATGGTTCACTTTTAGATCAGGGCATGTAGCTCAACAGTAGAGCGCTTGCCTTGCTTGCATATGGAGGACTTGGAGCTTACCTTTAGCATGGGAAGAAGTAAAAGGCAAAAATCTGGGGCCAGTACAGCAGATAAGCCTTGTGTGTAACCAACCTGGTTCCCAACACATATCATCCCCCTGTCCCTTACCCCTTCCTGAGCCAGCCAGGAGTGATCCCTGAGCATCACCAAGCGTGGCCCAAAAAACTGAAAGAAAGAAAGTGTCAGGCCTTCACTGCACAGGCCAAATATTATGGAAGGTTTTATAATAATATGATCATACAGAACAGGCTAGAAAGCTAGTATAGCGGGTAGGGCACTTGCCTTGCATGTGGCCAACTCAGGTTCAATCTTTGACATCCCATGTGGTCCTCAAGCACCTCCAGGAGTACTTACTGAGTACAGAGCCAGGAGTAATTCCTGAACCTGGGCCAGGTATGCCCTCCCCTCCCTCCCAGAAAAAGCAAAAACATTGTTGATATAAGTTAATGACTTCTTTAAATTCCATATATGTCAAATAAGTTTTTGTTGGTGACTTTCTGGCCTGTTCTCTGGTTCTTTATTGCGGGATGTGGTGGAGATGGAGTGGTGGATGGCATTGATGGTGCTCAGAGGACATTGTGGTGCCAGGGATTGAACTTGGGCTCCCATTCCGGCCCTTTGAACAGTCTCACCAGTGCTGGGTGCTCTTTTGACATTTGTAAGATTACTTAACTTACTGATTACATCAAGGTTGTGGTGTGGCATAAAAGGGCAAGTCAGCAAGAATGAAATTTCTAAATGTCTCAAGATCAAGTTTGAAAAAATAATTATAAATGGATTAAGTACAGCTCAAAAGTTGTGTTATCTGCTTGAGGAATTCAGGTATTTAAATGTTTATGAGACTTATTTTAAATAGAACTAGAGTAGTAATGTGAAAATGGTAAGAAACAACTTTATTAGTAAGTAGGTCAGATGCTGCCCTATATATGTATAGTTCAGGGTTAATCTGATCTTTTTATATATATGCGTAGGATTATCTGTCCATCTTCAGAGCCCCTCTATGCAGTTGTTCAAGTGTTGCCCCAGGTTCTCACACATACAAGGCAAGCATACTACCACAGAGCCACAGTTTGAGATCCTAATACTCTGATCTGAGCCCTTTATGGCATTTATTCCTACTTGCTAATAATTTATATTACTAGCTAACAATTCATATCACTAAAATATATACTAAAAAGCATTCATGAGCCTAACTGGGGAACTGTTAGTGTATTTTGTCTTTATGAACCCCTATTTTATTTGTTTGGTTTTTTGCTTTTTGCATCACACCTGATGATACACAGGGGTTACTCCTGGCTCTGCACTCAGGAATTACTCCTGGTAGTGCTCAGGGGACCATATAGGATACTGGGATTTGAATTCGGGTTGGCCACGTGCAAGGCAAACGCCCTACCCATTGTGCTATGGCTCCAGCCCCTGAACCCCTATTTTGAATATACAAGGCTGGAATTTCCAATATGATACTTTGAAAGTAGAGAAGAAGTTGTTATTTTAACATGACTAAATTCTGTAATAGCATAGTAGGTTCTGATTTGGTCAAACACGAATGTAATCATAAGTAGATGTTTATATTTCTACCATATTTTGATTTTATTTGTCACTTTTTTTTTTTTAATTTCAGAGAAGTGAACTCTTTTCTTCTGGTTTTGGAGCCACACCCCACAGTTCTCAGGGGTTACACCCAGCTCTGCCTGGGCGTTGCTCCCGAGGTGTGTGAGAATCTTGTCATGGGAACAGTCGAGTCCCAGGCCTCATGCCTGTTGAGCTTGTGCTCTCTCCCCGACCCCTGCTTAATTTTTACACATTCCTTGCATGTGTGAGTTGGTCATCAAGTATATATGGTAATAGAGAAATTTAGACCATGGGGAGCTGAGGGTGGTTTATCATTAATAGCAAGTATTTAAGTTTTGAAAGTTCATACGGTTTTAGTTCCTTCAGCTTATTAAAACTATAAAGATTTGAAGGCAGGTTCTGTCATGTAGCATGATTAGCAGCGATTGACATGGAAACCATGCGGAAGTGAAATAACAGATAGAATGATGAAACTGCTCTTGCAGCGTTTTTCTGAGAAGTCCTCATTTCACTTAGCGCTGAGCACTGGAAGTCACTGGTCATCAGGGGACCTATACTGAGTTGAGAAACTTGGAATAGTCGGACATAACTGGAGGTGGTCCTGGAGGCTTGAGCACTGCTCGAGAGCCTCCACCTCCCCCAAAGGAGAAGACTGGTACGTTTTAAAAAATTAGTAGCAGGAGTCATAATGATTGATGCTAGATTGATGCTAAACAAATTGGTATCATTGCGTACTTAGCTTCTGTCTTTGCTTTATTCTCATTTAGTTTATTAACAATTTTATTAAATTAGGTACTAATAGAATTCTAAATTGACAGTTCTTACAATCTGTTGAGTGACACACAGTTTGAACTAACAGATACTGACCCTCTTCATAGCTCATTGTCTTAAACTACAGCTGAACTGTTTGAATCTTAATTTTATGATTTTCATATGGAATGAAATTGCTTTTTCAGCTCAAAATAGACTAAACTTATGTTTCTGTTCTTGACATGTATTAATATATCAATACATGTATTCTCAGGGAAGAAGCTTTTCACTTTAATTGTATACCATAGACTATGGCAGCTATGACAACAGGAGTGCGAATAGAATAGGTACCAAAAGTTTCTTTTGGGGCCGGAGTGATAGCACAGTGGGTAGGCTGTTTGCTTTGCACGCAACCGACCTGGGTTCAATCCCCAACATCCCATATGGTCCCCCAAGCACTGCCAGGAGTAATTCCTGAGTTCAGATCCAGGAGTCACCCCTGAGCATCACTGGGTCTGACCCCAAAAGAAAAAAAAAAGTTTCTCTTAAAGTTTCTTGGTAAAGAGCCAGGACAGGTTACTCTGAGTGGTCTCTCTTTTATACTTCCTTCTCTCTGTTCTCTGTATTGCTGTACTCAAAGGTATTCATAATCCATTACGAATGGTAGGTAACTCATTAGCTTTGAGATGCATTTTAAATTCCTGTATCCTTTTAGAGGACTGGAGCAATAGCACAGCAGGTAGGGCATTTGCTTTGCACACGGCCAACCCGGTTCAATTCCTCTGTCCTCAGAGAGCCCAGCAAGCTACCACAGGGCAGAGCCTGGCAAGCTACCTATGGCATATTCAATATGCCAAAAGCAGTAACAACAAGTCTTACAGTGGTGATGTTACTGATGCCCACTCGAGCAAATCAATGAACAAGAGGAACAGTGCTACAGTGCTACGTCCATTTAGATATTCTTGGGTATTTTTAGATACTTCTTATATATTTAGATACTTCTCGTATGTTACAATTAATAATAAGTGTATTGCTTATTAGAAAATTATTTTGCATCTTCATGATTAAACCATAAAAGACAACGAAGGGGGTCTTGAGTAGCTGGGGGAAATGTTTATGCATCAAATCTATATATTCCAGATGAGCTATTTTCAGATCTTCTATATGTGAAATTTAATAAATTACCTGGCCTTCCAATTTAGCAGATTAGAAATCAAAAATCGTTTGAAAACCACCAATTCTCTTGACTCATTTAGCGGTAAAACATGACCCGAATTCTGTCAGTGGTCTTCACCCTCTCTTAGTCCTCTTATTGTGGTGCACTGGCTGAAGAAGTGTGTTTATTACAGAGATCTTCCTCAGATCTCTGATACAGCATTTTATCTCCTTTATAAATTCTATCCCCTTTATGAATTTCAGATCTTCTGAATTCCAAAATAATACTCTGAAATACAGAATCTGGTATTTACATTCATTCTGTCTTTTACGTGCCTGTCCCTCTTCCCTTCGTTGCTGCTGGTGGTGGGTGGCCAGAGATGGCTCAGAAGCCTGGCTTTGCTGCAGGTGGTGCTCCTTGCACACTTGGCTGTGGTGCTCACACTGCCTCGCACTCCTTTAGTCGTGCTGGCACACATGGGGCTCACATTCTTAGTTGAGGCAATCAGTGCTTATGTATGTGCTCACCAGAGGTCCTGCTTTCTGGCTGTGGCACTCATATACGTTCTTTTTGTGGTGCTTATCTGCAGCTGACTGCAGTGTGACTGCAAATGGCTTGCGGCTTCAAGAATCACCGCCAAGCTTCAGTGATCACTCTTGGTGGATGTGGGTCTTGGGACTTGAACTTGTGCCATACGCTTGCAGGGCAGGGATTCTAAACCACTGTGCATTGTGTGACCTTGAAGTGTGGGGCAGTAACTGGAATGATTGCCTGTCACACTGACAGGGGCAAGGGTTCAGTTTGTTCACCACATCCCGACTAGTTCTGGGTTTTTCTAGCCTTTTTGGTATAGATGATTTGCGCTAGAGCGAGATAATAGTTCATGGTCATTTTGTTTCCCTAGTAATTTTTGATGATCAGCACTCTTTTTAAATGAAATTTTTGGTTTTTTTAAAATATTTGTTTTTTAAAATGGTTTTCATGAACTTTTTTATTGAATCACTGTGAGATGTAGTTACAACACTTTCATGTTTGAGTTTCAGTCATACAATGATTGAACACCCATCCCTCCACTGATGCACAATTTCCACCACCAATGCCCCCAGTATCCCTCCCCTCCCTCATCCCACTCCTTCCCCTGCCTCTGTGGCAGATAATTTCCCCCATATTCTCTCCACTTTCGGGCATTATGGTTTACAGTACAGATACTGAGAGGCCATCACGTTTGGTCTTACTTTCAGCACACATCTCCCATCCCAAACGATCCCTCCAACCACCACTGACTTAGTGATCCCTTCTCTATTCCAGTACCTTCGCCCCCAGCTCATGAGGCAGACTTCCAACCATGGAGCAGTCTTCCTGGCCCTTGTGTGTACTGTCCTTGGGTATCAGTCTCATGTTATTTTATATTCCACAAATGAATGCAGTCATTCTATGTCTGTCCCTGTCTTTCTGACTCATTTCACTCAGCGTGATATTCTCCATGACCATCCACTTATAAGCAAATTGCACGACTTCATCTTTCTTAACAGCTGCATAGGGTTCCATTGTGTAAATGTGCCAGTTTCTTTAACCAGTCGTGGTTTTTTGTTGTTGTTGTTTAATTCTCTTCCTTCTCCCCTCTCCCTCCCATGTTGTTGATGCTGTTGCAGTGACTAGAGATTCCACACATGCCTGGCTGTGGTGCTCACAGATATTTAGATGTGGTGCTTGCAAGGGAGTTTGCACATCAGATAATCGAGCTTGCATACTCAGCTGAAGTGCTCACTGAAAGTTAAATATTTAGTTACTCTGGCACACAAGTTATGGTTGTGGTGCTTCAGGGGTTTGATGTGGTGCTCACATGTGTGCTGGCCGGGAGTCATCCTCGACGGTCCTCCACATTTTGTAGTTCCCATCCTTTCTGTAGTGCTTACACACACCTGTCTCTGGTGCCTCTGGGCGTTGCTCATGGTGCCAGGAATTAGACAGCTGAACTGCCAGAATCACTCTTGGTGCGTGTGGGTCACCAGGGCTTGAAATTTCGACACACACTGCAAGGCAGGCTCAGCCACAAGCCCCCTTTTTATGCCTATTAGCAATCCGTATGTTTTCATCTTTTTTTTTTTTCTTTTTGGGTCACGTCCCGCTATGCTCAGGAGTTACTCCTGGCTCTGCACTCAGCAGTCACTCCTGGTGGTGCTCAGGGGACCATATGGGGTGCTGGGAATCAACCCAGGTTAGCGGTGTGGAAGGCAAACACCCTCCCTGCCGTGCTGTCGCTCCAGCCCCTCCATGTTTTCTTGAGGAAGTGTCTGTTTAGCTCTTCTCCCCATTTTCCTGATGAGATTTTTATGTTGAAGTTTTCTAAGTGCTTTTTCTTATCTATTAGCTCTTTATCATGGTATGCATATATATCTGGTGGTATTTTTATTTTCAGCCATAATTTCTTTCACAGTGCAGAAGCTTTTTAGTTTGATGTAGTCCCATTTGTTTGTTGTATTTTTTGGTATCTCTGTGTGTGGTTGAATTGAGGACCCCTGTAAAGTCACTATTATGGAGAATTCTGCCTGTGCTTTCCATGGTGTGTTTTATGAATTCAGCTCTAATATCAAGGTCTGTAATACATTTTGAGTTAATTTTTGTGTATGGCACTTAGTGTTAATCCAAATTTTATTTTCTTTTTGCAAGTGGTTAGCCAGTTTTTCCAAGCGCCGTTTGTTGAAGAGGTTTTCCTTCCTCCACTTTATGCTCTTGCCTTTGTTGTCTTAAATTTGCTGCCATTTGTTTTGGTCATAAATTAACTGTCCATAGATGAGGATTTACTTCTAGTTTTTCGTTTATGTTTCATTTGTCTCAGTTTGCTTTTATTCCATTACCACAGTTTTGATTTACTATTTAATTTTCTTTTTTCTTACACTAGAAATCAAATGTTTATTTTGATGGACATCACACTCACTTTCTAAAAAGTAGAAATGTTTCACATTATGAACACATAGACACTAGAATTAAAAATACTACTAAGAAAGGGACAATATCTTTCATCACCCTTGTCGGGGATTAAGACTAGAGCTAATACTTGTTGCGTCAGTCAACCTTGTCCCCCTCCCTTCAGTTTAAGACTGACTTGACTGGAAATTTAGCTTTGGTGTGTGTTGGGGGATGGGGGTGTAATTTTTCTGGTTTGTATGTGTTGGGGGGAGGCACAGTATGAGGAGTGCAGAGGGATGGGAGAAGTTATAGGGCCTGGAGCCTAATGCCTTTCTTTTTCTTGGTTTTGGGGCCATACCTGGTGATGCTCAGTGCTTATTCCTGGCTCAGGAATTAGCCCTGGCAGTGTTTGGGGGACCATATAGGATGCTGGGGATCAAATTGAGGTCGGCCACATGCAAGGCAATCGCTCTCCCCGCTGTACCATCACTCTGGCCTCATCTAGTGTCCTTTGGAGGGAGTGAGAGAGCCACCTGAATGATCCACAGGGAAGGGAGCTGCCAGTGACGTCTGTGAACGGAGATCACAGAGGGCAGGCCCCAGAGAGGCAAGAATGGATGGGTGGGAAATACTACCCGTCTCCAGTGCAGGATCATAGGCCCTCGCCTGAATCTAAGCCTACTCCTCTTTGTGCCTAAGTGCCAAAATAATGATTATTGCTGTTCTTACTATTATTATTTTCCCCACTTTTAGTTTACAAAGTTGTTCATGATGATGTTTGTTAGGGGCATTCAATATTCCAACACCAATCCCACCACCACTGTCACCTTCCCTCCACCATTGTCTTTATTTTCCCAACCTCCCCCTACACCTGTCCCTGTAGCAGCCCCCAAATAATTTATTTTATATTGCCTCTTACCACTAAATGGCTAATGGAATGACCAAAAAATACTACAGTTAAAAAAGAAAATCTTGTGAAAATTGTTGTATGTCACCATGGGGGCATTAAATCCTGCGTGAGGGTTTACTAAGCTGTCGTTGCTGGTTGAGCGTTCCACATATGACTGGTTTTGTGAATTGAACTTAGCTAGCTTTGGCAGTATATTCCCACTCAATGTGGCGTGCTCCGACTGGGACGTTAGTATTGTAGAATCTGGAGTGACAGTCATATTTAAGTGGGCAGTGAACTGCATGGCAGCCTGTGGGCTGTGGGTGTGCCACTGGGGCTTCCAGAAGTACCAGGAGGTGGCGGAGGTCACCTGCCCCAAGTCTGAGAAGGCTCAGAGTTCATACCTCTTACATACATAAAAATTTCGGCAGTTTGGCATCTCTGGAGCGCCGTTGTGAGGTGGTGGTGTCCAGCTGTGAGCCTGGTGGCAGCTCTTGGGGTGTGAGTGCGACTGCAGGGGTTTTGATAGGGTGGGAACTTGACCTCCTGAGGTCACCCCAGAGATCACGGCCTGGGACCTGTGTATCTGAGAGAGTTTGCAGCTCGTTGATCTCTTTCAAGATCTAATCAGGAGTCTCTGGCGCAGGGCTAGTAGATAGCTTCCGTGGCGGCAGTGGTGGCGTGTGGGTGTCTGTTTATTTTGGCTCGGGGACTTACCCACTGGTGCTTCTGGAGCTGGCAGTGCTCAGGGGACCATCAGTTCCAGGGCCTCCCACGTTCTCCTCCTCCTCTCCCCGCTCACCTCCTCACTCCCTCTCTCCTTCCCTTCATCTTTCCCCCTGATTTGAACCAGGAATGGCCAGAGACCTCCTGGTCTCTGGACACAGCCTGGTCCCTGGAAACCAGAGTTCTTCTGACAGACAGATGGTAACAGTCAGGGCTCCCAAATGAATACAAAACGGAGGGCTTGGCCAAGCTGCCGCCTGGCCTTGAGGATGAGATCTGGTGATACATGTACCAAGCCTGTTCCCCTTTCGGAACAAGGCAGAAGTACAGGGAGGGGCCACAAAACAAAGGCCTTGTGAGCCTCAGACTAATGCCCCAGGACTCAGGCACGAGTGACAGAACCGTATCTGGGCCTTCTGCTCTGCCCTTAGCTCAGAAAAGGGCACGGGGTGGAAATGTGGGTAGGAGAGGAAGGGATCTCTCAGTGACAGTGTCAGACACATGGAGTCACGTCTCTTCCTAAATCAGAAACCCTCAGGGACTGTAAGAAGAAAGGGATTTTGAGATAGGACTATACGCTCACCATGTAACAAAGGCTGGATAGAGGTAACAGTTCCTCCCCATTAGGACATCAGTCACTTGCAGGCTGTGTCCCCTTCTTCACTCATCCTCCTTTGTTTCTTGATCAAGCTCGTCTCTGCTCAGAGGGCGTGTGGCGGCCTTCTGTGCATTTGCTCGTGCTCTGACAAGCAGGCCTTCCCAGATGGGGTTGAAGGTGGCTCTCTGGTGCGTGGCTGGCGTCCTGCCTGCTTGCAGTAGCTGTGCAGCTGCCTGACGAGGGACTCAGGTGCGGGGGCTGCTGAGGTTTTAGGCATCTGCCTCTTGCGTTCGGCTTCAGGTTGTAGTCCAAGGCAAGTTTCTCCACCTCTGCACGTAGACCACGGAACTCTGTAGGCCCAGAGTTACTCACAGGGCATCTGCACGTTCTTCCAGTTGATCCAGTTCATCGTATGCCTTCAGGTAGTTCCAGACCGGTGATATTTTCTGTCCCTTTGCGGGTGTGCATCAGCTGCTTTCCCACTGCGCCATGTTCTGCTGCGGAGTGGGCTCCTTCCCTCCTGGCTTGTCGCCCTGTGGGTGCCTCTCCTGACTCGAGGGTCCTGGTCTTCACTCACAGTCTTGGATCAGATCTTCTTAGAACTTCCATCTGCCGTGCTTTTCACTCTTCAAAGGCACAGACACAACCCCAGGGATTCAGTAGGCTCCCACCTCTGTGTGGGTCTCCTTCTCTGCAGCTCCATAGTTCACTCAGGAGACACGGGGCCTCCCATCTTTTTATTATCAGAATTGCTCTGATTATACAGGGAATTTTATGGTTCCATATAAAATTTAGCAGTATTTATTCTTTGCCTTTTAAAAATGGCCATACGGATATTGGTAAAAATCTGTTTAATACTTTAGGTGAGGTGGTCATTTTTACAATATTAATTCTTCCAATCCATGAGCATGGCATATTTTCCCATTTTTCTGTCTCGTTTCTTTTAATAGTGACTGTGTTTTTGATAGGAATTTTACTGGAAGGAATCTTTAACTTCCTTTGCTGGTTTGTAGATATTACTTGAATTATTTTTACACAATTTTAAATGGTATTTAAAAAATATTTCTTGCTCATATACATCAATGTTTGCATATAAGAAATGATATATTAGGGGCCAGGCAACAGTATAGCAGGTAGGGCACTTGCCTTGCGCATGGCTGACTCCGGTTTAGTCCCCCGTCACACCATATGGTCCCCAAAGCCCCGCCAGGATCATTTCTGATTGCAGAGCCAGGAGTTGCCCCTGAAAATTCTGGGTTTGGCCCAAAAAACAAAACTTTTAAGTGGTATTATGCTTTTGTGTATTGATTATGTAGTGTCGCATTTTGCTGTCTAGGTTTGTTTCTAAATGTTTTGTTAGGATTTAAATATAGTCAAACTACATATAATCTGCATATCAATTTGTTTAAGTTAGAAATCACTAAGAAAAAATCATACTCGGCTAGAGCAGTAGCACAGTGGGTAGGGCGTTTGCCTTGCACGCAGCCGACCCAGGTTCGATTCCCAGCATCCCATATGGTCCCCTGAGCATCGCCAGGAGTAATTCCTGAGTGCAGAGCCAGGAATAACCCCTGTGCATCACCAGGTGTGACCCAAAAAGCAAAAATAATAATAATAATAATAATAATACTTAATAGCTTCCAAATGAAAGAAAAAAATGGCCATGGAACTTTGGCCATTCTTTGTCTGGGAGGAGATAATAAATAATCTCTCAAATGAGACTGTAGCCAGTATGACTCCCCAAAGATAAAGCCTTCCAGCCTTGGGAAGCCTTCCTTCCACACTTGGGGGGAGTGTGTCCTAAGGACCAGTGACGGATGGATTGAATTGATCCAGCAGGAAGGATGATTTCAGTAAAGATGCTGAATTAATTATATGTTAAAAATGAAACTATCCCATATGGTCCCCTGAGCACAGCCAGGGGTAATTCCTGAGTGCAGAGCCAGGAGTAACCCCTGTGCATCGCCAGGTGTGACCCAAAAAAAAAAAAAAAAAGCCAAAAAAAAAAAAAAAATGAAACTAAATTTTAAAGTACGTGTTTTTGAGAATTGTAGACTTTTACATGTGAAAGGTAAGAACTACAAAACATTATAGATACGTATGGGATACAAGTTTTATAAATTTAGTATAGGGAAGAAATTCCTTAATGAGAAGCAAACTACAGACCGTAAGGAAAGGATTAACAAATTCTACCATATTAAAGTTAATCTTTTCATTTACAGACAACTAGTAAATACCAACAAGACAAGTCATCTACTAAAGATATTTGCATCACATATAAAGATTAGCATCCAAACAGTATAAATGTCTTCAACTGACACTAGAAGCGGAAATCTAAATTAAACCACAAGGAGATACAGTACGAGGAGATACAAATGACTAAATACTCATCAGGTTGGAAAACTTCTTAATGAGTACATTGAGTAAATAATATAATATCTTCTGATAGCAATTTATTATTATCAATTAAAATTTAAACAAATATAATGTGATTTAATCATTGGTTTTTGTGTATATTCTACTTTGGGTTGCTTATTCCCCGGAACAGTCTTGGCAGTTGGACTGCAGGGAATATGAACAAAGATATCTGTAATAGTACTGGTATTAGTAGCCCAAAGACAATCAGTTTTTAAGAATACAGCAAATGATGATATATTCACAAAATGAAATACCAATTATCTGTAAAAATGAATTTCCGCTAGAGTAATGTAAATGAATTTGGGGATAAATGCTTAATACGTTAATTAGTCCTAGACTATGTAGTTTTAATCTGTGTTGGAATTTTGTGGTGGTGGTGGTGAAAGTGTGAGGGTAACAATATAGCCCCTCTACTACTCTGTAATGAAACATACTATGTTTATGATAATACTGAAAATTCTGTGCTTTAGTGTTCCTTTCCATGTTTAGTTGCAAACATTTTCTCTGAGACGAGCATTTGTATGGACCTAAGCAAATGCAAAAGTATCCTAGTCTTTTTGGAAAATGATCTGAGAATTCTAGTATTTTATTTTTCTTGTCCTAGATTAGTTCTCTATGTAATAAGCATGAGCATTATATACTGTTTTGTAGATCGATGTTATGTACTTTTGAAAATTAATCAACTGTACAGCTAAGAAAAAATGGATACCTTTTGGTATCCATTTTTTGGATTTTTTTGGATTTTTTTTTTTTTGCTTTTTGGGTTATACCCAGTGATGCACAGGGGTTACTCCTGGCTCTGCACTCAGGAATTACTCCTGGCGGTGCTCAGGGGACCATATGGGATGCTAGGAATAGTACATGGGTTGGTCACGTGCAAGGCAAACACCCTACCCGCTGTGCTATCACTCCAGCCCCATGGGTACATTTCAGTCCTGATCATTGTTCTTATATTACTGCCATGGTCATTATCTACATTACCTAAAAATAGTAGCTACTTCTAAAAAAGTATCTTCTTTGAGGAAGTATCTATTCAGCTCCTCTCCTTTAAAAAAAAAATTGCTCTTTTATTGAATCACTGTGAGGTAGTTACAAAGCTTTTATGATTGAGTTTCACTCATACAATGATCAACATCTGTCCTGCCACGAATGCGCATTTTCCACCACCAGTGTTCCCAGTATCCCGCCACTCCCACTGCATCCCACCTCCTGCCTCCCTAGTAGGCACCTTCCTTCTTACTCTCTACTTTGGGGCATCATGGTTTGCAGTACAGATACTGAGAGGTCATCACGTTTGGTCCTTAGTCTACTTTCAGCACACATCTCCCATCCCGAGCGATCCCTCCAAACATCATTGACTTAGGGATCCCTTCTTCATCCCAGCTGCCTTCTCTCCCAGCTCAGGAGGCAGACTTCCAAACCGCAGAATGATCCTCCTGGCCCTTGCCTCTACTGTCCTTGAGTGTTAGTCTCATACATACAATGTTATTTTTTATTCCACAAATGAGTGCAGACCTTCTATATCTGTCCCTCTCTTTCTGACTCATTTCACTCAACATGATACTCTCCATGTCCATCACTTACAAACAGATTTCATGGTTTCATCCTTCCTAACAGATTCATAGTATTCCATTGTGTACCAAAGTGTCTTTAACTAGTCGTCTGTTCTCTGCACTCATCAGGTTGTTTCCAGATTTTGGCTATTGTGAACAGTGCTGCAATGAACATACAAGTGCAGATGTCTTTTCTACCGTGCTTTTTTATATCCCCGGGATATATTCCAGAAGTGGTATTGCTGGGTCATATGGAAGCTCAATTTCTAGTTTTTGGAGAAATTTCTAATTTTAGAATAAGGTTTGCTTGTTGATATTCATAAGTGATGCTTATATTGTTTTCAGCTTACCATAGACCAAGAATGACTTGGTTCTGAAATCATTCTGCGTGGATTTAATTCGTGGTGTTCTAAATAACTAGCTAGATAATCTCAACTAGATACTTAGCCTCTCTAAATCATTTCCCTTATCTATAAAATCAGCTTAATAATGATGCCTACTTTGTGGCTTAATTGATAGCTGAGATATAGTACGTAATATTTAGCACAGTGGCTACCCTCTGATACATCCAGATATTAGATGATACAGGAGCGATAGCACAGTGGTTGGGCATTCGCCTTTCACGAGGCTGACCCGAGTTCGATTTTTCCGCCCCTCTCGGAGAGCCCGGCAAGCTACCGAGAGTATCGTGCCCACTGGATATGCCAAAAACAGTAACAATAAGTCTCTCAATGAGAGACGTTACTGGTGCCCACTCGAACAAATCGATGAGCAACGGGATGACAGTGACAGTGACATTGATAATTGATCACTCTAAGACTACATTTAATAATGACTACCAGAATCTAGATAGACTGCTCTGTGTCTAAAATTAGTCAGTTTCCGTAATTCTTTTTTGGAGAATGGGGTGCTTGGTTTGGGGCCACACTGAACAGTACTCAGAACTTAATCCTGACTCTATCAGGGTCACTCCTAATGGTGCCAGGGGGCTGTAGGCAGTGCCACCTGTAGGACTCCTGAGCAGAGAGGACCATCTCATGCAAAACAAGAGCTGTAACCCCTAGACTGTCTCCGTGGTTGTTTCCGTAGTTCTTGAGTAACCCACAAGGTAGATCTAAGTGATATAAAATTCTGGTAGTACTTTTGTGGGGTTTTTTTTTTGGGGGGGGTCACACCTGGTGGTGCTCAAGGGACTGTATATGGTGCTGGGGATCAAACCCAGGTGAGCTGTGTGCATGCAAACACCCTACCTGTCACTACAGTCTAACTAGCACCTCTCGTTTTTTTGGTTCTTTTTTTTTTTTGCTTTTTAGGTCACACCCGGCCATGCACATGCACAGGGGTCACTCCTGGCTCATGCACTCAGCAATTACCCCTGGCGGTGCTCAGGGGACCATATGGGATGCTGGGAATCAGACCCGGGTCAGCTGCGTGCAAGGCAAACGCCCTACCTGCTGTGCTATCACTCCAGCCCCTAACTAGTACGTCTCTTGTTTTGGTTATATGAACATAAGCAGACTGGGTACTTTAGTAGGAGATCTTTCACTTAGCTTAGAAATTAGATCTTTAGTGAGCCATTAAAAACAAATAGCAAATCAGTTACCACTTTAATTTTGGTGAGTTGTCCCCCATAATAAGTTTCACGAATTAAGTATATATAAACAGCAAAAGTTCTTTGAGAAAACAGGTTTTTTTATACTTTATTTATTTTTAATTAGTGAGTCAGCGTGAGAGAAAACAGTTTTAAAAGGATAGTTCAGAAAATGTTTTTTCCCCTCTTTGAAAATATAGTGACACTTCAGACTTTAAGAGTTAAATGTTGGCCTATCAGTGCCAGTACTTGATGATATAAAATGTTGAGTTAAAAATACTGAAATTTTAGGGCTGGAGCGGTAGCACAGCGGGTAGGGCGTTTGCCTCGCACACGGCCAACCCAGGTTCGATTCCCAGCATCCCATATGGTCCCCCGAGCACCGCCAGGGGTAACTCCTGAGTGCAGAGCCAGGAGTAACCTGTGCATTGCAGGGTGTGACCCAAAAAAGGAAAAAAACTGAAATTTAAAAGACAATTATTAATTAATAGCAATTAATATAATTAATATCAGTTAATTAATGGTCGTTATAAATGGTCATATTACTATTACTGTGAGAAATGTTTTAAAAATCACAGATGGACCAGGGAGATAGTACGGGAGGTAAAATGCTTGCCTTCTGTCCTGCTTGCCCTGGTTCACATTTCCAGCAAGACATGCAGTGCCAGCAGCGATCCCCAACCACAGAGCCAGCAGTAAGCCCTGGGGACTGTCTGACATAGCCCAAAAGCTAAAAAGTGAAGTTAAAAAAATTAAATATTTTTAACAACACTAAGCTACATTTGTGACTACGATAATAAAATTAGGTCCTTAAAATGCCAATTATAGTTCTGTAATTCTAAGAAATAGTAGATTTTTTAATAATAGCAATTACTGGGGAGTTACCATGGGTTAAGGACTAATGTTCAAACTATTTGATTTTGTCAATGTTACCTATATTATGGTTTTGATACTGTTGTACTTACTTTACCACCATTTCTTCAAATAATGTAAGTTCTATTCCTTTTTATAACTTTTGATGTCTTTGTTACACAAATATTGCCCATAAAATATAAAATGATTGCAGAATTCCTCTGGTTTAGAGATAATTAAATAGGTATTTTCTTTTTTGTGAATTTAACGACTATCTCATTAATAGTTGTTTCTTTTGTTACAGAACTGGAAGAGTAAATGGGTCCAGTAATTGGAATGACTCCAGAAAAGAGAGCTGAAACTCCAGGCGCTGAAAAGGTTGCAGGATTGAGCCAGGTTTACAAAATAGGAAGCTTGCCGAAAGCTGTGGATGCTGCCAGACCAAAGGCCACTCTAGTGGACAGTGAGTCAGCAGATGATGAACTCACAAACTTGAACTGGCTTCATGAAAGTACTAATCTTCTAACAAACTTCAGCTTTGGAAGTAAAGGCCTTCCGATCGTCAGTCCGCTGTATGACATAGAAGGAGATGATGTGCCGCCCTTTGGCCCGTCTTGCTACCAGAATCCAGAAAAAAAATCGGCAACTTCAAAGCCCCCATACTCCTTTAGTCTTCTCATTTATATGGCTATCGAACACTCGCCAAATAAATGTTTACCTGTCAAAGAAATTTATAGCTGGATTTTGGACCGCTTCCCATATTTTGCTACTGCACCAACAGGCTGGAAGAATTCTGTTCGACATAATCTTTCCCTGAATAAATGTTTTCAGAAGGTGGAAAGAAGCCATGGAAAGGTCAGTATTTGTCAACATTGTTGTATCTGGAGAGAATTAATATGAAGAGTTTGAAACATAGGGAAATTGAATGAAGACAAAATATAGTCATGTCAGATTATTCAAACTTAAATTAAATCACATTTGTTGACTTCTCAATTTTTTCCCGTTTTGTCTGTTTTTGTGATGCCGTAGCTTAAACACTTGGTTGCAGTGCCTAAATATTTCATGGGTGAGGGTAAAGACTTGTTTGTGGGACATTGCTCTCAGCATGTGACGTGGTTCCAGGGATCAAACATGGACTTCATGCCTGCCAAGCCGGCCTTCTGCCACGGAGCTATCCTCAGGCTCCCTGCATTCGTAAATATTAATATAAATCAAACAATTATATTAAGTCTACTGTAGGTACATACATTTATTTTTATTTTATTTACTTATTTTGTTTGTTTTCTGTTTGTTGGCTTGTTTCAAGGCCACATTTGGCTCGTAGCTCAGAAATTACTTCTGGTGGTGCTTGTGGGACCAAATGTGATGCCAAGATTTGAACCCAGGTTTGGTCATGTGCAAGGCAAATGCCTTAGCCACTGTACTATCTCTCTATCCACCCAGAATTTATTTTTCAGTGCCCCAGTTTTCTAGTCTTTGTTTCCATGTTATTATATCAATACAAGTTCAGTCTGGCCTTATCATTGGAATGTAGAGTTCTTTCTAATACGGGATACAGCTGACTTGTATGTACAAAAGACTCTCGTAGAAACCATAGGGGCTAAAGATACTACGGCATCTATCTTGGGCTCTTGGATAAATACATCCCTGAACATCAGCTCCCACGTCCTATGGACATTTTGGCAGCTCTGTGGAGAGTTCCGTGTGACAAGAAAATGAAGCTCCTACTAACAGCCATATGAGAAAATCATCTTGGAAGCAGATTTCCTTAACCCAAATCAAACTTTACTTTCAAATGACTAGAAGTTTTGGGATTTTTAAAAACTCTGTCCTTTTTAATACATAGTTTTAGACTTTTAGTGTTTATATGTAAGGTGAGACAAGGGAAGGATATTGTCTACTAGGTGTTTAGAAATATGGCACAGGAATAGAGGTGTTGTGGTGGTATAAAGCGTTAAATTTAGAAGAAATCAACATGGATTTTGAATACAGCCATCTAGGAAAAGTGGAAGCCAAGGAGAGTGAGATTAAGTGTGAAAAAACAACAGTGTAGCGTGTCATAGAGAGGCGAAAATGACGTCCTCAACACAAGCAACAACCGAAGGATTAGGATCGAAAATACATCAGCAGCTATATGTTGATCAACTTTTAACAGCAGCTATATGTTGATCAACTTCGGATGGGGAGGGGATATAGAGTTTTACAGGATTTCTTCGTATACATATTTCTGTCGTAGCCATTTTTAAGGCTGTATCATTAGCTGTATAGTTGAAGAGTTGTTTACAGTCGGCTTACCACTGTGAGAAACTTGGATAGGGGCTGCCCCATCCCTGCAGTGGGTTGGGCACTTGCCTTGCGTGCAGCCGACAGGTGTCTGATACAGTCCCTAAACCCATCCTGGAGTAATTCCTGAGTCACCGCCAAGACTAAGCCCTGAGTACAGCTGGATGTGCTCCAGAAACCAAAAAAGGAAAAGAAAAAAAGGGGGGGGGAAGAAACTTGTACAATTTGATGTGAGATGAAACCTAACAGAAAAATGGACAAGAATTTGAATAGGCAGTTCATGGAGGAGGAAATAGGCATGACCAGTACATATGAAAGATATTTCTTCTCACAGGTAATAATGGACTAACAAAGGAACAAAGAAACAGTTAACCTATTAAAATGCAAAATGTTTAAATGGTTGATCACATGCAATTAATTGGATGAGGACACAGGAGAATAATATCAATAGTTTATAGCATGGCTAGGCATGTTAAGTTAGTTTTACCATTCTTGAGGCCAACTTGGCAGTAGATATTAAAATTTTAGATGTGCTATTCTTTGATCCAGTGAATCATACTCTGCTTTTCCCCCTAAAGTAATATTCATACTTGCTTGCAAGTATAAGAATAATACTGTGTGTAAGAGTAATGACTGAGTATTGCTTACAATGAAAGTTGCGGGACGCTCTGTCCGTTGTGATCGTGATCAAAGGGACTTGTTCTTGTCCACAGTTTTTAAATGTGTGATTAACCTGAGTGGTTTTGGATGCTCAGAGAAAGAAAAGAATCAAGGAAGTAAGAGCTAATGAAGGGAAAAGTATACAGTCCTGAGTGCAAGGAGAGTTTGATAAAGAGAAAGAAATCATCTTATGAGATAATGAAGAATGTGAGTATAAACATACAATTGTAGTACTTATGTTAAGTTTACAGAAGGGAAAGTAACCTCTTCCATTATATGTTGGAGTTTAAGTTTGTACTTCAACAGCACTTTTTTTTTTTCTTCTTGGGTCATACCCGGTGATGCACGGGGGTCACTCCTGGCTCATGCACTCAGGAACTACTCCTGGCGGTGCTCAGGGGACCATATGGGATGCTGGGAATCAAGCCCAGGTTGGCCGCGTGCAAGGCAAACGCCCTACCCGCTGTGCTATCGCTTCAGCCCCTCAGCAGCACTTTTTTGCTGAATGGTATGCAGAAATGATGTTCCCTGAAAGAAGGCAAGGTCACAAGGTTCAGGTCAAACTACAAAGTGGTGGTGGTAATCAGATGGGGGTGTGTGTGTAAAATATGCTTTGGAATTTTAAAGTTGTACAAGGTAGAACATGGCATTTATTTTATTTTTGGTGTGTTCAAGTCATGTCTACTTTTTAAAAATGTTTAAAGCTATTACACTGAGATTTTAGTTGGGAAGCAAGCATTAGCTTAGAACTCTGGCCTGGTTAGTATGTTAATCTGTGTATTTACATAGTGATAAATTGTTTCAATAACAACAAAAAGAAGTCCTGCTGTAATGAAAATTTTTGCTACAAACAATACTTACAGATACAATCTTCAGTTATTTTAATTTGCTGATGCTTTAAAAAAAATAACCGAAATAATGTAATCAAGGAGAAACTTTGAGTAAACTATATCAGGTAAATAAAAACATTTCAGAAATAGTGATTATTGCATGTTCTCCCAAGTTTGTTCTTCACAACGTCAGTTAAGATAAATCCTCTGAGAGTATATTGTAACTCACATGTTTCTTCATTTTTTTGGTTTTGTTTTGTTTGGGGACCTCACCTGCCAGTGCCTGGGTACTCTGAGGTGCACAGGTAGCCAGGTGATGCTGGAGATCTACGCTGGATTTCTCTCCAAGTGCGCTGACCAACTAGGTTATCTCTGGCCCCATTTTTCATTTCTTGAAAATCTTGAATGGTTCTCTGCCAAGTAGTCTTAGAGTAAAATAGTAAATATAATTTACTGTTTGTCTTAATGTAAAATAGTGAGAGAAACCACATTTCCTGTTTCCATTGCAGAAGATCAAATCTTTTTTTTTCTTCTTATTTATTGATTTGGGGGCCACACCCAGAGGTGCTCAGGGCTTACTACTGGCTCTGCTCTAAGGGATCACTCCTGGCAGGCTGGGAGGACCATGTGGGATGCAACCTGAGTTGGTCTCCTGCAGGGCAGCATGCTGCCTGCCGTACTATCTCTCTAGCCTCGAGATGGGTCTTTTTGTAGGCAAACTTAGCTTAAACTAATCTTCCAAAATTAGTTGTGTTCTGCCTTCTGAGCACAAAAAAGGAGCAGACAGAGAAGCAAACTTCTTTTTTCTTTGGTGGAGGCAGATTTGGGTCACATCTGGTGTGCTCGGGGACTGGGCGTCCTGGCTCTGCCTAGTGGGGCACTGCAGGCGGTGCTCAGGGACCAGGCGGTGCAGGGGCGCTCTGCGGCGCCTCCTGCAGGGCACATCCACGTCCCCCTGAGCTGTCTTTCCGTCCCCAGAGGAAGAGTTAAGAATAAGTTCCTTTTTGCTATAAGCTCATAAAACAGATTGGAAGATACATGATTTTGTCTCTTGTTTCTGATAGTTTGTGAACAGACCTAGTGGGCAGGAAGTGCCGTTATGGCGACAACCCAGACTGTTACTTGGAGACATTACTTGGAACACGATTGCCCTGAAACTGCACGATTTCAGTACCAGTTTTTCCAACTTGCTCTTTCAAGGGAGCAGCAATTCTACTTGGATTTTTTTTTTTTAAGTTTGATTTTCTTACAATAGGTTTTTTAAAGTAGGCAGCTTCTAGACTTGTAATCTCCGGAATACCAAGACAAAACATGGCTAGAATTGTTAAAACTGCTACCTTAGTCAATATATGGAAAATCATTCACGTATTTCTTTTCTGTATACAACCTACAGGACAAAGGATGTTGTAGATGCTAGCATTTTTAAGTTTCATTTTCCTATCAAAACATGTATTGTTTGAATCAAGTGACAAAACAAAAATTCAAGTTCCTTTGTAAGAGTAAAAATCTTTGAAATACTTGTCATTGTAATCCGTGTGATCTTGATCTTTGGCTTCTAAAGACAAAGCAATGTCACTGATGTGTGTTGTTTCAGCGTTACACTGTGAGATGGAAACTTCCGGATAGTCCCTTACTCTTCACTTATTTTGTATCTCTGCCACATGCACATAAATAGTGAAATGGCCAAGTTTCAAGGATAAAATATCAATGAAAGGACTGAATCTTAGAGACTAAATGATTTTCAGTCACATTACCAATCAGTAATTTGTCATATGACAATCAGTAATTTGTCATACATATGACAAATCAGTGTTTGTCATATGTATGGTATTTATTACACTGCTTTGCTACATGATGAGGATATGGTGTACAGAGTAAAAGAACCTCAGTAATGGTGTTGTTATTAACATCGAACATGAAGTTGTTTGCTTTCTTAAATTTTAAATAGGGACTAGAACATTTTACACATAATTTAATATACATAACAATCCCACTGTTTTATTACTGTCTGTACGTTACAAGTAAGGGGATAATGACAGAGCAAGGGGGAGGTTGGTGGGTTGAGTTTCCTACGATCTCCCAGCATGTAGATGGAAGAGCTGGGGACTGGACCCAGACAGCCTGCCTCCGGGGCTTCTTACCAAGCACGGCATGGTAACA
Organism: Sorex araneus; assembly: GCF_027595985.1. Taxonomy (NCBI): domain Eukaryota; kingdom Metazoa; phylum Chordata; class Mammalia; order Eulipotyphla; family Soricidae; genus Sorex; species Sorex araneus. Next base: position 279,469,936 of record NC_073313.1, read on the forward strand.
AACCTACTCCGACATTTGCATTATCCTCAGGACGGCAGGATCTTTATTTTTCCCTCACTCATTTACTTAATCTGTTCAGATACCATTCATATCTTAAAGCTTCAGGTTATTAATCTTGGCCTATTTTATTCTAGGTTAATGGAAAAGGTTCCTTATGGTGCGTTGATCCAGAGTATAAACCCAGTCTTATGCAGGCACTGAAGAAGCAGTCCTTTTCCTCGCCGTTCAACACCCCTCCAGCATCTCCTCAAAGGTAGAGGGTCTTGATCTGAGTGTTGTGGTAATTCAGTTCACTGCGTGATACAGAAGACCTGGCTAACAAAGCTAATAAGCTTTCGGGTCTTTTGCCTGGATTTTTTACTGGATAGAGAAATATTTGTGAGTAGGACATTAGCCTAAGGCATTTTTATTTCATATAACTTGTGTTATTAGAAAGCAAGAAATATGTGAGAAATTGCATTCTGGAAAACATACACAATCTTGACTATAACTAAACTCTTGAGTAAAATTTTAAGACAATTTCAGCTACACAAATGTTAACTCCTTTTAATTGGTTCCAAAACATAAAATTAAGTTTGTTCTTGAACATCTCTTTTTTTCCCGCCGGGGGCAGAAGGGACCCTTCCCAGTGGTTGTGGGAGGGATTCAGCCAGTCCCAGGCTGTGGGCCTTGCAGAGTGCGGCTTCTTGGACCCATTAGGGCACCAGGGGCCCACCACGCAGTGCTCAGGAAGGAAATCAAGTTCAGGGCCTTGAGTGTCCCTCACTTTGAGCATTCTTCTTGGCCACATGAAACATTTTTATATGCATATTTGGTTTTTCTAAATTTTTGTTTTATTTCACAGGATTTTTAGTATTTGAAAAGTTCATTCAACTCTCAAATTTTTACTTGTTTGATAAGCAAAATAATATTTGAGTTTTTATTGTGTTTTATTTTTGTTAGGAGTTTTTCTAGTAAATTTTTCATAAAAAGTATTCTAACTGGGGCGGGGGGTGATGGGAGGGAACCCGGGAACACTGGTGCTGGGAAATGTACACTGGTGGAGGGATGGCTGTTGGAACACTGTGTGACCAAAATCCAATCATGAACAGTTTTGTAAGGGTCTATCTCACAGTGACTTAATTAAAAAGTTTTTTTTTTTATAAAAAGGTATTGGAACTTATTAAAAATGGATGGTCTACTTTTATGAATAGATATATAAAGTTTGACTTGATTTTGTGTGAGGTGCATGTTGGGGGTGTGTGTGTGCGTATAACCCTCCTAAAATAAGTTTCTGCTAAATGCTTTCTATCTGTAGTCATGCCTGTATTAACATACCAAACCTTAACCTTAGCATCCAATACAAAACCAAATAGTATTCTGTTATTGTTCCAGACATTCAGAGTGCTCTATTATTTTTGCTTGATTTTAGACACTCCAGTGGTTCTCAGGGCTTAACTCCTGGAGGTGCTCAGGAGACCACATGCAGTTTCAGGGTTGGAACCAGGGTTGGCTTCTTGCAAGGCAAGCGCCTACGTCTATACCTATACCTTTGTACTATTTCGTCAGCCCTAACTTGCTCTATGCTTACTTAATTATCAAAGCAATGCTACGTGAGATATCGATTATTCATCTTTTACAGGCAAAAGAACTAAAAGGTGAATTATTTTTACCTAAGAACATCCAAAAGTTATGTAATTTTATGTTTTGTTTTTGGTTGAACATAGAAATAGGTTTTTTAATTCTACAAATTGCTTTTGTGACTTAGATCTGTAAAAGGTGAAACAAATTTTTTCAGTAAGCAGTTATGTTTATCTTATTTTGAAATAAAATTATCTCCTTATTTTTCAGTGGCTCTTTCTCACCTCACTACTTAAGCTCTATACTGAAGCCAAACCAGGTGCAAACCCTCAAAGGTATGTATAAGATCAGTATTTTATATCATTAAAAACTCAAATCTAAAGTCATGATTTTAATTTTAAGTATTTTGTTTTAGAAGATTGGGGAAGTAGGAATATTCTGTTGTTGACAGTTTACTAGAATTGCTGTGGCCCATTTTATGACTAGACATAATTTTATAGCATGACTAGACATAATTTCATGCATGGACACATAATTTTTTTTTCCAAATACTGGACTTATATTGTACATACTACTTTATATTGCCTCTTACGTTTCCTTTTAAGTATGTTTTCCTTGAAAATAAGAAAATATTCTTTATGATATCAGTAGAGATTTCTCAAGTCCGTACTAGACTAACATGTAGCTTGTTGAATTGTCCCGTGGATGGCGTTTCTCCTGTAATTGTTTCTGCATGCTCTGTGAGTTAGGGTTACCTTTGGATTTGTAAATGGCTAAAAGAGAACAGTATCCTTAGGCTTATGAAGTTTGTTATAACAGTTGAGTTAAATGGCTGCAACAGAGAACTCTATTGTATCTGATCCACAAAGCTGAAAATTCTTATTTTAGTTTCCTTTATTATATTTTAAGGGGCTGGAGCAATAGCACAGTGGGTAGGGTGTTTGCCTTGCACGCGGCCGACCCTAGGTTCGATTTCTCTGCCTCTCTCGGAGAGCCTGGCAAGCTACCAAGATTATCTCGCCCACATGGCAAAGCCTGGCAAGCAACCCATGGCGTATTCGATATGCCAAAAAACAGTAACAAGTCTCACAATGGAGACGTTACTGGTGCCCACTGGAGCAAATCAGTGAGCAACAGGATGACAGTTAGAGTAACATTTTAAGAATAAAATAGTTGCATTCTCTGTGTTGTGAATTTTTTCTCTACATTTTTCTGAATGAAACTATTTTACTTTAAACACACAAAGAATAAAGCATACTTTATTATTCTGGTAAGTATTTTATTTTTACGAAAATTTGCTGACCTCTGGATTACAATATAGTTCATAAGATTTTATAGGTTAAGTGTAAAGAAAGTGGCAAAATATTAACTTGTAGAAGTCTGTAGTATATTTTTGAATCAGTGAGTTTTCCTCCTTTCTCATTGTTAATGTAAATTAGTAGTACATTAATTTTTTAAACATTATTTTGGAGCCTAGAGATGTATTTTTTAAATATTCTTTAATATAGAAATTCTGGGGCTGGAGCAATAGCAGAATGGGTAGGGCATTTGCCTTGCACGTGGCCAACCCAGGTTCGATTCCCAGCATTCCATATGGTTCCCTGAGCACCTCCTGGTAATTTCTGAGTGCAGAGCCAGGAGTAACCCCTGTGCAAAAGCAAAAGCAAAATTAATAAATAAATAAATAAATCAAAAATAAAATAGAAATTCTCAGACTAAAAGTCTTTCTGTATATCTGGGACACTAATCTCAGTAAATTCTGATACTCAGACTTAAAGCTCAATTTATATACAATATTTGAGAATATTATCATTGCAATATTTGGAATCTTTTCCTGCTCTTTTTTTTTTTTTTCACTTAAATTTTGATCCTTCCTATGAAAACAGACACTTCTACAATTTTCTGTTGTTCATTTCAGGCCCACTTGTTCATAACTAGAACATTGGTCCTTCTCTGTCTAATGGCAGCATACAATATGCATTGTCTCTCCACGCTGCAGACCGCTCCCTTCCCTTCGTCTGGGTACTCAGGCTTATTCTCCTAAGAATAGTTCACTTGGCAGCGGAGGGTAGTTAGTTTTCCTGGTTAAATAAATGCAGTCTTTGCTAAAATAGATTTCTTAATTCCTGTGAATTTTAAGGGCAGTGCGTATAGGTCTCAAAAATGTGAAAACTTACATTGGAATCATTGTTTTCGGGTGTTTTCTGAAACTTCTGAGGAAGTTTGCTTTTTTCTATGTTTTTTTGGGGGGAAAGTTTGTTTAACGTTCAACTATTCTACAAGTAATTGTTGAGTTCCTACTTAGTGCCAGGTACTGTTAGTAGGCTGGGCAGAGGTGAAGGAGACCTGTGCTCTCAGAAGTCACACAGATTAATGAGGGTTGATTAGTCATGCAGAGTTTAGGAGAGTAAGGAAATGGACAAATTAAGCTTGGAAAAAGATCAGAAAATGTCTTTTGGAGAAGGACGTGTTATGCTTGCTCTGGACCTCAAAAGCTGGGAGAATACTCAACTCTCAAGGGTAGCTAGAAATTTCATGGCGGGCGTTTGCTGAAAATCACCTGCTGATGAGTATGGGCAGAGCCTGGGAGTATCAAAGAAGGCTAGGAGGCCTCGGTCAGGTTGCTGTGAATGCGAACGTTCCGTTTGGGCGAGGCAGGTGAAGACTTCTGAGAAGGCTTTTGCTGAATCAGGGGGGACTAATACTTAGCATAAGGAGTTTCTTTTTCTTCCTATGACATGAACAATACCAGTGGCTCATATGGCTTAATTAACACAAATTGCAGCTCTGGTGTCAATGTGTTAATTAGCATCAGTTGAGTTTTCTCTGATGGTTTTGCATACACTATCTTGTTTAATCATCAAGACAGTTCTTTGAGATATTTTATCTTCTTTTGAAAATAAAATAAAGTTTGGAGGGACTAACTTTTATCAAAGCAGACAACTAGTACAGAAATGGTGTAGAAGCAACTCTGAGTTCCAGTCTGCTTTCCTCCCCTTCAGGAGGCGCTCAGGACTTAAAGAGTGAGGCAGCATCGTCAGTTTTATGTTATGTAAAAATTACTTCATCATTGTTGGGGTTTAGTAATTTAACAACATCAAATTCATCTACCACTTTTTAGAATCATTTTTGTTGATTACTATAGTAGAGCTATTTTTAGATTAAAAATAGAAGTTAGATGCCCTGCCACAGAGGCAGGGTGGGGTGGGAGGGATACTGGGATCATCTGTGGTGGTGAATGGGCACTGGTGGAGGGATGGGTACTCGAGCCTCGTATGACTGAAAAACAAGCACAAAAATATGTAAATCTGTAACTGTACCCTCACGGTGATTCACTAACAAATAAATAAACAAATATTTTTTTAAAAATAGAAGTTAGGCTTAGAAATTCAGAATAGAAGGTGGAATAGTTAAAGTACAGTTTTGTTCACCTCATAATGTTCTATTTTTATGTACTAATAAAGGTTATTGTCTATAAGGTAGCAAAAGACAACGATAATAATAGGAAAATGAGCCAAAGAAATAGTACAGTGGGTAGCATTCTTGCTTCACAAATGGCCATTTTGGGTTTGATCCCCAGCACCTTCTGTGGTCCCCCAAGCTCACCAGGACTGATCCCCAAGGGCAGAGCCGCCAGGAGTAAGCTCTGAGCATCTCTGGGTATGACCCTAGAACAGACAAAAATAACAATAATACAACACTCGTTGAGTACACTTCTGGGCTAGGCACTGTGCTAGACGCCAGCGATAATACATCAGTGAACAAAACAAATGAAACAAATTCTGGCTTAGAAAACTCTAGTATTTACCTAGTCATAGTGCAAACAAATGTGAAATTCAAACAATGATGTTGTGGATTAAGTGCAAATTTATGATTTTTAATTTGCATAATATTAAAGTGAAAGGAAAGTGATCCAGGAAGCCTAAGGTATTAATAATGTATTGAAAATTTCTCCTTTATTAAAAACAAGATGGGCGGGGAGATAACTCAAAGGGCTCGTGCGCAGGCTGTGCATGCAGGAGACTGGGGGTTGGTCCCCAGCACCACATATGTGCCCCCAGGCACCTCCGGAAGCTGCGCCACCACCCCCCCGCAACAGCATAGCCACTGACACGCTTCGCCACATAGTGTGGCCCAAAACCTGAAAAGGAAGAAGCATAAGCCAGCCTCTTCATGCGGTTGCTGTGTGAAAATATGTTTGTTTTGACAGAGGCTGTGGATCCTCATATTTATGACTGAGTTTGCAGTTTCTCCCACTCTTTAAAAACAAAATGTTCTTATTTGGTATGATGTGACAGGTTACCTTGGGGCTGTGGACATTAAAATGTGACCATATTAATGATAATAATGTCCTTAGTACCCATCCCCACCCTCAGTAATATACCAAATCATGATAAGTAGGAACCTTATACTTCCACATTTTGAAAAAAACCTATAACCACTTGAATTCTACTTCTCAGACTCTTATCATTCCTAATTCTCTAAATAAGTGGGAATTAAGTAACTGAAACTTGTTGGTTTGTCTTACAGCTCTCAACTTCACGTGGCTAAAAGTAATGTCTTTTAATTTTTTTCTCAATAGTTTCCTAATCTCAGCATAGGAAACATAGTTAACAATTTCAACAGGAATTTCATTAACCCTTATCAGCAGCATGATTTGAACTCCAGTCAGAACTGAGAAGGATTAAAAAGGAAATATCTGACTTTCAACTAAGTGGGGGGAGGTTGGTAGTTGGGGTCCATATCCAGCAGTGCTCAGGTGTTACTCCTGGCTCTGTGCTCAGACTCTAATGACAAATGACTCTTACTTGGGAATGATTATTCGTTGAATTTAGTAGTGTTAGGAAAAGCATAGGAAGACTATAAGAAACAGATTTCACACTTTGTTATCAATACATTAGATAATATAGCTGATCGCATTTCCCCCCTTCATGTTTTATTTGATCCCCTTGCAGTGCTGGAGATCAAATTCAAGATTTAATGCATGCAAGACAAGTGCTCGGCCTACCACTGAGTGATAGGTGAACCCAGGGTGAACCTAGAGCCTCACATATGTGTACATCCCTTATACCTCTGAACTGCGTCCCCAGATCCCATAGAATTTTAAAAACACGGTCATTTTAGCTGGGGATATAGCTCAGTGTTAGGGCAATTGCTTTGCATGTGTGAGACCCTGATACCAAAAAAAGCAAAAACACCACCGTTAAGGTATCTGTTATTGAAAAAAATATCGTGTATTATTTTCAGTTGTGATGGTAAACAACTGTGACTTCTCATTTTAATCACTGTCACTGTCACCCTGTTGCTCATCAATTTGCTTGAGCGGGCACCAGTAACATCTCCATCTTGAGACTTGTTGTTACTGTTTTTGGCATATCGGATACGCCATGGGTAGCTTGCCAGGCTCTGCCGTGCAGGCAAGATACTCTCGGTAGCTTGCTAGGTTCTCCGAGAGGGGCAAAGGAATCAAACCCTGGTCGGCCGAGTGCAAGGCAAATGCCCTGCTGCTGTGCTATCGCTCCAGCCCCTCATTTTAATACCAGAAAAAAATCACTGTATCACTATCATCTCGTTGTTCATCTGTTTGCTCGAGTGGGTGCCGGTAACATCTCCATTTGTCCCCGTCGAGTGCTAGTTTAGCCTGATGGCTCTTTCAGGATCAGGGGAATGAGGACTGTCATTACCACAGATGTCCCAGGTGCTGCCCAGAGATGCAGACAGGTACATGTTTGTCAGTGTGCAGATCGTTACAACATGCCAGTCGACTAAAAGCCGGCAATCGGTAGACTGGGAACACCTGTAAAGGCGATTAGAAGCCGCCTCAAAAGCCTCTGTCCCTCTCGGAGAGCCCAGCAAGCTACCGAGAGTATCCCGCGTGCACAGCAGAGCCTGGCAAGCTACCTGTGCTGTACTCGATATGCCGAAAACAGTAACAATGACAAGGAAAAAAATGAGTACAATAAATCAAAATTGTAAATTTGACAGTTTTTATTTTGTTTTCATAACTTCATTATACCTTAGATCATTGATAATCTGATGTTCTTGATTACCCGTGTGTTTTGAGTTAATTAAGTTGCACTTTTTTTTCTAGTATTAATTGGTGGGGTGTTGGAAGTTTTATCTTATATAAAGTTAAGTTTATGGCAAGAGTCAAGTTTGCTGTCATTCTGTATCACTGTAAGTAGAAAAGTTAGGTTAGTAAAATACTTGCCTTGTATGTATAAAGCCGTGAGTTAATTCCAGCACCACAACAACAAAAAAAGAGAAATCAAGTTAGTACTATACATTGTTTTTCTTTTGTAGTAAGATGTGTGTTGATACACATACGTGCACAGAGGAAATAGTCTGCTTACAGTTCTGAGGTGGCATTATGTGGATTTTTACAAGTTCCTGTTATTTACTCAGTACATCCCTGAGAGCCTGACTCTTTTCTACATCATCTTTCTACTTACATTTTATTTCACTTTTTTTTTCTGATAAAACTTTATATCATGGCTTATATTACAAATGTTTGAGCGTATCACTTGATCCCTCTATTTGCATATAAATCTCACCATACTATCACCAGTCACATGGTTGGCTAGAAAGTCTGAGAGGAAACTAATACTCAGTATTAGAAAATGGACCAAAGACCGGCCTTCTACAGCTCGCCTGCTGCGGTTCGGGTGATACCTGTGGCTGGAGCCCTCCCACGTGCAGATGCAGATGCTCGTGGCCCTCACATCGGACAGTCGAGAGGGTTAAAGGAGTTTTTAATACTGAGATCATGTCACGCCCCTTCAAGTACTGCATGTTATTTAGAGATCATTGTCGTAGTCTTAGACAAGAGGACAGACAGTACACTTACTCATTAATCATTTGGTAGGGTTCCCTCAGCCATGTGCAGAGTCCCTGGGCCATCGCTAGCAATAGCTCTAATCAGTTCTCTACAAGTAGGAAAGTCAGGCTGGGTCAGACAGTCAGCAGTTCCGGGAGTGCTAGACACGGCTAAAATGGGGTCTCCAGCATGCAAGACCTCGGCTCGGACCTTTTTTACTGTCACCTTAACTCCTGAGTCTGATTTTGCACTTAACCCTTGTAATTTATTCCTAACTTTCTTCCACACTTAGATTATGCTCTTTCAGTTTTATCCTATTAAAGTTTTTCAGACTAAAAGATTACTAAATTTCAGTGTAAAGGTAGGTAGCTCTGTCGTCCCGTTGTTCATCAATTTGCTCAAGCGGGCACCAGTAACATCTCCATTGTGAGACTTGTTGTGACTGTTTTTGGTATATTGAATACGCCACGGGTAGTAGCTTGCCACGCTCTGCCGTGTGGGTGGGATACTCTAGATAGCTTACCGGGCTCTCTGAGAGGGACGGAGGAATCGAACCCTGGTCGGCCGTGTGCAAGGCAAACGCCCTACTATAGCTCCAGTCCAAATCAAAACAAACAAAAAATAATACAACTGAAGAAATTGCTGATTTTTTTGTGTTGTTAGTATTTAGCATTTAGAAATGTACTTGATCTAAATTGACCAATTACATTTTTACCTCCTATAACAATGTCTTATATCATAACTTCAGGTACAATATGTCTTTTTTTTTTTAATGCTAAAAAGTAATGCCATTAGCTAATTTAGTTAGAGGGCAAACCTTATTGAGCTCAGTTCAGGTTTTCATTTTCTTCCTAAATAATTAGAGAAATTATCTCAGTTCCTCTTAGCTCTTCTCTGTATACTCTTGTTCATAGTACTTCATAATTCCAGGTGAACAAAGCAGATTGTAAAATCTGTTGCTTGTTTTTATTTCTATTTTATAAATATATTTCTGGGTTTGTTTTGTTTTTTAAGTAGAAGTATATAAACTAAAAACTTAATGTAGCAGGCCCTGGTAGGTAACTTGGTGGCTTACAGTGCCAGGACAAGCCTTGAGCCTGGGCCCAGGCTTCATCTTAACCTCACGTGTGTCTGTCTTCCCCTGCTGCTGCCACTGTGTGGTTCCCAGCAAGGGAAGAATCTCACAGTTGGTTTTCTTTAAGTGCATTCAAATCATTAATATTATTTTCTCATTTTAAGGAACCTTAACATTATCTTTTTTTTTCTTTTTCAGAATCTGATATTGATGCTGCCACAGCAATGATGCTCTTAAATACTTCTATAAAACAAGGGATTTTAGAATGTAAGAAATCATGATATTTCTTAAACATTCCTGTGACTCCTTTTAAAATGTAATTTAGCATGTGAAATTGTACATATTACAGGAAGAAATATTTTTATCTAAATTGTGTTTTTATCACTAAACTTGTTTTATCATTACCTTTCATTTATGTGAGTAATTTAATTGAAAGTGAAGTTAATTATATGATAGAAATTTTTTACATTCACCGAAAACTAAGACATTTAGATATTAAACTTGAATATTTAAGTTAAAATAAGAATTATAAAAATATAAAAGACAGGATAGGTAAATTTAAATGTCAAAATTGTATAACTGACAACAAAAAATATCTTTAAGAAAAGTAAAGCATGAAAAAAAAAGAAAAAAAAAGTAAAGCATGGTAAAACACTAGGGAACTATTTTTTCTTTTGCTTTGTATATCAAGTAAGGGTTTGCTGTTGAGTACATATAAAAAGATCCAATGGAAAAGAAATAGAAGATGGTTTGGTAGAAAAGCCAGCAAATACACAAGCAGGTGGGTCTTAGAGGACAAACATTATGGACAATACACATTTGCGAAGATACACAACTTCTCTCGAAATCAGGAAAGTGCAAAATGAGACAATATTGAAACATTACCTTTTGTTTAGAGATTATGATACTCAGTAAATGATACTTAAAATGGTACTAGGTTTGGGAAGTCTGCATATTGTAAGCACTCTACTATATATAAGGTAGCATAGGCTTTTGGAAGACAAAATTAGGAATACCAATTATGATGTTTTGGGGGTGGGGGCTACACTTGGTGCTCAGGGCTCCCTCCTGGCTCTGTACTGGGGTCACTCCCAGCAGCTCGGGGGACAGTATGGGGTGCTGGAGATTGAACCCAGGTTACTCATATGCAAGGCAAGTACCCTACCCACTGTCCTATTGCTCTGGCCCCTAATTTTATTTTTCAAGTTTTGTCTGTTTTTCCCTCCTGGCCCCCTTCCCTCTGTTGCCACCCTGGCTCTGATGTTGCATGCTTTTTTTTTTTTTTTTAAAGCTGGTGCTCACCCTATTTGCATGTCAGGTTACAGTGTTTGCACACTTGGCTAAACTACTCACTGACATTTGCACACCTTGTTGCAGCACTTCTGCAACTTCTCACCCTGGTCACACTCTGAGTTGAGGCATAACCACAAGTCTGGCTGTGGTGCTGTCAGGGCCACTGCGATGCTGACACAATGTTCACCAGATACTTTACTTCCTGGCCTCAGTGCCACACCATTATAATTGTGGTGCTCACTGAGGCTTCCACAACTTCCTTCCTCTTCCCCCCACCCCGTGTATGTGTGTGTGTGTGTGTGTGTGTGTGTGTGTCTTACACACTTGACTGCAATATAGATAGAAATGCACTGGTGTTGGGTGGGCACCACGGATTTGAACTCATGACCATGAACTCATGAACACATAAGGCAGGCACTAAGCCACTGCACTATTCCTCAAGTCTCAATGATCATTTTACTATTTTTAAAAAATTTTTTATTTTGTAAAGTAGTTCACAATATTTGATTACATTTAATATTTGAACACTAATCCCACTCAATTATCATTTTAAATCTGTGTATTCTTTTTATTTTGGGGATCACCCAGTAGTGCTCAGGGAACTGTTATATGATGCCAGGGATGGAGTCCAGGTCTCCTACAAGCAAATCATGTTCTCCAGCCCATTGAATTATGCCCGTCACACCGATATTGAACCTTTTTCCCCATTTACATATGATCCTGAACCTGTTTATTCTTTGACTTTGAAATTCCAATTAATGGGATTCCTCTTAGAAAATATTGCATATGTGAAAGAAATACATTTACAAAGATTTTCATTGCAGTATAGTATGAGTGAATATTGAGGACAATACAAATATCAACAAGAAAATGCTTAGCTAAAAAGGAGTACATTTGTATTGAGGTTTTTTATGAACACCTTGAGATAATTATATTTCCCGGGAAAAGGTCAAGACACATCATTCATTAAGTGGTTTAAAATTGTTTCTAATACCTATAGGGTAATATAGTCTGCATAAAAGAAAATTGTAAAATATTAACCTAAAGCATTATTACTCAGGAGGGGTGGGGTGGTTCTTACCTGTTGTGCAGCCAAATGCATGTGTCCTCCTGACGAAACTCTTCTTCACAGGTGAGAAGCCCCTTCCCCTCACAACAGCAGTGCAAACCAAGAGAAGCTACGGCAGTGCTTTTAGCCATCCGGCTACTGTGCGGCTGCAAGAGAGTGACTCTTCGGCCACCAGCATCGACCCAAAGGAAGACCACAATTACAGTGCCAGCAGCATGGCGGCACAGCGCTGTGCCTCCAGGGCCAGCGTATCTTCCCTGTCGTCTGTGGATGAGGTGTACGAGTTTATCCCAAAGAGCAGCCGTGCGGGCAGTGACGGCAGCGAGGGGTTTCCTAGTGAAGAAGATACGGACGTGGACTATGAAGATGACCCCCTGGGGGATAGTGGCTATGTGTCCCAGGCTTGTGTCAGTACCTCGGAGAAAGGGCAGCCGGGCAAAAAGCTGAGGAAACAGTCGTGTCAAGAGATCGATGAGGAGCTCAAGGAGGCGGCTGGCTCTCTGCTCCACCTCGCGGGCATCCGCACGTGTCTGGGCTCCCTGATAAGTGCTGCGAAGACTCAGAGTCAGAAGCAGCGGAAGAAATAGAAATCTGATCAGTGTGGAATTATTTTACAGTGTGGCAATACTCTTTAATTATTCACAAGGGATAGCAAAGCCATAATGGACTTCTTTTCTTTCAGGGTGGGGAGGGGCATAATTGGGGCTTTTTTTTATAATTGCTGTTAGGATCATGCCCAACCATAAACACGAGGTGAAGTCCTAGATGCATGATTTTTGCGATAAGTGTCTCCAAATTTTGTAAATTTTTTTTATAAAAGAAATTCTCCACTCTCTGTCTTAAACTTGTAGGAAAGATTTTTTTTTAATATATCAAAATGGAAGAATTTGAAGCTATCTAACTTTTCATTTTCTTTTTTAGTCAATAAGTGACTATTGATTGATCTAACAATGTGCTGATTTTTTCCCCCCATACTCCTCTCTTGACACACAATCCAGTACGATGACATTGGAAATTTTTGTCGTATTTTTGTTTTATTATTTATTGAAACATGAGCAAAGCAGTATAAATTAGAAAATATTACAGTGTAGAAAGTTCCTTTTGGTTACATAGGCAGAGACTATGGCAGAGAATCCTAAGATTTAGGAAAGACAATTTGTGGTATAATTTCATCTAAGAACACTCCAATTTCTATTACAGTATTTTCTTTGATTTTTTTTTCTTAGTTCTCTAATATTGTGTAGTATTTACAAGAGCCTCTGGTATTTCCCCAAGTGCTTTGCAACCATTGTAAATTTTAGCTGCTAGCTGTTTCTGTTGACTGGAAACTACCCAGAGGGGGATATAGCCATAAAGTGTAGGATGGAGCTTGCACCAACCGTTTGGGCACAACTTTGCAATAAGAGTCTTTCATTTGCTTGTTTCATGTGCTGCTTTCTGTGGCTCTTATAATAGATATGGAGTGTAATCAAATTTAAGCATTTCGAATACTTATGTCATCACAAAGGTTGGTCATTGAGGAGAACTTAGGCTTATATGTGAATTAAATTTGTATATCCTTAATTAAATTTTAAAGGCTTTAACAAAACTAAAGACAAAATATCTTCATGGATTTCAGTTTCATGAAAAGAACATATACAGTATACCTTTTAGAGAAGGCAGGGTAATTCCTATATGTGCCATTATTCCATGCTAAGAGATTTTCTATACCTGTTCCAGACATGCATTGACTAAGGCATTTTAAATATCTGAACAAATCTGCTTGAATGAGACGTTTTTCCATTTGTATAGTTTTACTATATTCATAATGAGGGATACTAATAAAACAATTTATTCATTATCTCTATATTTTTTACAACATGGAATCACCTTTCCAGAAGGTTCGTCTTAACTCATGCTACACCTGCTCCACAAAAGAGTGATTCGTTTTCATTTTTCTGGTAGTTTCATACTCTTACACATGCATCATACATACACAGTTATGATTTTGGTTTGTTGCTTTTAGCTGTTACTATGACGAGAATTTTCTTGGATTTTTTTTTAAGAGAGAAACTTTTTATTTTAACTTCTAAGTTTTATTTGGGCAAAACTCAAACGAGAAGCATACTGAAAATGTCTTTTTCAATTGGCAAGACTTTAAACCAGGGATACCTATTTCTATTATCTGTCCTGTTCTCATGTGAGTTTTAAATGAACTTGGATAGCCACATTAATAAAATTGGTGCTGCTAAATATAACAGTTTGCTGATAATGAAAAATTATCCTTAAGTGTATAGGGTGAGATATTTAGATTTTTTTATATGCATATAACTTTATCTACTACAGAAAATAGCAACACATGTTAGTACCTTTTACGTGTAAGCATTGATAAAACACCGAAAAAGAAATGCTTCTACTACGGTCGTAATAGAGGAAAAAATTATTGAAATGATTGCAATAACATAATATCCTGAAGCAATTTATCACTGTCTCTGGATACACTATAGTAAGAGCATTTCAATGATCTGGTTCCAATTTATGTTCTACTGAAGTCCTACATCACAGATGTTCTCTCTGGTTTCTGTCCATTTTTAGTTACTCTGTCTGAGTTAAGGAAAACCATGTAAGACGCTTTCCCCAAGGCAGCTGTGTCGGCCTCCTGTAGGAGGTGCTGGGTTAACTGAGGAGTGTGGGGCAGGCCACACACTTGCAAGTACACTGTCACTACTTAAAGGAGCTAGATTTTCAGGAAAATGTTGAGTGAATTGTTTTTTGGGTTTTTGTTTTGTTTTGTTTTTTGAAAGAGGTCGATAGGCCATAATTTTGGGAACCTCATCTATGATGAGGAGTGAAAGAATTATTCCCAGTTAATAGGGATCTTCATAAATTTTTTTTGTCTTCAGATAAATAACAAAAACTGTTAATGTTTTTTCTCTTCTTGTACTCTAGCAAGGCTAAAAAATGACTTGCACTCAAAGCAAACGAGGAAACAGTATTCTTCTGAATTCTTTCGCAGAATTCAGTGTATCACTTTCTATTTGCTTTTATAAGGAGAAGATCCTTTTTAATTTTAATCCCCCTTTATTGCTTCCACAGACATGATCACATTCTTCAGGTGTGCTGAAATTAAAAACAACTAGTAACCAACCAATTTAAGGAAAGTGGTTGATCAAACAAAGTTGAATTTCAGTCTTGTGGACTGGAAATTACATTTCCAGCAATACTTTAATAATAGACTTTTATTGTGATAAAAACAACTTGGAAATCCTGAAGAGGTTATGTTTTTCCATTGTATTCTAAAACTGACTTAAGGTTATATATAATTTGCCTTACCAGCAAAATAAAATTTGTTTTAGCATCAATTTTAGTTTTTATTAGATTCCTAGTAAAAGTTTGACTTAACATGATTAATCTTCCTTATTCAGATCCCAAATAAAATCAGTGTTTTCTTAAAAATGTATTTGAAAAATTTTGTGCAATATATTACTAAATGAGTTAATATTTCCCTTTTTAAATTCAGAGAAAGAAAATGTTACTTGTATTAATGGAAAAGCTAATTATTGGTGGATCTCTTTTTTCCACCTTTGAGCCTTTAAGTCTTTTCCTATTACCAGCATGATTTAACTTAGGTTCCTTTGTACATATTAAAGTTAAAAATTTTTTTCTTTTCCTACTTTCTGAGGCATTATATTAAAAAACTCATAATAAATGTTCAGTTAAATATATGTTAGCATGAGTTCAAAACTAGAACGAAGTGTTGAGGGGATATATGTGTCTTGGTAAACCAGGAAGGAGGCCTTTCCCAGCAGTTTCAACAACTGATGTGAATATGTCAAAAAGTTTAAATACTGTTGTCTTAAATTTTACAGTAACTAAACCTTTGGTGAAAACCATAGCTATTATGAAACCTTCAGGCTTTCTGGTTTATATATATTTTATGGATTTTTGTTAGTTTGAAATATGTAAGCTTTGATCAAAGTTTACTTCAGTATGTTAATGATGTAGTCAAATATTTATTGAAAGACAAAGTAGGATATTTTAATGTCATACCTGCCTTTTTGTTCTTAAAGCACATTCTTTGCATCTAACTGCCAGTGCCATTATTAAAACTTGTTTTAAGATTGTTGTACATTTCTTATTAAACGAAGTGCTTAATTTTAAAGTATTATTTTGCCATCATATAGTGTATAAAAATGTATGATTGCCAATTCATTTTAACTATTTATTTTTAAATGAAAGTATAAGAATGCTTTCTGATACAAGAAATTTGAGTTATTAAACCATTTCCTTTCTAATGTAGCATAAAAATTGCCCTGAGTTTGAGTTACAGCTGCCATAGATGACCAGTCCAAGTGAACTACTTCTCAGTCGCCAGTCTCGGCTCACATTGAAAACAACTTAACAAATGTTTAGTTTTTGTATCTAATCTCTTGATTATTAAGACGTTTATAAAATTTATTTTTACCAAAGAGATGCAGTTCGTTATGATAAAGTATTGCAGAATAAACTTTGTTTTATAGCATTTTTGTGATTTCTTGATTCTTTTGGGTAGTGAATGTAGTTGACTCATCCTCGTACACACACCACAAAAAGTATACACTTTTCAGTTATGGCATCGCAAAGCTGAAATTACACACAATAGAAAAATTAATAACTGTCTTTTTCAGGTGTTTTTCCTGATGTGCCATTCACTGAAAACTAGACCAGTGTTAATTAAATTATGCAGTTCCTGAAATTAAACTGAAAATGTTTTCCAAAAACATTTCTTTGGCGGGGGATCACACCCAGCAGTGCTCGGGGCCTACTCCTGGCCTGCACTCCGGCATTACTCCTCACGGGATACCCCTGGCGGGCTTGGGGACCACTGGGGGCGCCACGGATCGAAGCTGGGCCAGCCACGGGCAAGGCAGGCGCCCTACCTGCTGTGCTCCTGCGCCAACCCAAGAGCACTTGCGAGATTTTAGGCTCTACGCTGCAGTGCTCAGGCCGTGCCCCCAGCTCAGGGGTCACTCCCTGGAGTCCCGAGGGCCGAGTCTCGGCCACCGGTATGCAAAACACACGTTAGGGGCTGACATATTTCCCCAGCCCCAGTGTGGGACTTCCTTTTCTATCATGAACATCTGAGACTGCGAAATAAAATTTTGAAAAAATAAGAAATGAAGACTTTAAAGTCGTTTTACTTCAAATTTGCGGTGGGAAGGTAGAAACCCGGAACGCCGGAATCTGAAAAACCGCATTTCCGAGTGATTTTTCCGGCAGCGCGGGCTGGGGTCTGCACCCGCGCAGGGGCGGCCTGAGGGTCTCGGCCCGGGGAAACGCCCGCCCTGCCCCCCGCGCCGAGGGGGAGGGCGCCTGCAGCCCCAGCCCCCTCCGTGACCCGGCACCGCCGACTGCGGACACGAGCCTGGGACCCGCGCATCCGCGTGCCCAGGAAGGCCCCGCAGGACAGAGTCCCCTGGTCCGTCTGCCGGCGGCCCGCCCGGAGGAGGCGTCGGTGCCAGCGCCCAAGCGGGCAGGCCTGGCCCTGCTGCTCCCGGCGCCAGGAGCGGCGAGGCCCGGGTGCGAGGAGCGCGGCAGGAGGCGAGCCTCGTCCGGAGGGGGACGGGGAGCCGCGGTGTCCCCGTGCGCCGGGCCCTGCCACCAGGCCCCCACGGCGGGCCGGGCCGAGGCGGCGACACGAGCCCCGAGGAACGGGGGACGCAGGCCCGGGGTCGCGCGGGACGGAGCCTGCGGCCGAGGGGACGCGGGGAGCGGGGGTCAGCTGGCCTCGCGGGGAGCGTTGGGAGGGAGGGGACAGGCGCGCCTCGGACCGCGGCTCGGCGCGGGCGGCCCCCGCGGGGCGTCAGGGGCGACGGGCCGACGGGCCGAGGGGCGGCAGTGGCGGGGGGCCGGAGGCCCCGGCCGTCAGCCTCCCCCGCGTGCTCGCCTCGGCGACTCCCGGAGACCCCGAGGGCGCGTCGCCCGCCCGGCCGCGCCTCTGGCTCTCGGGGACAAGCCGCGGCCGTGGCCGTCACCTGGATTCCGACCTGGCTCGGCTGCGACCCCACGGACAGGCCTCACCTGCCCTCCCGCCCACCCTCCGCTCAGCTCAAGCCCTACTTCCGTGCAGCCCGACTGCGCCCCTCTCCGTGGGCGCGGGGAGGGCTGAGCAGGGATGACCACGCCCTGGGGTCCCCCCTGCCTCGGGTGGACAGCGGCGGCCTGTAAATATAGAATTCTCTGCATTCGGTGTGGATGCTCAGGGGAAGAAATGTTCCCACTTTGTAACGCAAACCCAGTTATTTAGTGTCTTTATGTCTATTACAACATGCCAGTGACCAAAACTGACATCGGTAGCCTGGGAACACCTGCAGAGGCGACTAGAGGCCGCCCCAAAAGCCTCCATCCCTCTCTGAGAGCCCAGCAAGCTACCAAGAGTCTCCCACCCGTTCAGCAGAGCCTGGCAAGCTACCCTGGCACACTCGATATGCCAAAAACAGTAACAACAACGGTCCTCATTCCCCTGACCCTGAAAGAGCCCCCAATATGCCATTAGGCTACACTAGCATGCGACAGGGACAAATGGAGACGTTACTGGCACCTACTCGAGCAAATTGATAAACAATATGACAGTAATACAGTGATATTTCCAGCCAGATTAAAGACGGAATTGTCAAGAAGATTCAGAGTACATAAAAATGACATAGTCTACAGACACTAAAAGCCTTATAGAATAGCATTAAGACTTTCATACTCCAATAATGAGGTGTAGGAGCCAGAGCGATAGCAGTGGGTAGGTGCTTTCCTTGCACATGGCCCAGCCGTGTTCCGTCCCTGCCTCCCGTATGGTCCTCAAACACCACCAAGAGTTATTCTGAGGTGTGGCCCAAAAACAAAAAGTGAGATGAAATTAATTTTCCTGTGTGCAGCACTAGCCACATTTCTGGCCCAACAAATTTCTTAAAAGATGTAAATTACCACACCAAAATCAAGAAGAAAACAACATCTAAATAGTCTTGTATCAAATTTTATTTGAATCAGTGATTCTTAGTGCGCCTGGCTATTTTCCCAAGGGCCCCTCAGAGGGGATGGGCTCTAGCTTCCCTCCCTGCCCTGAGCAAAGCTCCTGGTGGCCGAAGACCTCCGGAGCCTAGCTACAGCCATGCTCAAGGCCTCTCTCCACACGCTCGGATAAGCCTCATGCATGAAGATACCGGCAGAGGAACCCAGGTGTGTGGGACCCGGAGCTGAGACCTCCAAGCCTGCTCAGATCAGGACTGGGCCTCTTCCGCCCAGATTTTCCATTTTCCAGTAGCTAGGTGGTCACACCCAGGGACTGCCCTTGGCGCTGTAATCCCATCAACGGCCAACATCCAGAGACTTAAAAGCAAGCTCCCAGACTTAAAAGCAAGCTTTGCAGTCACGCCATATCTTATAGCCCACTTCTCCCTCTGGGAGAAACTGGAAAGCTACCGAGAGTTTCCTGCCATATGGGAGAGACTGGCAAACTCCCTATGATGTATTCATATGCCAAAACCAGTATCAAGCTGGGTCTCATTCTCTGACCCTGAAAGAGCCTCCAATGCGGCATCGATGGGAAGGACAAGTAGAGAAAGGCTTCTAAAATCTCAGGGCTAGGACAAATGAAGACGTTACTGAGACCACTTGAGAAATTTGACGATCAACGGGATGATGATGATGATGATTCTTAGTAACTAAAAACTTAACAAATTGCCCCTACAGAAACAATCCCATGAAAGAAAACATCAGTAAACTGGACTTTATCACAAATAAAAATTACTCAGACATTGCTCGGAGTATGAGACAAGCTGTGGTAAAATATACAAAACATCTGATTAACAACTAGTACCAAAACACCAAAAAGCACTTAAAAATTATCAGTAAATATCTGAATACTTATTTGAACATACCCCTCACCAAAAATGATAAGTAGATGACATATGCAGAAATGATGGCATACACAAAGATGTTCAACACTAAATTTTAAACACAGGGAACTGTTCAAAAGACCAGGATACAACTACAAACCTATTTGAAATCTAAATGAACACCAGATGCCAGCCAAAATCCTGGAGCAGCATGAACTCTGCGGGTGCGAATAGAGCATGACACACCCACTTTGGAAGAGAGTTTGTTAAGGCGCCAGAGAGTTAGTACAACTGGTAGGATACTTTTGCTCACAGCTAGCCCAGGTTCAGTCCCCAGCACCACGTATGACCCTGGAGCCTGGGAGTGATCCCTGTATGCAGAACCAGGAGGAAGCCCTGAACACCACCGGGCATGACTTCTAAGAACAAAAAGTTACTTACAATTACTCAGAGTTGAAAGCAACCAAGATGCCTTTCAATATGTGAATGGATAAGGAAGTTAGAACACCAATTGGAATATTGTCCAGTCATAAAGATATGAGCTATTTACATTGCTCCAAGAAAGATACAAATGGACAGCTACCATATCAAATGATGCTATAAACACATTAAAATTTTTAGGGAAATACAAATCAAAGTCATAATGACGGTTACTATTGTGTCACACCATTAGAATGGTTACTATTAAAAATAATGAGCATTGGCAAGATGTGGAGAAACACCTGTGAGTTGTTGTGGATGCTCAGGTTCTATCCCCAGCACCACATGGTCCCCCAAACAAAGAATATATGAATTAATTAACTCAAGTTGTATTCCCAATGTTTATTGCATCATACTTCAAAATAGCTACATTGTGGAAACAAAGTTTGAATTGGTGAATGACTGGATTCAGAAGCTATGACTATTTTATAAAAACACAGTAGAATACTATTCTGCTATATAACAAGATGAAAACGTAGCAAAATGGAGGAATTCGAAGGGATTGTGCATAGCAAAATAGAGAAGAAAAAGAATCACCCAGTGATTTCCTCTGTGTGTGCAACAGAAAGAAAACTGATGAACAGTCCAAATAAATATCAGTCAGCCCAGTGAACACTGACCACTGCAGAGGGAAGAGAATGGATGTCCCAAACAGGGTGGAGGGACTTAAAAGAATGTGTTGTATGCTCATTTATTTTTATTTGGCTTTTGGGTCACACCTGGTAGTGTTCTGGGGCTTCTACCTAAACTGGGGGTTCCCGCCTGGCAGAGCTCAGGCTCACATGAACCCCTTCCATGCGGAGTATGCCCTCCAGCTGTTGCACAAAGCCCTCCTGCACTGATTTGTGTATTTAAACAAAGTAGCTTCGCACATTACTCTTTGCCTGCCCAGTGTGCACACTACTGTCAAGGTCATCGAAAATGATGAAAATCTCGAACTGTCCAACCAGAAGGAATCTAAGGAGACATGCTAACTAAATGTATCCTCAATGAGCCTCAAACAGATAAAGAACAGTAGGGGAGGAAAACTAATATTTCAATGATCTATTACATGTTTATTTATTTGTAATAATATAATCGCACTGCATTGATAGTAAAAAGTGTTCCTTACTAGGATGATAATAACAGGGAAAACTGGGCTCTCGGCTTGTGAAACCAATTTCTTTGTCTCCAGCCGATGATCTTGCGCTTTCTGCCAGTACCCGTGACGCTATTGCAGGCTGTGTGTTAGTGTGATGTGCTGTACAAGACCCCACCCTGGGGCTGGAGAGATGGCATGGCAGGTAGGGCACTTGCCTTGCATGCAGCTCATCTGTGGCATCCCAAATAGTGGCCCCCAGCACCACCAGAGGTAATCCCTGAGCTGAGTCAGGAGTAAGCCCTGAGCATCCCTGGTTGCGGCACAAAAATCAACACAAACAACAACAAAAAATTCCTCCTACCCTCACAATTCCCTACATACCTCTGCCTGATAAAAGCACCAGGAGACACTGGTGCTTCCCTGCAAACTGTGGGGCTGCATCTACTCTCTTGCTTCTATTCCGAGTGTCCGGGGCATCATTGCCAGAATGGTGAGCAGAAGAGTTAAAGGAGGAACAGGAAATGGAAGGAACGACCAAAGAGCACCTGCTTAGAAAAGAAGAAATTGAACCATCTTTATTTCAAGACAGGGTTGTGTACTAAAAAAATCCCCCAAATCTACAAACAATTACTAGAACAAATGATTACTAGAAAGTAAATTTGGCAAGTCCACATATGCCATTGTCAACATGTTTTTTTTAATTAGTTGTACCTTTGTATCTAAGCAACAAACTTCTGGAAAATGAAATTTTGAAAATTATCACAGTGATATGCAAAATATAAAATACTACGAGGAAAATTTCACAAAATATGCAAGACATACACAATGAAAACATAAAATAATGTTGAGATAACTTAAGGACAAAATTAATGGACAGGCACATTAAACTAATCAATTCAAAGACAACTATTGTTAGGATATCAATTTTTCCAAAACTGACCTATACCTTCAAGTCCATCCCAATCAAAATTGAGCAGACTTTTTTGAAGTCATTAGAAATATTCTAAGATTCAAATGACTTAAAATAGTCAAAATAAAACTTTTTACTTAGATGACTTGTACTACTCCCTCCATATATAAAATTTATAATATGCTATAATAATTATACAGTATGGTATTTTGGCATACGTTTAAATAGATAAATCAGTAGAACAGGTTCATCCAGAAATAAAACCCACACATTTGTGATCAAACTGTTTTTTGGCACAGATTCCAAACACTCAAAGAATCAAGAATTGTTTCTTAAACAAAAGACACTGGAACGGTGGATATATGTGGGAGAATGATAGCCCTTAATTTTAATTTCTCACCAAAAATAAAAATTTATCAGAAATTAACATGGGAGAAAGTGTTTTTCATCTCAGTGCAGTGGGAGATTTCTTAGATGAAACACAAACAGAAAAAAACGCATAAACTGTTCATTAAAATTTTAAAACTCTACTTTCTGAAAGAAGTATTAGGAAAACAAAAAGGTAAACACACTGGGAGAAAATATGCACAATATGCACATCTGAAAAGGTTTTATTTAGCATATACTAAGAATCTCTACGATGTTGAGTCCCTATTAAGGAGACATAAGCTCAGCCAAGGAACAGGCCAAAGATTCAAACAGACATTTGCCAAAGACATGAACACAGTGATGGAAAAATGCTCCCCAACATTAGTCATCAGAGAAATGCGTACAAAAGCCACAATGAGAAACTGGAACATGTCCAACACAATGCAAAAGATTGACAAGACCACGTGCTCTAAAAATGTGGAACAATTGAAAATAGCCCCTTGCTTATGGGGGGTGCAGAGTGTAACGGCCAGGAAAAACAGTTTGGCAGCTTCGTAGAAAGGCAAGCAGGGCTTGGTCACGTAGCTCAGTGTCTGAGCTCGTTAAGTAAACACACTGACTCGAGGACTTAGAAATGAAATGTAGGGGCAGAAAGATAGCCTAGTGGGGAAGGTGCTTGTCTTCACGGCCCCAAATGGATCCCCAGCACCACGTATGGTCCCCAGTGCAGCACACGAGCACAGGGCCAGCATCTAAGCAGCCCCACGCAACACTGCGAGTGATTGGCCCCTCCCTTAGCCCCACGAGAAATGGATTTTCTCAAGTTCTGGAAACTGGAAGTTGAAGCCGAAAGAGTTGGCAGCGTTGACAACTGTGAGGCCTGTCCCTTAGCTTCTGCCTTTCTTATATTTATTCACCTCCCTGCTATCTCTTTTCCTTTCCTTTTCTTTTTCTATCATTTTTTTGGGGCGGTGGGGTGATGCACCCTGCAGTGCTCAAAGGGTTCCTCCTGGCTCTGCGCTCAGCAATCATCCTGGCAGTGCTCAGAGGACCATATGGGATGCCAAATTCAGGTTTGCTGCAAGCAAAGCAAACACCCTACACGCTTCACCCCTGTCTCCATGCTTAAACTGTAGCACTGTAGCACTGTCGTAGCACTGTTGTCCCGTTGTTCATTGATTTGCTCAAGCGGGCACCAGTAACGTCTCCATTGTGAGACTTGTTGTTACTGTTTTTGGCATATCAAATATACCACGAGTAGCTTGCCAGGCTCTTCTGTGTGGGCAGGATACTTTGGTAGCTTGCCAGGCTCTCCAAGACTGATGGAGGAATTGAACCTGGGTCGGCCGTGTGCAAGGCAAACGCCTTACCCACTGTGCTATCGCTCCAGTCCCAAGGATATTCTGGACACCCAAAGATATTGGTGGACAGGGACTCCAATCATGTCAGAGCAGTGCCAGGCCCCGATACATGCATCGAAAGGCCCCATCTTCAAATCACATTCTGAGGTACAGGGCAGGCAGCCACCTGGGGGCTGTTAAGGCTTTAAGACAGAAATTAGAGAAGTGAAACACTTCAGCTCGTAACATTTAACAACTTTACTTTCGGGTACTTATTCAAAAGAAAAAAAAACATTTGTTCCTAAGGGCAACTACTCATAATAATCATACTCATCATCTTTCCAAACCTTAATGTCCACCAGTCAGTGAATAAACCCTATATGGTAAATTCCTGTTAGAAAGCACCACTTAGAAATTAGGGGAGACAAGCAATAGTACAGCGGGTAGGGCGTTTCCTTGCACACAGCCAACCTGGGTTCAATTCCCGGCATCCCTCATGGTCCCCTGAGCCCTCCAGGAGTAACTCCTGAGAGCAGAGCCAAACGTAACCCCTGAACATTGCTGGGTGTGACCCAGAAACAAAAAAAAAGAAAAAGAAAAAGAAATCGAGGGGGAAAATCAACTGAAATTTCTAATACTGTAGATAAAACCGATAGGAAAAGCATTCATGTTGCTGGATTCCATTTATATCACATTTTTAGAAAAAAACAAATGAAATCTGTAGTGGCACATTTCAGTGCTTGCTGGTGACTAGAAGTGTAGATGTGAGTTGGAATGGTTGGAGTGAGGACTAAGAACCCTACAGAAAAGGACAAAAAGTGTTGGGTGTCCTAAAGAGCAATAATATAGATTTGCTAGTAGGCAATAGATGAGAGTTAAAATAAGCTGGGCAGCTGTATGCTAACTTCCATAGCTTGAGAGTAAAAACTCTTCAAATCAGACTAAGGCTCCTATGTAGATTCTGCGGTGGATTAGGAAGAACTACTCTAAGGTTTCGAGGGGCTGAGTGAATGTGGGGGTGCAGTTTCATTTTGTTTAGTTAAATGAAGAAGCACTCGAATCTTATTTATGCCCCGTGTGGATGGTATCAGGTACGCCTATTAACCATTTATTGAGTGCTTTCTACTTGGCAAGTATAGCAAATGCTATGTTGTTCATTATGCCCTTTCATCCCCACATCAAGTGAGCTTAATGGGGTAAATGTTATCATTTATAGATGAAGACATTCCCAGCTAAGAAGCCTAAATTGCCCATAGTTAACTAGATAGTAAATGATTTTAAAACGAAGTCATTCTAAAGGGCATGATACAAATACCGAGTTTTACTGCCGTATACACTACAGGAGTACTCAGGCTCAAGAAGAATGCCTGACCTTTGATTCACTCACTCCACCATTGTTCCACGCCTCACCGTGCCAGGCTCTGGGCTCGCCAATGAGCAGTTTCTGTCCTCACGGAACTTACATACTCAGAGGAAATGACTCACGAAATCGAGGTTTGACAAGGAGCAGAAGTGAGACCAAGCAAGGCACTTAGAGGAAACACAAATAAGATGAGGACGAGGGAGGCCACTGCTGCAAAAGCAGAGTGGGAATGAGGGACACTGGGTCGACCTGAGCAGAATGAGACGGATGTGGAGGAACTAAACTCACAGAGCCCAGGGAAGAGCCTTCCTGCAGCGAGGTTCATGCACTTCTTTGGGGTTTTTGCCAGATTGGGAGGAGCAATGTCAGAGCCCAGAACCTCCAGGGAGGAACTGAAGCCACTCAGATCTGCGCGACGCCACACAAGACCGTGAAACCCAAGACCTGCGACCAGTGGAATCCGACGTGCGTTTTCCAGCTCCCACCACGTGAAACGTGGAGGCTGTTAAAATCTTAACCACAAATTCTCAAATTCTTTCTGACAAAATGGAGTACACATTCTGTACACCATGAACTATTACAAATACCCTTCCAATGAAATAACGCTAAGAAAAGTAACATCCAGGCAGTTGAGAAAGTACAGTGGGGGTTAGAGTGCTGGCCGTGAGTCCCAGATTGGAGGATTCAATTATCAGGCACACATTTGTCTCCCAACCACCGCCAGGGTCACTGCTGCGCACTGCCTAGGTGGCAAGAAATCCCCGCCAGCCCAAAGAGCCACTTATAGGGCTAGGGAGAGAGCGCAAAGGCCAGTACTCAGGCTGGCGGACTCAGAGCCCAGGATTCCCTCCCTTAAACTGCAGCCTTCTGAGTGCCAGACAAGATTTCCTCACAAACCCAAACAAAAAAACAGTGACTCTCTCCGAGGCCCTGCTCTCATCGCTCTGAGTGTTTTGCTGAGCGGGCTCAGCAAGTTTTTCTTAGAAACAATTTATACTCAGGGTCTGGAGGGGGGACAGCAGGTAGGGCATTAGCCTTGCATGGGGTCCATCACTGGTGTCCTATATGACAGCTGAGCACTGCCGGGAGTGATTCCTGAGTGCAGAGCCAGGTATAAGCCCTGAGCACTGCCAGGCGTAGCGCCAAAACAAGATCAAAAACCAAGAAAGAAAGAATGCTACACTCCTTGGGCTCTGCCTGTGTTCTGATTCTTAGGTGATACTCTTTCCTAATAAGCCTCTGATCTTGACTTGGCTGGTGATGGTTGGAAGGGAGTCCATCCCAGGCCGTGCTCAGGGGTCACTCTGCTGGTGCACACCCTACGTGGTGCCAGGGATCAAACTGGGTAGGTTTGGCACAAGGGAGAACCTTATCCTCTGTGCTATCTTTCAGACCCTTTTGGGTTTTACACAGATAAATAATGACAAGGGAGTTATTCCACGAGTGAAGAAGATCCCGTAAGTCTTGCAGGAAATGAAGAGGCAATCAGAGGGCAACAGGCTGGTGAGATTTGTTCCTCTGGAGTCCCCAACTCGGTGGGTTTGGAGGTTTCCCGGGGAGAATAAATGAGAGAGCAAGGGAGGAAATGCAGTCACAGAGGGGGAAGCAGGAGCATCAAATCCTCCCTCCCTGCATTGGTAAGAGCCTGCTGGGAGTCAGCTGACCCAGCAACGGGAAACAGCACCTGTGATCTCGCCCAAGCAGAAGAGATTTGAATTTACACAGGGCCAGGACCAACATGTTCCCACATTGGTGGGCTTGTTTAACTAGTTACTAATAGATTGTTCTTGAATCCAACTCAATCTCTCCACCTTACTTATAAGAAAATGCAAAAACTGAGGGGGTGAGGGGAAGAAAATACAAAGACAGATTTTTCTCCCAAGTGTCCTGAAAAAGTCTAGATTCATGACTCCTTTCTACAGTCTCATTAAATGGGAAAAAAAACATAACTAAACAGTCAGAAAAAGGGTGTCAGGCTCCAGTGCCAATACAGTGGGGAAATAGGGCGCATGTCTCAGAGGGCAGCAGACATGTTTCACTTCTCCTGAGAGCCCCAAAATCTGACAGGCCTTCAGCACCAGACACAGAAGCTGGTGGGTTTGTCCTTATAGGGAAACTGTGGCAGTCACGGTCATGAACCACCTCCAGCGAATTTTCACTGAACATACTCGGGCCATGATCCAGATGCTCATAAATAAATCTCCAAAGAGATCAACAAGATGCAGAGATTCTTCCAGATCCCACACCAGGCTGTCATTCCAGGTGCCCCGCACCTGCCCAAACAGGGTCCCAACAGCCAAAAACCTCCACAATCATCCACAATCTCTGCCGTGCTCCTGGCTGGATTCCACTACCTGGGATGAGTCTCAGGCAGAAATTAATCAGTTGAAAAATTCACATATGTGGGTTTTGTGACTGAAATTTCCAGGCTTTCATGGAGTTGGGAATGGGCTACCTCCCCCCATCTCCCTGTACTTTAGGACGCCCCAGCAGTCACACACACACACACACACACACACACATACACCAAAGCTGCCACCCAGTTAAAAACCTAACTCAAGCTGAATCACTTCATTTAAAATTTCTGGACTTCCTGGAGGAACATCTCAAACTCTACCAGTACTGATAAACCAGGAGTTGCACACTAGATTAGACGGGATGTAATGTAGAAGGCATCCAATCTCAATTAACAAAATATATCAACACAGAAGGCTGAACCCATAACAACATCTTAGTAATCTCTTATACAAAAACTTTAGGGCTCCATGGTGAGATATACAATCTTTACTTTCTTCTGAGAAAACATTTTTTGATGATTCCTTTAGCAAATTATTTATAACAAGCAGTAGCACTGTGGCACTGTCCTCCCGTTGTTCATCGATTTGCTTGAGTGGGCACCAGTAACGTCTCATTGTGAGACTTGTTACTGTTTTTGACATATCGAATACGTCACAGGTAGCTTGCCAGGCTCTTCCTTACGGGCAGGATACTCTTGGTAGCTTGCTGGGCTCTCTGAGAGGGAAAGAGGAATTGAACCTCGGTCGACTGCGTGCAAGACAAATGTCCTACCTGCTGTGCTATCGCTCCAGCCCAACAAGGCATATTAAATAAATTATTGATGGCCTGCTATTGGGGCAGGCTTAAGGGGGGATTGGGAAAATTGGAGATAATGGTGGTGGGAAGGTGCAATAGTGGTGGGATTGATGTTGGAATATTGAATGTCTGTAACAAATAGTCATGACAACTTTACAAACCAGTGTTTATATAAGGTGTAAGGGGAAATTTAAACAAACAAACATAAGGTTGCTAGATTGTAACATCCCAAACTATAGTCCTTCCCACTGTCTCTAATACCAATAGGGCCTCTCTCGATTCAGCCTTATTCATTCACTTCTGTATTGTCCCAGACTGCTTTTTATCTGATGGTTTGGGGTTAATCAGTTTGTCTGTTTTTGGTTTGGGGTCACACCAGCACTTCTCAGGGCTTACTCCTGGTTCTGTATCCAGGGATCACTCCTGGTGGTGCTTGGGGACCACATGGGATGTCAGGGAGTTGAACCTGGGCCGACCACATGCAAAACAAAGTGCCCTCCCTGCTGTACTGTATTCCTCTGACCCTGTGCTTGTCTCTTGGGTTTAGGGACCACACCCATGGGTGCTCTGGGGCTTCTCCTGACTCTGTGAAGTGTGGTTCCTCCTGGAGGTGCTCAGGGCACCAGCCCTCCTGAATGTAAAGCGTCTGCTCATCCCACTGAGCTCTTTCTCCTGCCCCTCTGGGAACTACTTTGCTGCAGTAAAGGCCGAGCAGAGGTGCTGGGTCAAATATGGTCTGCAATGTGTAAATATTTATTATTCAATCCTTGGCTTTCAAAACCAACTCTTGGTCTGTAACTTGTAGAATTCAGCTACATCTCCCTTCTCAGAAGATTTTCTCAGGTCTAGCTGACTCGCTCCTCTTTTATGTTCTGTGCTTTCACTTGCGTAATGGATCTCATACACCCATTCTCTGAAGGGGACCCAAAAAAGTCCACCCCAGAAACCTCTCATGTTTTCTCTTGTCTCTCAGAAATCATCTTCCTTCCCTTCATCCCACTTCATAAAAATCAAACTCCATCTTATTTTGGGTTGGTTCATTTGAAGTCTACTTAGATTCTTTTCAAAAATTCATTTTCCTGTTATTTTTATTTTATTAAAAATATTTTCATAGTGTTGATGTTTTCCCATTCCTCCCTGCCCCTCGTTGCCTACCAGCTTATAAAATTATAAAATTAAATATGTATTACTCTTAGAAATGTACCTAAGCTATTCCAGTTTGAAGGGACATTAAGGGATTAGAGAATAATTTTTTATGATTAGCCTATATGACAGGTTTCTATTAAGTCATCAAAACATTCTTTTAAGGACTTGCTTACTGCCACAGAGTCAGGGTTAGGTGCTTCCTTCCCAGCTGGCATCCATGGCTGGCCAAGTATAATACCAGGCACCACACATGGCCCAGATCACCACACAGAGTGGTTCCTGAGCCCAGACCCAGGAATAAGTCCTGAACACAGCCAGATGAGCCCCACAAACAAAAACCCCTGCACAGATCTTGTTTATGATAGTAAACATCTTTACAGGTAGAGTAAGTGTAATATAAAGCTGAATCCTGATTAAATTAGAACACTATCAATTCCACTATCAAAACCACCATGATGTCTGATTTCTTTCTAATTAAATGAGAAGAATCCCATAGCTGCCAATCTGTCTTCTCCATCTATTAAGATTTCATTTGAGAGGCTCCTCAAGCTACCCAAGACTGTGGCACCCTTCTGGCTTTATTTCCTTCCTGAAGACACCCGTCCTACTGGTTGGCTCCCTAATCTAGTGCCATGGACCTCTATTTACATGATTTTCATCTGTGGCCCCCTTGGAATATCCTGGGGGACCCAGCCAGGGGCATATAGCCCCCCGCTAAGAAAGGCTAATTTAAAGGAACTTCCAGAGTCAGGAAGTTAACTTAAAGGACTTGAGTTAATGCTCTGCGTGTAGCTTCCCAGGTTCGATTCCTGGTTTTGGGTGGTCCCTTGACTTCTGTGCTGGGAGTAATCTCCAGATCCCCGCCACTCTGCCACACACACACACACATACAAGGAACTCTCAGCCACTTTCTGCTATTCTTTGTACATCAATCTAAATTCTGAAAGGAAATTACATTATCTATGAAATTGGTTTTTTCTGGAAATGTTCAAAATCATTTTGAGAAAGAATATTTCTTTATAATACGATTTTGTATAACAGTTTTATTTCCCTTCTTTCAGATTAATTTTCCCCAGGGAATGTATGGTCAGATTTAATTCACCTTACAAACAATGTTGGTTATTCAAATGAGAAATTATAATCTGCACACCATTATAGAATAGCCAGAGGCCGTGGCGGTCATACACATTTCAACCAATACACTACAGGTCCTTTATCCGTGGAGGTAAAGGCAGGGCCATATATAATTTATTAGTATTCTCTCTCTCTCTTTCTAATTGCCTTCCAGTAGAATTGCAAAAAGAATCCTCTCTGTTCTGTCTCCCAGGGGTGGAGGGAGCCTTTGTTACAGCTCAACTATAAGCTATATATGAGTTGCAGCTTTTGCAATAGAGCATTAATTGGAAGCAATTATCCAATTATACCAGCTGTGACTATGTTGTATGGTGAATATTTACCAAGAATAGCTAGCATTTAGCAGATGATTTAATATAGCAGCCTGGCATAATAAATCTGCAACTGACACTCCAATCACATCGCTGATGTCTTCAATGGCTAAGCCATTCAGGAGTACACATGGGTGCAGGTCGGTGCAAAAATCAATGATAATAAAACTAAATTAAGACTTGAAATTAATTAAATTAGGTTTGATTTCCCCCCAACAATGCAAACATGTGTGATATCGCTTTTAGAAGTAATCAAAGAACCTGTGTGTGTGTTATCTCAAATGTGTGAGATTCTCCAACTGTCTGGTTTTTTAAAAGACGTGTTTCAACTTTAATCAAATTTTTCCCCGTCTTTTGATGTCTTTGGTATTTGCCCTGAAGACTTATTATAGCTCTGTCCTTGAAACCGATGCTTTGGAACCACTTTAGGTGCTTCTCAGATAAGCACCAAGAAGAACCTGCCTTATGTGAAATTCCACTCTACAAACCTGGAGTGTTGATAATGAGCTGCAGGCTAGTCATTTTCTGCCTGTAATTTATTCGGCTTCTCAAGTGCTGACCAAGTACTGCGGGGGAGGGGTGGCGGATGGCTGCGGCTGGGGCAGCACTGATGGAACGGATGTGAAGATAATCCATATGCTGTCAAGGAATATTGTTACAACAAAAATCCACTGCTAACATCTGCAGAATTGGCTCTGCGGGGGAGGGGCGGGGGGGGGGGAGAACCTGTTCCCTCAGCTCTGTATTAAAGAAACAAAACAAAGGAACCCAAACACTTGGCTCCCAACTCTTGAGTCATTTTATTGGTGCTCTCTTGACAAAGAGATGCCCTGCCTCTTCCGAGCATGACGTCACCTTCGTCCAATCACAGCCTTCCTGCGCGGAGCTGGCCGCGCTCTCTGGGGACGAGGTGAGTGACAGCAGGAAGCGAAGGCAGCGGTCACCAGGCAACACACTCCGGCCTGGGTGGCGAGACTGTGGACGCGGTTAACCCTCGCGCTGTCGGGTTAACCCGGGGCTTCCTGCTGCTGAAGCGGCGCAGTCGCGGGCCAAAGCCCTAGGAGAGCACCCTGCCGCTCTGGCCGAGCGCGACCTGGGCGCCTGGGAGCGCGACTCGGCCAGGAGAGCTTGGTCCGGTGAGGACGTTGTTAAAGACCCTGATTAGCAAGACTCACACCCAGCGGGAGCCGCGGGGGCATTTCCCGGCGCGCTTGGAACTGCGGCTCGCCCGGGGCTCCTGGGAAGCGGGGCTGGGGGCAGGAGCGTGGTCTCCACGGCCGTGCAACTGGGCAGGTGTGTGGGCAGGTGTGTGTCTGTGCCACGGAAGCCATGGGCCAGGGGTTGGATAGGCCACATTACATGGGTCTGCGGAGCTGGGCAGGTGTGTGCGCGGGAAGCCACATTACATGGGTTGGTGTGGCCACGTTACACAGGCCGTGTTGCTGAGCAGGTATGTGGGCAGGTGTGTGGGCAGGTGCGCGGACAGGTGTGCGGTTAGTGAGCAGGAAGCCACATGGGTCGGTGAAGCTGCATTATACAGTCCCTGGAGCTGGGAGGCTGTGTGGGCAGGTGTGTGGTCTGTGTGCAGGAAGCCACCTTACACGGGTTGGTGATGTCACGTTACACGAGTCCTCAGAGCTGGGCAGGCA
Source organism: Sorex araneus (assembly GCF_027595985.1). NCBI lineage: Eukaryota > Metazoa > Chordata > Mammalia > Eulipotyphla > Soricidae > Sorex > Sorex araneus. The sequence continues at coordinate 279,502,473 of NC_073313.1, forward strand.
TGTGGTCGGTGCTCGGGAAGTCACGTGACACAGGTCGGCAGAGCTGCCGGCAGCCTCTGTGCTCTCAGCCGCACAGCCCCCCTCCGGAAGGGTGGAGGAAGGTTTCTAATGCAGTTTGGTTTTGTGCTTCCTGGGGCCAACCTGGCAGTGGGGCTGGAGTGATAGCACAGAGGGTAGGGCATTTGCCTTGCACAGGGCCGACCCGGATTCGATTCCTCCGCCCCTCTCGGAGAGCCCGGCAAGCTACCGAGAGTATCTCACCCGCACTGCAGAGCCTGGCAAGCTCCCCGTGGTGTATTCAATATGCCAAAAACAGTAACAAGTCTCACAATGGTACCCGCTGGTACCCGCTCGAGCAAATCAATGAGCAACGGGATAATAATTGCAGACAACCTGGCAGTGCTCTGGGGACATGGGGCACAAGGGATGGAACTCAGGTCAGCGTATGCAAGGCAGGCGTCCTACCCCAGTCCTCTGGCTCTGGCACTCGAATACAGTTTGTCTGTCTGATCACACTGGTTGGCATCTGTCTGCCTGGAGGGAGTGCTGTTTACCACTCTGGGGGCTCCATAAATCTTATTTTTCTAGCTAGTCCAGCTAGAAAGTTTGTACAAGAGTCCCTGCTTTTTGCCCTGATCCTGCTGGCCACAAAGCAGCACAGAGCCAGGTGGGGCCGAGTAAGAGCGGTGTGCCTCCAGATTAGCTTTGACACTGTTTTGGTTTGTCTCCAGAAAAAACAGCTTTTAGAATTCCTCTGAGGACGAGTTTTTGTGCATTGGAGAGATCTAATTATTGAACTTGCCCCCCCCTCCCCACACACCCAGATACACCATAGAAATATTTCCATAGGAAGGAAAATCTTTGTTCTTTAAGCCGGGTAATACATCAGTTGGCGGAGCACAACATGAGTCCCCCATAACCATGCCACCGGACTCCATGCCAGGCTGTTTCACACAGGGCACCCCAAAGGGGGGCGGGTGAGAGCCCTTTCCGCCCCAAGGGACCCAACTCCAGCAGCCGGACACCTCCAGAACTCAACCATTGCCCTGTTCAAGGCCACCCCCAAACGCTCGAGGAGCCTCACATATGAGTAAATGTATTGCTAGACACATAAGATACTCCCTACCCATTCTCCATAATTACCACACCATATTTTATGGGGTTCAGATAGCAGACAAAAAATCATAGAAATATATATAGGCCTATATACATATCTTCAGATATATATACCTAAGCTCACATCACCCAAACTTTAACAACATGTTAGTGATATCCTATAGGATGTCTTAATGGCTCCTGCCAAAATAGAACAATCTTCACACTGTTTCCTATATGAACACTTTTTTGTATGCATGTTCAGCAGTTCTTCATAACAGACAATATGAAATATATTATTTTGGTTGTGTTTTGGAACAGGAATTGGGGCTTGGGATGGAAACTCTCAAATTTGGTGGTGGGAAGGTGTAATGGTGGTGTGATTGGTGTTTGAGTATTAAATGTAATCAAATATTGTGAACTAACTTGTAAAATAAAAAAAAAATTTAAAAATTTTAAAGAATACATCAGTTGGCGACACCCGGTGAGATTCTTAGGACAACGGGTACCTAGCCTGTTCTCGAACAGCACATAATACATCAGGAGTGCTCCAAACACCAGTGAGTGGGTCCAGTGTCATTTATTAATGAGATTCACCTGGGGGGATTGAGCAGAAAAATTGTCTGATTTGGCAGAAACTCTAACCACATAGTAAGGCACCTATTTTTTTAACACTATATCTAAACATTATTATCCTCATTTTATTTTTATTTTTTATTTTTTTTAATTTATTTTTAAATTAGTGAGTCACAGTGAGGGTACAGTTACAGATTCACACATTTTTGTTCTTGTTTTTCCCTCATGCAATGTTTAAGAGCCCATCCCTCCACCAGTGTCCATTCTCCACCACCAATGAACCCAGTATCCTCCCACCCCCCCAGTCCCATCCCCCCACACCACCTCTGTGGCGGGGCATTCCAATTTGATATCTCTCTCTTTCCTTTAGGGTGAGTAAGGCACCTGTTTTGCAGTTAGGAAGACAGACCAGCAACTAATCAATTCATATATCTAGTTAGAAAGTGTAACCAGGTTTGCCACTGCAAAATCAGGTCAAGGTGGGGATTCATTTAGGTTGTAGTTATGTTGAGCACAAAGATGAATTTCATTGACCTTGTCTTATCTGTTATCATTTAATATGACCTGAATATGTTGGTACTAATATGTTTGATGACCATATCAATGTAAAAAGGTAACATAAAATAAGAGATTTCCAAAAAAAAGGAAGAGAGATTTTATAACACAATCCCTCAAAAAAAGATGTCATGGTGGCTGTGAATATTTATGGACAAAATAAGACAAAAATTCCTAGAAATAGAGTATTAGACAATCACAATTATAGTTGAAGTTTTAATAAGTATCCTCTGAATATGTAGAATCCCAGAATCAAAATAACTAAAAAAATGTAAAATATATATTTTAAAACAATTGACTTAATAAATGCATGAAAGATTTTGTATCTAAAATCTATATGGTTGTCAAGTCAATATTTGAAAAGGTAAAAGTTAAATGGTCTCATTCACTAACCACAGTGAAATAAAGCAAGAAATTTGGGGTCCAGGAAGTAGCTTTCTGGTCTAAGGAGATGGCCCAGGGCTAGAGCACATGGATTGCATGCAGTAACCCCAGGATGGATCCCTGGCTCATGACCCCCTAGCACCACCAGAAGTGACCCCCAAGTATCATGCAGGAGTACCCCTGAGCACCACTGAGTATGTCCTCCAAACAAACAAAAGCAATGTTTCCTTCCATCAAAAATTAAGTCACTTAGAATTTAACACAGGGATAATTTAGACACTAACAAATGAAAATACACAGCAAAACTTATATCAGAGGGAAATGCATAGCTAAATGTTTTTTATTAAGAGCATAGTATATAAAAACAAATAAGGTGTGGGCAGAGAGACAATAAAATGAGTAGGACATTTGACTTGCATGTGACAGACCCAAGTTTGATCCCTGGCACCCAATATGGTATCTCAACCCTGCCAGAAGGGATCCCTGAGCACAGAACTAGGAGTAAGTCCTGAGCACTACTGGGTGTGGTCCCAAGACAAAAAAGAAAAGAAAAGAAGAGAGAGTCCCAGAATCTAGGACCCTAATGTCCAAGAACAAATGATTGGATAAAAAAAACTATGGTACATCTACACAATGGAATACTACACAGCCACCAGGAAAAACAAAGTCATAAAACTTGCTCGTACATGGATGGACATAGAGAGTATCATGCTGAGTGAAATGAGTCAGAAGGAGAGAGGCAGACATTGAATGATTGCACCCATTTGTGGGACATAATAAGTATATATATATGTATATATATAGTAGGAGACTAATATCCAGGACAGAATAAACAGGGGCCAGGAGTACCAACCCACAGTTGGAAGTCTGACTCAAGTATGGGGTGTCAGAGGGCAGTTGGGATAAAGAAGGGACCACTAGGACAAACATTATTGGAAATAATCACTCTGGGCAAGAACTGAGTGCTGGAAGGAGGTAAAGGGATATACATGATAATCTTTCAGTATCTATTGAAAGCCATAGTTCCCAGAAAGAGAGATAGAGAGATAGAGATTGAGAGAGAGAGAGAGAAAGAGAGAGAGACGTGCCTGCCATAGAGGCTGACTGGTAACACTGGTCGTGGGAAGTGTGCGTTGGCAAAAGGATGGGTGTTGAAACTTGTATGAATCCCAATTATGAACGACTTTGTGACTGTTTATCTCAAGGTGATTCAGTTGAAACATAAACAGAAAAAGGAAAGAGAGTGTTCCAGAGCAGAATGTACAGCTCATTTCAGATCAATTAAACATGCTTTTTGTATGAGTTTACATATGCATTAAGACATTTAACTATTTCTTCATCCCTTTCTGTTGTTTGGGGGCCACACTTAGCAGCACTCAGGACTTAGCCCTGGCAGGGCTGGGGAGACCCTGTGGGGTGCCGGGGATTGAATCCCTGTCAGCCAGCTCCAGGCAAATGTCCTACCTGTTGTACTGTCACCCCAGCCCCCTCGTTCCTTCTTCTGAAGCAGCACACCAGGACTAGTTCATTTGATGGCCTAGTTTGAGTGCAAAGCTCAAAGTCCTTCCTAAAATGTCTTTGTTTCTTCCATCTTCCTAAAGTTTACTTTGTAAAGTCATTTAATACCATGTGATGAAGTATTTTGTTTAAGCTAGCTAGAACAGATTCTATTCTTACAGCAACACTCTGAACAATACAGAGTGTCTTTAACAACCACCACAAAAATAGTGGCTCATAAATTAGGCTACTTTACAGACATTTAAAAACCTGCTGTGGCATTGTTTTAGTAAGGAAAGCATTGGGCCTGGAGCAACAGTACAGTCACTGACTGGGGTTGGATCCCCAGCATCCCATTTGGTCCCCAAAGCATCGCAGGAATGATCCCTGAGTGAAGAGCCAAGAGTAACACCTGAGCATCGCTGCCAGGTGTGACCCAAAGAAGGAAAAAGAGAACTAAATTTTCTAATCTACTGATTTATAAAGTACAGAGATTCTCCTGGATTATTGGGGTAGACCAAATGTCATTGCAAGGCCCTGAATTGTGGAAATGGGAAACGGCTTGGACAAGGGCAGGGGGCCAGGAGCCAACACAGGCAGCAAATAATGAGCCTCTGTGGACAAGGCAGGGCCTCCCACCACACTCCACAGATGGACGGTCCTGCCAGCGCTTTGATCTCCGCACAATAAGGCCTGTTCCAACTTCTCCCATTCAGATGACAGATTAGCATGGATTAAGTAATGCACACGTGCTGACCTGCTGTAGGAGCAATAGAAATTACTCTCTACACAAATAGATAACTTGATCGCTGACTGAGAACACATCTCATAAGATATCCCTCAAGAGTCATGGAAGGGTGAGACAGCATTGCTTTCTGGGCCACCTTCGGTCATTCTCCAGTGGAGCTAAAAGGTAAAAAATAAGCCCATCACCTCTGTAATAATTTATTTCCATGACTATGAGGTCTTAAAATATATCATAGGAATTAAGATAAATTACTTGCCTGTTGAACCTTTTAAACTTTCCCTTACTTTTCCAAAATTAGTAACTGTCATGTGCCAGCACTTTGCTAATTAACCAGTGACATAACAGAACTTTCCTCGCTCTTCCCCAGTGGTAACTGTAACTCAGATGCTGGCTGCCAGGCTACCCTTACGTCCTCTGTTTTATTTTATTTGGGGGTGGGGGGTGGGATGGGGTGTCTACTTTGATAGGGGCAGCATTTGGCCGCAACTGATGTCAACTGTTTAGACCTTACTCCAGGAATCCCTCCCAGAGATGCTCAGGGGACCATGTGTGGTGCTAGGGGCCTGAGAGACAGTACAGCAGGTAGGGCATTTGCCTTGAATGCGGCTGAGCTGGGTTCGATCCTCGGCATCCCAAATGATCCCCCGAGCAATGCAGGAAAGCTCTGAGCAATCCAGGTATGGCTCCCCCGCAAACAGAAACAAATATGTGGTACTGGGAAATCAGCCAGGATGAGTCGCATGCAAGGCAGGTGCTTTAACCCCTACACCCCGTCTTCCTCTCCCCCCCACCCCCCGCCAACCCCTGAGGGTGGGGAGGAGGGTCATCTTAAATAAAACCATGGAAAGTAGCATTCCACTGAAGTAGAGAGCTGACCCAGTTCTACTTGGGTATTTGTGAGAAACTAAAATAGCATCACTGGTGTTTCCAGATCTTCTGAGTCCAAGGTAGACTGGGCTGTTGTTATTTTAGCTAGAAATGCTACATTGTGTCTCACTTCTGGTCCCCCTTTAGATGGCTTCCTTTCCAATCCTTCACCCTCCTAGTACCACTGAACTGCTAGACCATGTCCATGGTGGTCTTAACCTGGTGCTGAAGAGGGTTAACCTGCACGAACACAGACCACCACTTGTGGTTGAGTGTTAGGGTTCCTTACTGCTCAGTGTATGTTGACCGTGCGTAGACAGGGACATCATTCCCTGGCGCTCCAGTCTCCCGCGCTTACCCCGTTGCACCTCTTCTCTGAACCCCTTTCTCTTTTCACTGAAACTCCTCTGAGCTGCAGATTGCCACTTGCTTCCCAGGGAAAGCACTTGTGTGACTGGGTCTCTCATGAGGCTCCCAGCTCTTTCCCAAGAGCCAGAACTGTCGAACAAAGCTTTCCCTAGACGGGTGGGTGCCGGGGCAGCACAGATATCATCCTGAGAGCAGTTCTTTGGTCGGCCGCTGGCAGCGATTACTCTTTCCCCCTATTCAAGCAACTGAAAAAAACTTTTACATGGACAGGAAATGTCTATTTAGAATAATATTAAGCTCATCTTCATTTTTGAAATGCAATAAGAAATACCTTCAAAATCCTCTTTGGCATAGGGGCTCCTTCACAACCTCTGTCCCAAAGGCCCAGACACAGAGACCAGCCAAAGGGGTGAGGAGGAAGGCTTGGGAGGATTCGGCACCACGAGCCCTCTCTTCCCAGTGCAGGGGTCCCAAGTTCGCACAGGTTTGTCTGGAGGAGAACTTCCTTTTAAGCAGGATGAAACTGGATATTCTAATGGCCAAAGTAAGACTGTCCAGAGGACTCACGGGGACTTGGCAAAACTCAGAGCTGGATGAGTCTGCCTCTGGGGGCAGGACAGGGGTAAATCCAGAGGAAATGTAGGGAAAAGAATCACTTGCTTTATTCTTACACTCATGCAATTGCTCAGTGAAATGGTAATGAATATGAAGAAGTTTCTAACCAAACATTGGATCATACTGCCTTCCTATCAAAGTAAAATGACTTTATGTCAAACTTGTCATAGGATTCTTGATATATAATAAAATGCTTTGTGCGTTAATGATCATGGTATTTTCTGTTTGTTTGGGGCTATGCCCAGAGGTGCTATGGGCTTACTCTTGGTTCTGTGTTCAGGGATCACTCCCGATGGGGCTCTGGAGAAATCTGTGGGGTGCCGAAGATGGAAACCAGAACAGCCATATGCAAAGTGAGTGCCATGCCAGTTACACTGGTTCTGACCCCATCATTATGATTATTACTTCTATTTTATAACCTTATTCATTGAAAAATATACCCTAAATATATATTTATATCAGTAAGTACAATTATGAGGTTATACTGCATGTTCACAAATGTAGCCTATTTACAACATGCATGGTCCATAATTGGTAATCAATATATAGTTGTTAAATGAATTATTTCAAGTGGATGTAAAGTGTAGTAGGCATGTACTATGCTGATCCATTGATTTCCTAATATTCGGGTACATTGAAAGCAACCACATTTATCTGGTTTCTAATTTCTATGATAATCCGGGCTCTAACAAATACCCTTCTATTTTTATCTTTGCATATATTCATCTTTCCCTGGGATAGACTATTAAAGGAAGAATTGCTGGCTCCAAGGATATGGACATTCCATCAAATACTTGGAATTTGTTGCCAAATTGCCTTGGGTTGTGATTTTGAAGGTTATGGAAAAATTAGAAATTTCCTAGTATAGAGATTATTTTTATTATCATTCTCTATCTGGAGATTTCACAGTTCTTAGCATTTTGGCATGGCTTCAAAGCAAGAAAAAATTTTATCTAAGATTCAAATTAAAAACACATTTCAGGAACTTTTCTCAGGCATAACTGACTGCCTGAGATGGAAGGAAAAACAGGGCCTTGAGCATTAACGGCTAACCTGCACCAGAAGCTGAAGTTTACGTGCGTTTGAGACCCTGAGTTCAGTCACTCAAAAGACTTTCTGCCTCCTCCATCCACTGTCCATCATTCCTGCTTCCTCATGACGGACTGATATGATCAGAATCAGCAAAGCACCTGAGTGAAAGCTTCCATGTCTAGCCTGCTCTGAGATCAGGAGTGGCTGGTGAGACTTCTCTCGGAAGGCTCTTGAAGGACAGGGATTCGTTTTCCTGACCTCCCGACTCTGATCCTTCCTCCCCCCAAAGGTCAGGTCACCACAGCTGGAGTCCCAGCAGTCGTTTGGGGGTTCTGAACTTGAGGAATGGAATCAATCCTCACCATGTTGGTGCAGACAAGATAGGAGCATTGAACAGACGCAAGACTGCCCGAGACCAGCCTTACCTGGAAGGAAAACAAACCCTGTCTGGTGTCTGCTGTCACCATGTGAGGCCAAAGGCAATTGTTAGCGGAAGGACTTGGGGGTGACTGGCACCAAGAGGGCTACGCTGACCCCTAGGAGCTTGGTGGGAGGGAAGGGATTATAGGGATTCTGTGGCCATAGTACACAGGGCATGGTAGGAATACCTGTATCTAGTAGACACGATCCTAGCTGTTCTGTTGGCATAAATTCAAAACACCACCCTTTGGGCCAGGAAGACGGTTCAATGCTTGCCGGGAATGCATGGGCCCTGGTTTAATCCCTGGCGCACCACACAGTCCCCCGAGCCCACCAGGAGGTAGCCCAAAGTGCAGAGCCAGAAGTAAATGCTGAGCACTGCTGGGCAAGGCCCCCCAAAACAAACAAACAAATAAATAAATAAATAAACTACTACCCCCAACAACATTATTTATAATTACCTGTGCCTTAGCCTAATTACATTTTGCATATAATCCAAATATGTTTTGCATATTAGCTAGACCTAATTTTCCAAGACGGAACCACTAAAACAAAACGCCCCGTGTACTTTGTTCTCTTTTGAACTTTACTAGGATTTGTTTGCTATTGCTGATTCCACTGTAGCACACTATGGATGGGCCGTTCCGTGTGGGCTGTATGGATAGTAATGACATGACTTTCTTATTTTACCTGCTAAGCCTGTAAGACCCAGGCATTTCCATATTAAAAGACAAATTACTTCATCACAAATTACTGCACTTTTACTTCTCCTAGTCAAGGCATGTTGATTTGGTCTCTGAGAAGGTGTGTGTCTTACTTTAGCCACACTCAGTGGCCGTGCTCTCTGGATACACCCAACAAGGGAGGGCACTGGTTTGGCCAGAGTGTCTCTCTCTCTCTCTCTCTCTGTGTGTCTCTGTCTCTGTCTCTGTCTCTGTCTCTCTCTCTCTCTCTCTCTCTCTCTCTCTCACACACACACACACACACACATGCACACACTTTGCCTTCTTTGCTTTTGGGCCGAGTGAAAGAGAGCACTGGCCCTGGAGACCTGTCCTTCAGGCCAGAGAGGATGATTTCCACATCCACCAGTGAGTGATCCTGCTCAGACACAAAGGCAGGTCGCACCTCCCCTGCAATGTCCTTCAGAGTTCGTTAGCTCTGAGAGGTGCCGAGGAATCCCTGGGCTCCCGCTGACAGTTCAAGATGCTTTGCTTTATGAGCAGAGCCAGAACTAGGATGGGATTGTCTGTTCTTCTGCTGCTCCAGCGATGCAGAAAGAAAGGGGGCAGGGGTAGCAGGAGGAAGCTCCGTAGCCATCTGGGGCAGGAAGAGTGCCAGGGGACACAGCACCCCCATCCCCACCCCGCCCAGGGCTGAACCCCCTCGCTGGCCAGGCCAGGCTCCGAGGGACTGCACTCACCCCATGCCACTTGAACTGGAGCAGATAATCAGCGAGCTGGCTCTGGGCTCGGGAAATGTGTTCAGATGGAGCTGGTGGAGTGGAGCGGAAGAACGGGCACCAGCTGACGGCATCTTGTGCCAAGGAGCGTGCCACAAAGCCGCAATGTCTCCTGCTCTGTGAGCCCAGGGCCCAGGGCATCTCCGGGAAGAGGGGCCAGAGCTGTGGTCAGTCAGTGACTCTCGGCCCCACCCCTGCCATAGCCCTAAAGCAGCTTCGTGACTCTGGGAAGACTCTTAACCTCTCTGCTTCCTCTTCAATCCCATAGAAGAAGCCCCGAGAGAGCATCCAGTGAAGGTGCTGGGGGTCTCCTGAGCATTGTCAGGGTCACTGCCGAGCCCAGGTGTGGCTCCATCTCAAGAAATGGACCATTTCACTTCATTCCGTTCACCTCAGAGATGGACTCAGATGTTCCCTGTGGGGGTAAGACTGTGGCAGAGGCCATGTCCTATTTTCTCACTCTCTCCTGAAGCAAGACAAGTACCATCACTTCAATCCCCGGATGCATTTCAAGCCACTTTCCCTTCTGCCTGGGAAGCACTTTGGCCGGACCTTCCCACCCTGCCCTCGGCTCATCCGTAGCTGCTGTGGCAGAGTGGAGGGCTGAGGCAGGCACTGTTGAGAGGGGGCCGTTGCCAGGACAACAGAAACCCAGCTTGCAAGGATGTCATCACTTCTGAGGCAGTCAAGAGAGAAGTTTGCGCTTGGGGGGTCTAGAAATTCACTATCAAATGTGTTCAGGTACAGAAAGAAGATGAGGGTCCATCAGGGACACACTGAGGATCTCTTTTGGATTTTGTCTTTGGTGGTGTGGGGGGAGGGGGGCCAAGGGGAGTGTGGTACTGGGTATGAACCCCAGGAGCTCACACATGCAAGGCAAGTACTCCAGCGCCAAGTCATATCGCTGGACCAAAGCGTCTCCATTGGGAAGATCCATCCTCACTTCTCCCCAGTGGGGAAGACTGTTTCCTGGATAATTTTTCTTTCTTTCTTTCTTTCTTTCTTTCTTTCTTTCTTTCTTTCTTTCTTTCTTTCTTTCTTTCTTTCTTTCTTTCTTTCTTTCTTTCTTTCTTTCTTTCTTTCTTTCTTTCTTTTCTGCTTCTTGGGTCAAGCCCGGCGATGCTCAGGGATTACTCCCGGCTTTGCACTCAGGAATTACTCCTGGCGGTGCTCAGGGGACCATATGGGATGCTAGTAATTGAACCCAGGTTGGCCACATGCAAGGCAAATGCCCTACCTGCTGTGCTATCGCTCCAGCCCCAGATTTTCAGCTTGAACTGCAAGTCGCGCTCCTCCCCCCATGCCCATGGGTGCCTAGCTGCAGTTACAGATGGCTTATTCCTCACCCAACTTTCTTCATCCAGGAAGAGGTAGAAGGGATACCAAAACTGTTACCCCAAGGCAAGAGCCTTTCAGAGTATCAGTATAGCAAGGGACATGTTTAATAAAATTACCAAAGCACATCTAACATCCATTTGTCAGTGACATTGTTCTTAATACTTTGCTTTGAGCTTGAGATTAATTTTTCATGATCTAACAGTTATTCAAGTAAGCATTTTCTTTTCAGCAAAGTCATTTGGCTTAGAGAGCTGTGTGGCATACGTTTTTCCCTTGTGAAAAAATGTTTAACTATAGAAGTGCATTTGTATTTTTCTTAACAAGCTTGTGATTATGCTTAGCTGAATCTGAGTTATAGAACGTATAACCACATGAAAGCAGGAAACATTTGGCCTGGCTGGGAAAATCTACATTTTTCTCTTTGCAAAGAAAAAGTTGCATCGGGGGAGACTTGTGTTATCCCCACAACCAGCTTGTGATGTATTTGCTACCAAGTTCTGTCTCATTTTTGCCACTCTGCAGGGTAGTTAGGGTTCCACTAGATCATCGAGTTCTGGGCACCCAGCAGGCATCTTAGCTACATTCGCTGTTCAGAGATTCCTCCGCAGACGCACATTCCCTTAAACACATTCTCTGCTCCTTTCACCGAGAACCCAACTAGCGGGAGATGGATAGATGCTCTCAGAGAATCTGAGCCAGGAAGGGAGGTATCTGCCTTTCGTGTGGGGATGCACATCATTAAGGGAGCATCTCTGACCAACTCCGAGAGTGTGGCCCTGACAAGGCGAGCCCCTGAACTCATGCAGGTGGAACCGGGAAAGCACATCTTGTAACCTCAGAGCAACCAGGAGAGATCTTGAGTGAGCAGTGCCGGGCTGTGGGTGAGGCTGGGGTCATGAGCCCCTGCTCAGAGCACACAGCAGACTACTTCTCCACTGCCTGAGCACTGGCCTGAATTTTGCATTTTCATCCACAGAAGGGCCAGGTTCTTCTTTCTTCTTTCTTTCTTCCTTCAGTTCTTTCTTTCTTTCTCTCTCTCTCTCTTTCTTTCTTTCTTTCTTTCTTTTAAATTTTTATTGAATCACCATGAAAGAGTTACAAAGCTTTCGTGTTTGAGTTTCAGTCATACAATGATCGAACACCCATCCCTCCACCAGTGCACATTCTCCACCACCAATGTCCCCAGTATCACCGCTGCCTTCCCATTGTCTGCTTCTATGGCAGACAATTTCCCCCATACTCTCTCTCTCTCTACTTTGGAGCATTATGGTTTGCAATATAGATACTGAGAGGCTATCACGTTTGGTCCTTTATCTACTTTCAGCACACATCTCCCATCCCGAACAATCCCTCTAACCATCGTTGACTTAGTGATCCCTTCTCTATTCCCAGCTGCCTTCTCTCCCACCTCATGAGTAAGGCTTCCGACCATGGAGCAATATGCCTGGCCCTTGTCCTTGGGTACCAGTCTCATGTAATTTTATATTCCACAAACGAGTGACGCCATTCCATGTCTGTCCCTCTCTTTCTGACTCATTTCACTTAGCATGATACTCTTCATGACCATCCACTTACAAGCAAATTTCATAGCTTCATCTTTCCTTACAGCTACATAGTATTCCACTGTGTAGATGTACCAAAGTTTCTTTAACCAGTCATCTGTTCTCAGGCACTTAGGTTGTTTTCAGATTCTGGCTATTGTGAACAGTGCTGTAATGAACATATAGGTGCAGATGTCATTTCTACTGTGCTTTTTTGCACCCTCAGGATATATTCCCAGAAGTGGTATTGCTGGGTCATATGGAAGCTCAATTTCTGTTTTTTTAAGAAATGCCCATATTGTTTTCCCAAAAGGCTTTACCAGTCGACATTCCCACCAACAATGAAAGAGCGTCCCTTTCTCCCCACATCCACGCCAGCACTGGTTGTTCTTGTTCTTTTTGGTGTGTGGCAGTCTCTGTGGTGTGAGATGATATCTCATTGTTGTTTTCATTTGCATCTCCCTGATGATTAGTGATGTGGAGCAATTTTTCATATGCCTTTTGGCCATTTGTATTTCTTTTTTTGAGGAAGCTTCTGTTCACTTCTCCCATTTTTTGGTGGGGTTGGATATATAAGACACTAGTAGAATTGTACAAGAAGGGCCAGGTTCTTTATTCGCACAGAATCCTCTCGTGCCAGTGGCGTTAAAAACCTCTCCTGGGGCCCTCTGATGTCCCAGCCACCCACCTCCTGTCCCAGATGGCTGCTTGAGCACCCCTCCAAGGCGCAAGACCAAGTCACTCACCTTGTGCGGTGGACCCCGCTGGATCCCTGGCACCTTGCATGGTCCCCTGAGCATGCCAGGGACACTTTCAAGTTCAGAACCAGGAATAGCCCCCGAGCACTGTTGAGTGTGACCCCAAGCCCTGGACCTCTGTGCGGGGTCCAAAGTTATCTAGGACCCTGCACGCACACAGCTGCCCTTGTCTGCGGGAGGGATGGGGCGAGAGGGTTGAGAGGCTGCACTGGGAAGCAGAGGGAACATCAGTGCCCTGGGCTCTGAACAGGTGCGTCCCTGCCTTTCTCAGGGCTTCTCACACTCTTCTCCACCCCGCTCCTGCCTTCCCAAGCTCCGCTCTCCGGGAACCCTGGTCTGGGGAGCGGCTGCGTGGGAAGCTGGCGCAGGGGTGGGGGTGAGGGCGGGATCCGGGAGGCAGGGTTGGGACTGAAGGGAGAGGCAGGGTGCCCACTCAAGGGTGCGACAGGCAGCCCATTTGCAGGCTTTGTGCCCTGTGAGTGCAGTTCTGGGTCCTACCCCCAAAGCCCCAGGGACCCATCAACTGCTTCCCCTTCTCTCTGGAGGGTTCCTTGGGGTGGGGTGGGGGGTGGGGCAGGACCAAATCTGCAGTGGACACTCAAGTCCCTGCTTTTCTCCCGCCTTGTCTTCTGGGGTCTGGGCCTAGGGAGCAGGAACACCACGGAGCCCGCTGACGTTTTTCCAGCACAAGCACCGGGGGCACAGGACGGAGGGGGCTCGGCGGGGGCGGGGTGCAGAGGGTGCCACTGCAGGGCTGCTTTTGCCCCTCCTCGCCCGGCTCCCGGGAGCTGCAGCGCCGGCCGCACCCTCCCCGGGACAGCGGCGCCCCTCCTCCCGCGGGGCCGGCGTCCGCACCCCGGTTCCCAGCCGCCAGCACCCGGGGTGTCCCAGCACGCCCTGCTGGGCCAGTCATCTTCCAGTGACTAATTTGCCTCACCTGTTCTGTTCCAACAGGCTAATCGTTTCCTCAAAAAGACTCCGTGCCGCGGAATGAGGTCACGGAGACGTGCCTGGACAGTCCGCGGGCCCCGTCGCCCAGGGCCGCGACGCCCGGCGCAAACCCGGGGAGGGCGCGCCCCCTGCTGGCCGCCGAGGGCGACACCGCGCAGGGCGCTCCCTGGCGGGGCTTTCCAGACTCCGGGTTTTTCTGCTTTGTTTTATTTTGGTTTGGTTTTTGTTTTGGGGGGATTGCGATGAATTCTCCTGGATAATGGAATTAAAGGGCAGCTTTCTACTGAGGTTTCAATATCAGCTAATAGTTTCCATATGAGTCGCTGAGTATAACTCAGTAGAATATGTACAGTTAAAAACAATTCTTTTTTATTGAATCACTATTGAGATACAGTTACAAAGCTCTCATGTTTGAGTTTCAGTCATACAATGATGGAACACCCATCCCTCCACCAGTGCACATTCTCCACCACCAATGTCCCCGGTGTCCCTCCCACCACCCCCACCCCATCCGACTCTTCCTCTTTGGTAATTTCCTTTATTCTCTACTTTGGGGCATCATAGTTTGCAATATATACGGAGAGGCCATCATGCTCTGTGGTTGTACTGGTGATAATTCTCCAGGAAAGAGAAGCCTGTGGAGAATGGCTGGGGACTCCCTCATCTTCCTCTCAACCCACAGCCTCTGGCCTGCTCACCTGTTCCCACTCAGTCTCTGAACACCCCACCCACCCACACACACACAGCCCCCCAGACTTGTGGCTTGTTATCTTATTCCCCCGCTTTCATTGTGTGCTAGTCTTTCTTGGAACCAGGAACAACGATTTGATTAATAATAATATCGTTTTCTCCTCTAGATAGCAGAAAACCTGGGCCTCTTTGATGTTTCTGAAATGTTTTTCAATGAGCCACCTTATAAATCCATAAACAGTTGTTGATTGAAACAGGAAACCAAAGTGGTCAGTATAATCCTTTTGTAATTATTTAGCCTCTTGGAACGTGTGAATTTTCATAAATGGTGGAAAAATATGCCAACATGAAAGAAAAGCAGGGAGAATTGGTCCCTCATCTGACATGGAAAGAGAATAGAAATTGGAGACCTTTACATACGTTATATTGTTACATATTAGCGTTCCTTTTTGTCTTCCTAAACATCTTTTTTTGTCCTCTTGGTTTTGGGGTCACAGTGGGCTGTGCTCAGGGCTTACTTCTGGCTGTGAACTTCAAATCACTCCTGGTGGGCTGCAAGAACCATATGCATTGTATGTGTTGCGGGTGGGAGGGGAATGGAACCCAGCTCAGCAGAAAGCAAGACGAGTACCTTAACCCCTGTTCTACCTCTCTGGTCTAAAAAGGAAGTTCTTTACAGAAGAATTCCAAGCGATAAAGGGTGGAGAGACAATTATTTATGGAAAAACCGACTTCCTTCTCTGTGGGAAGAATCCAGTTCTTTCCTACTGGGTTTCTCCCCTGCACATCTCTTTGGCTCCAACCCAGAGAACACTTCACTTCAGACCCTTCACGGCACCAGATGTGTGGAGGCTTTCACTCATCCCAGGCAAGTCTCCATTGCCAGCCTGGAGTCCTACAAGTCAACTAATCTTGTCTCCTTGGAAAGAGTATCATATCCCACAAACTAAGGGCTGGGTTCCCTGTGAGTGTGCCCAACCTCCAGCCCTCTGCCCCCACACACATCAGACATGACTTTCAGGCCCAGCTTGCCTCCTAGTCAGACATGAGAAGGGACAAAAGTGCCTGCTTGGGTTGGATTAATTTTCTGGAACAGCTCACAGAAATTAGGGAAATTCTGCGGGCCAGAGTGATATTGTACAGCAGGTGGGTGTTTGCCCTGCATGTAGCTGACCCCGGTTCAATTCCTGGCATTTCATATGGTCCCAAGAGCCCACGGGGAGTGACCCCTGAACGCAGAGCCAGGAGTAAGGCAGTGTGGCCCCAAACCAACCAAACAAGAAATCGGAGAAATTCTTACACTTGCTGTTATAAAAAGACATGACGAGGGGCCTGAGCAATAGCACAATGGGTAGGGCGTTTGTCTTGCACGTGATCTACCCAGGTTCAATCCTTGGCATCCTATATGGTCCCCAAAGCACCATCAGGAGTGATTCCTGAATGCAGAGCCAGGAGCAACCCCTGAGCATCGCTGGGTGTGGCCCAAAAAGCATAAATAGATAAATAGATAAATAAATAAATAAAAAGACATGACACAGACTCAGATAAGCATCCAGATAGAAGGGACTCATTGAACGAGGTGTGACAAAAGGGTGAGGAAGTCGGGAAACTCGTCAGCATGTAATTCTCCCAGCACCTCTACCCTCCACCCAGAAGCTCTCTGAATCTCGCAATAATTGGGATTTTATGGAGAAGTCCCTGTGTAGCATGAAGGACCAATAACTCAAGCTTTAGTCCTTCTTCGTTCTCAAGGCCATGGAAGCTCAGTTCAAAAGTTGTGGGTGCCTAATCATGGTGCTGTCTTTCTGGTGAAGGACCTTCATGTTCAGGCATTGCTGGCGCTGCCTCCAGAACAAAAGATGCTTACCAGCACTCAGGGAAGTGCAAGGGTTGAAAGACCCCTTGGTTGGCAGGACCAAATCTTAGAATGAAAGATGCTCCTGGAATGAAATGTGATGGTGCCAGCGTTCCCATCCCAGTCAACTCCATCTACCAACATGGTATCACTAAATGCTGACTTACATAATATGTTCATCAAAGCAGTCTGTAGTGTATACATCATACAGGTCCAATAAAATAAATGTGTGATCATGTGTGAGTTTGTGTAAGAATATAAGTAATCATTAAATATAAAGTTACTTTTTAACATCTATCTTTGTAGTAGATAACTATAAGCTTATATGATGCAGTTTGTTTATGTGTGTGCTTTGAGCCACACCTGGTGGTTCTCAAAGGCTAGTCCTGGCTCTGTAGTCGGTATTGCTCCTGGTGGTACTTGGGGAGCCATGTGGTCCTAGGGATCAAAGCCCGGTCACCTGCACGCAAAACATGTGCTCAGTCCATCTTTGGCCCTATAGCTTAATTTTTAATGACTAACTTCGGGCTTGAACAATTCCTAAAAATATCCCAGTTGGGGCAGAGAGTCTCTTGCCCGCACCCCTGGCTGTCTTCCCCGGGGCCCCTCGGAGGGGAAGGGCTCCAGCTTCCCTTCCCAGCCCGAGCAGAGCTCCCGGAGGCCAAAGACCACCAGAACCTAGCCACAGCCATGCTTAAGGCCTCTCTCCACACGTTCGAACAAGCCTCACACATGAAGGTACTGGCAGAGGAACCCAGATGTGTGTAATTCCATCAACAGCCAACATCCAGAGACTTACAAGCAAGCTCCCAGACTTAAAAGCAAGCTTTGCAGCTGCGCGATATCTTATAACCTACTTCTCCCTCTGGGAGAAACTAGTAAGCTACTGAGAGTTTCCTGCCCACATGGGACAGCCTTGCAAACTTCCCATGGTGTATCCATATGCCAAAGCCAGTATCAAGCTGGGTCTCATTCTTCTGACCCTGAAAGAGCCTCGGGTCGGCCACGTGAAAGGTGAACACCCAACAGCTGTGCTATTGCTCCAGCCCAGTAAAGGAATTATCAAAAATAATTCAGTAAAAGAAAATTTGTGGAAATGGCTATATTTCACCACAGGGCTGTTAATTAAGTCTGAGGATTTACTGAGCTGTGCGTCACTAGTGGAGCCTCCTGTGAGCACACGGTCCTGCTCACCTCATCCCTGCTCCTGCTTCCTCCTCACCCCCAGCCATGCAGGCCTCCAGCAGCTCTGCCTCTGTTGGCTCTGGCATTGAACTTGGGGAGGGGGCCTCTGGGTCTCCTGAACACTGCTGGGGAGGAATCCCGATCCCCAAACTGAGGTTACCAGCAAACAACCGAACCCCACTCAGACTCTCAAAACTGTAGTGGTTAACAAGGGAACGTCAGGAGGGAGGAGAGATGGGCAGAGGGGACATTGCTGGGGTAAAGAGGAGGCTCGAGAGCTGTGGTGGCGGGCGGGGTTAGACAGATTCACACACAGGTATGAGACCAGCTCCCGAGAACACTCAGTACAGTAAACCAATGCGAGGCCAAGCTGACTCAACTTCATCTCTGTTTCTGTTTTGCTTTTTGGGGTAACACCTGCCATGCTCAGGGGTTACTCCTGGCTCTGCACTCAGGAATTTCTCTTGGTGGGACTCGAGGGCCACATGGGATGCTGGGAATCAAACCCGGGTCAACCACGTGCCTGCTGTACTATGGCTCTGGCCTCAGATACAGTTTAATTTAAATGAAAAAAGTAAAAACACTGAGAATGTCCATGAGCTCATAAAGGATGTCCAGTGGCATAAATCATCAGGGAAGTGACAGGTCAATTCATGGTAAGATGCCACTTCATACTCGTTTGACAGCTCTTATAAAAGTGTCTTTTGATACGTTAAAAGAAAGACAATGTGGCATATTACTCTAAAGAGGGATAAAATTCTCTTTCGGGCTATAACACTGATAACCTTAAGACACTATGCTAAGTGAAACCAGATATGTACAAAAGGACAGATTGTATGATTTCACATATGTAAGGGACAAGTAGGAACAGGAGTAGCCTGGTGGTTGCTGAGGGCTGGGGAGAGAGAGGTGGCGAATTCAGGTTTAACCATACTGAGTTTCAGTTTGAGAAGATGAAACACTTCAGGACCTAAACAGCATGGTGATTTCTTAACAATGCAAATGTACTACTTACACAATGGAATACTATGCAGCTGTTAGGAGAGATGAAGTCATGAAATTTGCTTATAAATGGATAGACATGGAGAGTATCATGCTAAGTGAAATGAGTCAGAAAGATAGGGACAGACATAGAAGGACTGCACTCATCTGTGGAATATAGAATAACTTCACATGAGGCTGACACCCAAGGACAGTAGATACAAGGGCCAGGGGGATTGCCCCGTAGCTGGAAGCCTGCTTTATGAGTGGAAGGGAGAAGGCAGATGGAATAGAGAAGGGATCACTAAGAAAATGATGGCTGTAGGAACCAGTTGGGATGGGAGATGCATGCCGAGAGTAGATAATGGACCAAACATGATGACCTCTCAGTGTCTGTGTTGCAAGCCATAATGCCCAAAAGTAGAGCGAGAGATGGGGAATATTGTCTGCCATAGAGGCAGGGGGAGGGTGGGAAAGGGGGGGTATACCCAGGATATTTGTGGTGGGGAATGTGAACTGGTGGAGGGATGGGTGTTTGATCATTGTGAGATTGTATCCCAAATATGAAAGCTTGTTAACTATCTCAGGGTGATTCAATAAAATTAAAAAAAAAGCAAATGTACTTATTGCCACCAAACTGCATACTTATAAATGGTTAAAATTTTGTACAATGCATATTTTAACCCACACATATATTCATGCACACTTGCATGTGTACATACATGCACTACACTCAGAGGGCAGAATTCAGGAGTGCACATCGAGAAACAGATGTGCACTTCTTTTACTCTCCCTGTCTTCCATCTTCCAAAAGACCAAATAATTAAGCCAGTACACCCTTCTTTCCCATATCTGACCTTTTCACCCATTGTTCTTTGTTTTAGACTCTGTGCAAGTGCCAGGTCAGCATGGACTAAATCGGAGTCTAAGGGCAAAAGAATGGAGAAAAAGAGGACTCCAACCTCAAGAAAACACAGTTCTTTAATTACAAAGTGTAATGTATTATCAAGGTGAGTATCTCAAAGATTATCAAGATTATCAAGATTATCTTGTTACTTGCCAGTAAATGTTTGACATGATAAATGATGTGCTAAAACCAGCACTTTACCTCTCTGGTTCTTTTGCCAGAAAGCCAAACTTCGTTGTATATTGATGAGCTAACATTAGGCAAATTCCAAGTGAGGTGCAATCTGCAAACTCCCTGGCCAATGAGCCTCAAACTTCTCAGGTCACCAAAAATAAAGGAAGTCAAGAAACTGTCAAAGTCAAGAGGAATAGGAAAAGGACCTTGGGTGAAAACTAACAACTAGAGAAGAATATCAAGGGAATTTGAATACAGGAAATTTGTACTTTAGTTAATAATACTATGAAAGAAATAGTATGGTCTCCTTCCTCTTTGTGGAAGGTTGAGGAATCATATCCTGAGGTGTTCAGGGCTTGTCTTGGCTCTGTCCTGAGCAGTGACCCCGGGCAGTGCTCAGGGGACCAGATGCCGAGTCAGGAATCAAACCAGGAGGGACCTACCATACGCAAGGCAAGTGCCTTAATGTCTGCTTCCCCAGGCCTCTGCTCTCAGGATCACTCCTGGTGTGCCTGGTGGACCACATGGGATGCTGGGGATCAAGTCCAAGTCAGCCACCCAGAAGGCAAGCGCCATACCTGCTGTCCTTTCTCTCCAGTCCTTTCCTTTGTTTGTTTAATTTTATGGTAGGGTGATGTGTATTTTCCCCACTGGATTAAAAATATAATAGTCAGGAAAGTCATCTAAAAGCCCTTTTGAAACCCTTTTCTTACATCCACCCATATAAACAGTTATCCATGATCTCAGTCATAGAGTTTGGTGAATAGTCATGGGGTGAAACCAGCACAGAGAGTTCTAAACCTGTTTTGACACCTACAGCTGAAAATATAAAATCTGGGAACAGTATGTTTTAAAAACTAACATTGATCTATAGCATTACATAGGTTTCAGGCATATAGCATTCTAAATTAATGCTTATATTTACTATAGTAAGGTAACCACTGAAAGTCAACACAATTTGCTTTTAAATGATTTAATAATTAGTACTTTCTTTTCTTTTTTTTTTCTTTCTGGGTTACACCCGGCGATGCACAGGGGTTACTCTTGGCTCTGCACTGAGGAATTATTCCTGGCAGTGCTCAGGGGACCATATGGGAATCGAACCCGGGTCAGCCACATGCAAGGCAAATGCCCTACCCACTGTGCTATCACTCCAGCCCCTGTACTTTCATATTTTCAGTAATTCCCAAACGACCTTTATTTACAACTTCCCCTACAAGTATACTTTGTAGGAGAAGGTCAGGGATTATTGCCAACAATCATATGAAACCACTGAATTAAAATAAACTTTTGTTACCGTAAAATGTAATATCTAAAAAAAGTGCACCCCCAACCCACCCAAATGTACTTCACAAGGAATCATCGGGACTTAGACCTGTGTAACCAAAATACATAGAAACATTGCCCATCATATAACTCTGCCTAAAGTGCTCAGCTTCTTCCTTTCAGAAAAATCAAGTCCTTGGGGCACTAAAAGGCTGACTCCCCGCTAAAGGAATTCTAGGGAATGAACATGTATATCTCTGAGTATTCAGTACTAAACTCCCCCCAAATGTCGGAAAACATAATCCTTCTTAAATTTCTGGTATGCATGAGTTTCTCTTAGTTCTTTTTTTTTTTCTTTTTAATACTTGCCAGTCTTTATTTTAGCCAATTGCTTGAGCGTGCTTGTTGTCTTCTGTGGTTTTAATTTCACTTCCTCCTGGTCACTAACCAAACCGAACACTCTTTTTGATGCTACCATGAACATGTGTATATTTTTATTTTTTTATGAGGCACCTATTGAAGTTGCTTTTCTTTCTTTCTACAAGTTACCTTTATTCTTGTTAATCTGTAAGAGCTCTTTATGTATTTGGATAAATAGATATATATTCTGTGGAACATATAGGCTGCAAACATGCGCACTGTGGCTTGCCTTTTCATTCAGGAGGGTCTTTTGAGGAAGAGAGTCCTAATTTAAAAATATACAGATTTAGCAACTCAGTTTGAAAACAATACATTGGACAGAAGAACGGAAAATACATCTCTGAAGTTAGTGAAGCAGACTCTCATGCCAAAGTTGCGCATTCTTTCTTTGGAATGTTATTTCTGAGATGGCATTTTATTTTTAAATGCTGAAAAATTCCATTACATTACAAGCCACAGAAATACTTACAATATGTAATTTTTCTGCTTGGTGATGTCAAGCATAATCATGTTAGTTAAAAAAAATAATTGTTGGGGGCAAGATAGTACAGTAGGTAGGTGCTTGTCTGGCATGTGCCTGACCCCTGTTGAATTCCTGGCACCCCGAGCATTTCTTAAGTCCCAGAGCTGGGCCAGGAGTGATCCCTGAGCACCAGTCAGGAGTAGGCCCTCACTACTGCCAGTTGTGCCCCTCCTGCACCCTGAAAATTGGTCTGAACGTTTGCAAGACACTAGGACTAGGCTAATAGCAAAACTATAAATTACATATTTTAAAAGTTTGTCACTTTACACATCACAAAGTCTTATAAAAGCAGTCTCAGTTTTTCACTACAAAATTTTAGGCTTAGGGCAAAACGTATGTCTAAGCAGCAGACCTCTTGCCTTGCATATGCGAGGCCCTGGGTATGCCAAAAATAAATAAATAAATAAGCAAGTAAATCCTAGGGTCACTGCCAAACAAGCAACTAGGTTAGTGTATATTTTAAATAACAGGAAATTCCAAGCATTTTTAAAATGTCAAGGTTACTAAAATCCCTACATATATTAGCTAGTATTTACTTAAAAAAGGGGTTTTTTACTGTCCCGTTTCTTTCTAGAGGAAACCTACAAACTGATGTGCATCTCTTTGTCTTAAGAACAATACAATGTTGCTTCATACTTTTTAAAAATGTATCCTCTAACAGAGACCCCACGATTTGTCTTCACAGCTACTTTGTAACAGTATCTGCCCCCGCAGACGCAGAGCTGTATACATATCTAGGGCTTTCAAATGCCGCGTAAGAATCCACAGCACCCTGTGGCAGTTCACTGGTGAGAAAAACGTGCTGCTCAGACCAGGTCAGAGAGACAAGCTTTTCCCGCGAGCCCAGAGGCGTGTCCGCGTCCCCCACCCACCCCGCACGCCCGCCACTCCCTTCCCTCCGCGAATCCCCTTTGCCCCGTTCCAGGTCGCCATCTTGCCTCCTGCGTCAAGATGGCGCCTCGAGGCGGCGAGCACGGCCGGAGTGCGCCACAGCGGCTGCGCACGCACGGGCTGGCGTGCGGGGGGGCGGGGCGTGACGTCAAGACGCCGCCCCGCCCCGGCAGCCCCGCCCCCTGCGCGCTCCGCCCCTTCCACCGGGAGAACCCGGAAGTGGAGGAGGAGGCGCGGCGGCGGCGGCGGCGGCGGCGGCCCAGCGGGCAGCTCGGGCGGAGCCGTCCCGGGCAGAGCGGCCGGGGCTGGGGGCGGGGGGCGGGGCCGAGCGGCGCGGGCAGCCCGGCCCGGCTGGGGCAGGGGAGGCCATGGCCTCGGCAGAGTTGCAGGGGAAGTACCAGAAGCTGGCTCAGGAGTACTCCAAGGTACCCACGCCGGGCGGGGCGGCGGGCCCGGGTTCGAGTCCCGCTGCTCCCGGGACGCGGGGCGGAGGGGCCGGGCCGGGCGGAGGAGACGCCGCTGCCCTCCCGCGAGCGCGCGGGCGGGGATGCCGACGGGGATGGGAGGGCGCCGAGAGTCGGGGTGGCCGCCCGTGATCCCCCCAGCTCGGGGCCGGCGCGCCCCCCTGCCCCGCGCCACCTGCTCCGGGCCCAGCCCTTCGCTGCGGGCGGGCCGGGCTGAGCGGACCGGGGGCCTCTGTTCACTGCTGCTTCTCGCCTGGGAAGCCCAGAACTTGACGTGCATCGCTTTGTTTTACGCTTAGGAACGATACAATGTTGCTTCCTACTTAAAAGTATCCTCTCCGCAGACGCCCGGTTCGGGTTTCTGCCCCGGGCTTGCAGCGGTGCAGGTTCCTGCAGCCCTGAGCTGTGAGTGAAGGCTGGTCGCGCGGCAGCCTGGCCGTGCAGGGGCGCGCTGCTTCTGGGCCTAGGAACAGCCTAGGCAAGTTCCGAAAGCAGGTTCTTGCATCTTTGGGAAATCCATTCATTCTGTCGACTTTTTCAACGATGTGAACGCGCATCAAAGTAGCCCCTCCTTGTGCAGCTTAGAGAGAACCCCCCACCCCGCAGGATTTCCTGTAACAAATATTGAGCAAGGTGAAGTAAAGTATCTTTGGAAAATAAAGGAAACATTCCTGAACGTAAGCATTTAAATCTTCTCATCATCAAACCAGAGCCTCTGGAGGGCATGAACTAACTTCTCTTTCTTTTCCGTTTGTCTTAAGCGTTGCGTGGGGCAGTGTCAGTGTCAAATTTTCATTCTTTGACAGAGAAATTTCTTGTTGGAAAGTTCCAGAAGTTGTTTGGGAAAAATCCATATGACAAGGGGATGGATGTCGGGCGGTGTTTCTCAAAATTGGCTTTACTATTTTGGGGTGAAAGTATTTCATGCATGTGCGTTCAGAGGGACAGATTTTCTTCTCTAGAGAGTTGAGAGGCTCAGAAAGGAATTCCAAGTGACAAGAAGAGGTTCTAAAAACATTTTGAGCAGTGGCTGCTTTGCGAAGTAACTGTAGCCTCCCCAAGGAAAAACAGGTAGATGATACTTTCTGTACTTGTAAACTCCTTTTATTCAGGGGACAGCTATTATGTGCTATGACAGACAGACAGGGTCTGTGGAGGTGAGGGAGCATACTCCAGAGATCTTTTAGTACAGTTTGTACATAAGTAAGATTCAGTGGGACAAGTGTCTCTTCAGTGGGAGCGCAGAAAAGCTGGTGGGAAAGGGGCGAAGGGCGTGAAGCAAGCGTCCCGGCAAAGGGACCACCAGAGCTTGCTTACCTGAAGACACAGATCCTGGCAGAGTGCTCAGGGTCACGGATGTCAAACAAACATTTGAACTTTATTGAGTAACAGGTGCTGAGGCTTTTCAAGCAGTAAGTGACATTTCTTTGAGCAGGGAGCCTGCAGGATGGACTGGAATGAGGGGAGGCTCTGGTCTTCTCGGCTGATTTGGGGGAGAGTAATGTAGGACGACACTAGCTGAGTGACTTTGAGATGCCCAGTGGGGCCTCCATGCGCGATTACTGTCTTGAGCAATATTTTATTTTTTATCAGGTCTCTGTTGACCGCTGTCGATAGTGTCAACTTGGGCGGGATATGAGGAGAGGGTAAGGCATGGTCCTTGGGTCTTTCCCATTTGGTGTCACCTGGTGGTGAGGGACACAAGAGCTGACCCTGAAGTTCTGAGTTGAGGGAACCTGTCTGCAAGGAATGAAGGTGCACACCCACAGGTATTGGTTCAGTCGGGGAGTTTTCGTATCGGGATGCACGTGCACACAGTAGCTTGAGGTGATGTGAAGGCTGACAATTCCCGGGGGAGTGGGTACCAGAGAGGATGGAGGCTGGAACGTTGGGGGTGATTCACGTACAGAGTGGAACTAGCAAAGTTGATCCTAGTAGAGCACTTCGGGGGGGACAGTGGGGACCCCTCTGGGGAGGCTGTAAGGGGGACGTGGTGAGAGAGACCAGAAGTGACTGGAGGAGGGCTGCCAGGATCGACCTTTTGTCCCCTACTGGGCCAGAGCACATTTCACTATTAATTGTAGTGTGATGGAAATTCCAGGGCTCAGGAGAACAGAGACTGCTCAAAGGATTTCATGTGCTTTATGTTTTCTGTCACATCTGATGCCAGACACTTTTTAGAAAAGATCTATGCTGCCTTTAATCCTCTGCCTTTGGAAGAGAGCTCTCTGTGTGGTATACTCCCAGCTCGGGGGTCACGTCTAGAGGTGCTCAGGGGACCTATGTGAGAACTCCTGCTCTAGTCCTGCCAGGCCTGGTATTTACCTTTTCCTTAGTTTGCTTGATGGAGAAATTGAGGGTTGATGGTGAACGCTTTCTGCATCTCCTAGGATACGAAGAGGAAGGATTCCCTTGTGATCTGGAGCACTAGGGATACATGTGAGATAGCGAGCACCCTCCCCGAGACACCTAGGATGTCGGTCACATCTCATTGCTGTCCGGTGCGGCTCGGCCAGTGTTCCAAGAATGGGCTTAAGAATGGTGCTCCTAATCTCTCGTCCTTCGAGAAGGAGGAGACTGAGTTTAATGGAATAAAAGGTGAATTGTGGAGGCCAAAGTAGACGAGACCTGCTGAGACCTCTAAAACAAAGTCAGAGAGTTACTGAGTGTAAACTTGGTTGAAAGTTCTGGGAAGGAAGCCCTCCTGGTTTGGGCACTCACCGGTCACTGGGATCTGTTCAGTTTTCAGGCTGTGGGTGAGTGTGGGAGAGGAGAAGAATGTGGAGGGGCTGACTTCAAGAGATTTGTACAGTTACTGGGTGATAGACTCAAGCTGTTTCTGTGAGCAGTGAGGGAGTGATACTCAAGGCGCAGTTACTGCGCTGTTGACGAAGAGTCCAAGATCCCCTGGGGCTGGAGAGAGAATACAGTGGGTAGGCACGTGTCTTGCTCTCGGCCGAGGTAGGTTTGATCTCCAGTGCCCTGGATGGTCCACTGAGCACCACTGGGAGTGGTTCCTGAGTGCAGAGTTCAGAAGTAGGCACTGAGCATAGCCAGTGTGGCCCAAACACCAAAGAAATGAAAAAGATTTCACAAGACTCCAAGAGCCTTTCAGACTGCTCGCTCTGATGTCTGGCACTGTGGAGAAACGAGGCCCTAGCGCGCAGTTCTGCCTCATTTGGTTTCCGCCTGCTTTCTTTGCAGAACTGCACTTTGGCCTGGCCCCATGGGAAAAAGTTGTAAGTCCTGTCCTCCTCGTGGTCGTATTACTATCTCAGGGTCAGCAGAATTGGTATCTGGGAATAGTTTAGATGTGCACGTTCTTGGGTCTACTCAGATGTACTGAATTTGGATTTGCCATCAGTCCCCACCATCTGTGGGGATAGCAGCCCTGAGCTGGAGGGACACTGCCCGAGGCCTGCGTTGCAGGGTTGGCTCTGTTCCGATGATGTTTTCAAAACTTTTATCAAGATAGTTAAAAAAAAAAAAAGGCGGGATAGCTAAATGGCCTTTATTTCTTCAGCAGTTTACTTCAAAATGTATGCCTTCCGTAGTTTTAGGTATAAAGGAGATTGGTTTGGGGAACTTCTTAGACACATGTATTCTCCTCATTTTGGGAAAGTGTGTTTACATACTGTGATGTGTGGGGTCAGCTGGTAAAGGTGGGAGGGAAACAGTTTTGTAGTTGGTAGTAGTTGTAGTTTTTAGTTGTCCCCTGTGGCACTTTCAGTGAGAACAGCCATGTTCTCTGCCGGTGCTGGTGGGCAGGCTCACTGTGCGAGCAGGAACTGAATTTTAGATGGGAAAAAATGGAAATAAATGAAGACAGGCACGTGCAGCCCTTTGCTGCCCTCTGGACAGTGCTAACTCAGCCTGAGAATGTTGCAAGTGGAAATGTGACTCACCCGAAGGTGGAATGAAACTGCAGATTTGGGTCTAGTGGGCCTCGGGTGGGGCCTGAGATTCCACACGCAGGTGATGTGGTGATGCTTCTGTACTTGGAATATTGAGACCCTCGGAAGGCGGTGTGTGGGGGGGGGGGGGCGCGTCCTGCTCATTCGGCCAACGAGACGCCCCAGCCATTCTACCTGACACAGGCCTACGGCTCTTTCCCCGAGTCAGGACAGGGAGAGACTAAGCGGTCACCAGCATTTCAACATTTTGTTTGGTTTTGTGGGTTTTCGAGCAACACCCATGCTTTAGGGTCACACTTGGTGGTGCTAGGAGGATGGGGTGGGGGGTGAGGGCGCTGGGGATCGTACCTGGGCTTCCTGCATTGTCACGTGATTCTCAGCCACTGAGCCAGTTTTCCCTGCCCCCACTGCAGAGTTTCAGTGCAAATCTAGAAGGATCTTTTGAATCACTTCGTTCAGAGTTCCTGGCCCAGCTTTGCTGTTGGCTTTAGTACTTGGAAGCTTTTTTTTTTTTTTTGCTTTTTGGGTCACACCTGGCGATGCTCAGGAGTTACTCCTGGTTCATGCACTCAGGAATTACTCCTGGCGGTGCTTGGGGGACCTTAGGGAATGCTGGGAATTGAACCCGGGTCTTCCGTGTGCAAGGCAGAACACTCTCCCTGCTGTGCTATTGCCCCAGCCCCAGCACTTGGAGGCTCGAGTCAGGGTTTGGGTGAGCGTCAGGCTGGTCTTCTGGCTCTCTGTTCTCTGCATGTTTGTAATTGTGAAAAGTCATGTCTAGGGCCAGAGCAGTAGCAGTAGCATAGCCGATGGGGCATTTGCTTCACATGTGACTGACTTGGGTTCCAGCGTCAGCATTCCATATAGTGCCCTCGAGCCCGCCAGGAGTGATTCATGGTGCAGAGCCAGGAGGAACCCTTGAGCACTGTAGGTCTGGTCCCTTCAGATCCCTCCTCCCCTAACAGGGAAAACCACATATGTAAATATTTTTATAGTATTATAAAACACATGTAAATATCAAAATTTCCAGCACCTGAAAAGCGAGGTTAGAATGCTTCTAAGATCCAGAAAGCCGTGGGCAGCTGAGATGAGAACGTGTTTGTGTCTCCCCACAGTGCTGGTGGAAGGTGGGAATATTCTAAGCGGCCCAGTTACCTTGTCACGCTTGCCAGAGGAGCAGGAGAGCCATCTTGGCTCGCTCTATCTCTGCCTCGAGCTTAGAGGCCTGAGGCTGTGGTCTGCAGAACCTGTGCCACAGGGGACAGGCTGATCATTTAGAGACTTAGGCTCGGCATCTGCGAGTCTTGGGGTCTGGTAGACCTCGAAGTTCAGAGCACTTAGGGACTGGGGAAGTGGTGACAGACCTTACCTTCTATAATGCCTTCAGTTTAAACACCTTTCACAATCCCTACCTAAAAGTTCTTGAAGTGCCTTTCCTCTCCGTACCATCGATTTTGTTGTCTGTTTTGTAGGCGGCAAATGCTGTGTATTGTCTCCGCCTTGAGGGGCAGCTCACTTGGCAGATGGGAGCTGCGCATACAGAAATGAGCCCTAAGTTAGTAAATGCCACATGCACTATTTTGTTTTTGTTTAAATTTAGTTAATTTTTTTTTTTTACTACTTAAAAAAGTCAAGTTTAAAAGGAACAGTCTAATCTGAGGTCTTGTGAGTGCCCGGGGAAGTGAGGGAGCCCACCCCGGGCCCGGGATGCTGGGAGGAAGGAAGGTGTGGGGCAGTAGATGCGGAAGTGGAGAAAGAAAGAGAACCAGGAGATCCCAAGGCGCTTGGTTGGGATTCTGAGGTGTCAGTCTTCGAAGGAAAGGAGTCGATAGCTGCCGGGAAGGGCTGTTGGTCCCCTGACGAGTCCTTCTGTCTGCGTGTCCCGGTCACCTGCGTGTGCACCAGGCCTGGGGACTGTGTGCTGCTCTTGGCCCTTCCCCTAAAGCAGAGCCATCGTGTACTTGCCACCAGGCTGCTGCTGGCGTGTTACTGCAGGGACGTGTGGCAAGGTGATGCTGATATGTAGGGTCATCCCAAGTGCCGCGATAGGATTAGCATGGCTGCGGCCTTGGCCTTCTCAATATTACAGAGATATTTGCATTATTCCCAAACGGGCTGCGTTTTCTGTTAGACACTTTCATTAAAACTGTATTTGAGGGGCTGAAGTGATAGCACAGCGGGTGGGACATTTGCCTTGCACACAGCCGACCCAGGTTCGATCCCCGGCATCCCATATGGTCCCCTGAGCACCGCCAGGAGTGATTCCAAGTGCAGAGCCAGGAGTAACTCCTGAGCATCGCTGGGTGTGACCCAAAAAAGAAAAAGAAAAAAACAAAACTGTATTTGAGATGTCATGAGTTTAGTAAGCAATGTGGTTTTTTCTTTTTTCCCCCAAAGGAAGAATTAAAATCATTTTCTTCTGCTTGGCTAGAGTTTATTCCCCAGAGCAGTGTTTGAAAGTTTCACTTTTCTTGTTAACAGAATTGGCTGTTCATTTACCTTAAGTAGTTAACAAACGTGCCTTAAATGAGAGTGAGCCTGGAGAGCTAGTCTGTGCGAAGCTGTGGCCAACTCGGGCTGGACTCCTGGCACCGCAGTTTCCACTGCCAGGCTGAGAGCACTGCGTCCTTGGACCTGAGCACTGGAGGCCCCCGTTGGCCAAGAATCGCTGCCAGTGTCCCCAGTTCTGCTGAGTTCTTGGGTGTTCTGGAAAGACCTCCTCTCCTCCAACTCTCCGAAAAAGGAACACTGAGGTTTGTTTTTGCTGTTATTTCACCCAATTACCCAATTATTGTGATTCTGGTCCTGTAGGAACTGATAAGTTCTTTTTTTTTTTTAAATTATTATTATTTTTTGCTTCTTGGGTCACACGAGGTGATGCACAGGGGTCTCTCCTGGCTCTGCACTCCGGAATCACTCCTGGCAGTGATCGGGGGACCATATGGGATACTGGGAATCGAACCCGAGTCAGCTGCGTGCAAGGCAAACACCCTACCTTCTGTGCTATCGCTCCAGCTCCTTGATCAGTTCTTTGATCTGAAAATTTCAAGCCAAGCCATTAGGTGCTTCTAAAGAAGAACACAGAGAACATCCAAGAGATCATAGATCAAAATCAGGGCAAGGATTTAAGAGGAAAACTCAGGACTGAAGCAGCTTTGCTGATTTTTGACTCTGTAGCTTGGGAGCAGTTTCTTGAGTTTTGTTGCATAGATAGCACATAGCACTTTGTGCCCGGTATGGCTTGGAGCATAATGTACTGCCTGATGAACATACTGTGCTCTTCAGATTAGAGTTCTTCGAACTTCGAGAGCAAGCTTCTTTATACGCTTTCCCTGTGAAGACCCTGATAGTAAATGTCGCCTTTGACATTCGGTCCCAAAAGCAACCACAGACAATGAACAGTGTGATGGTAAAACTTTCAAATGTGGTTGAGTTTGGCTTGCAGGCCGTGGGTCAGTACCCCAGTCTAGAGAATTTATGTTTATACTGTTGTTTTAGGCAGAAAATATTATATTGCTATTATCTTTTATCTCCTCTTTTAAAATTTTAAGTCCTTAAAAACAAGCATCACTTACTTCCTGCCCCTGTATCGTCTAGCTCAATGCCATCTTCCTCACAGGCTGTAATAAAGTTACCGGCTACTCCTTTGATCCGCTGTGCTGTTAGCAGCGCTGTTTCCTCTGGGGCACTCACAGTTGGAAGAGCTGTAACATAGATTTTGTAATCTGAATTTCTCTAGAAGAAAGATGAGGTGCAAGTCCATGCCCATATTACAGACTTGATAACAGACTTCAAACAGCTAAATGAATTTCCCAAGTGTCTGTCGCCCAGTCAGGGGAAGGAGCATTCGGGTCTTCTCTCTCTTGCGGTAGTGAGCCGGGGTGCTTCATTTCCTAAACATGGAAAATGCTGGTGTTTTCAGTCTGTCTGTTGCTCAAAATGTTGAATATCGGCATTTTCTACTTGGTTTCACACACCCAGATTAAGGTGAACTATTCAAATATTTCTAGCTATTTGACAGTTATTTTATTTTTTAATTTTTATATATTTTATTTTTATAATAGTAGTTCATAATAGTTCATTACAGATAATACTCAGACACCTATCCCACCACCAAGCACTTCCCACCACAATAAGAGGGAAGTGTGTGGAGGTTGTATTTCATTGTGGCACCATTGAAGCCTGAGTATAAGAGAGTACAAGCAAGTATGTTAAAACCAAACTAGAGTGTGCTACTTTTGGTAAGTAAGTGGTCTAAAGTATAAGAGGTTGTGCAGCAGTGAATGCAGCCGGATGCTCCGGGACGTTCCGGGAACTTTAGTTTATAGTCTCTGGGTCTTGGCCGTTGATGAGATCACATGGCACCAGGGGCAGTTTGTGGGCGTGACTGCCAAGCTACTGGAAAACTGGAGACTGGGGGCGGGGGGCGTGCTGGGGAGGAGGCCCAGTCCGGATCCAAGTGGGTTTGGAGACCTCAGTCATGGGTCCTGCATACTTGGGTTTTCCTGCCGGTTCCCTGTTTGGTGATGCTCATCCGAGCGTGTGGAGGGTGGCCTTGAGCATGACTGCGGTTGGGTCCTGGAGGTTTTTGGCTGCTGGGGTTCTGCTTGGGGCTGGAGGGAAACTTAACCCGCCCTCTCTGAGGTGCCCTGGTGAGGACAGCCTGGCACAGGGTTAGGACATTCTGCCGACAAGGGTTTTTCCCCCTCCTGTTATCAAGAAACATCTGAGCTATGCGGAATTAGAAATACATATTTGCATATATTTGTATACATATATAAGCTCATAGATAAAATTGTCCCCTTTGTTCAGTTTCTTAGAGAAGAAGGTGGCTTATCATGGCCTCGTGACAAAGGCCTCAGAGTATCGGCTTGTAGACGGAAGCTCATTTTAGCCATGTTGGACAGTTACATGCTCCATTTTCTCCTTGTCGAGAACTCTGCTCTTAACTAAATGAGTGTATTTTTTTTCTTTCAAAAACCCTGCCAGTCGTGGCTCAGTAGATATATACATAAGCAAAAATTGGTCAAGCTGTGTATTTTTTTTTTTTTGGCTTTTTGGGTCACACCTGGTGATGCACAGGGGTTACTTTTGGCTTTGCACTCATTATCCCTGGCGGTGCTCATCCCATATCGATTCCCATATGGGATGCTGGGAATCGAACCCGGGTCGGCCATGTGCAAGGCAAACGTCCTACCCGCTGTGCTATCGCTCCAGCCCCAAGCTGTGTATTTCTTGATTTGTCGTATCTCTGTTAGAAAACTGGGAAGAGAAAAGCCTGAGTCCTTCTCTTCAGAGACCTCCCCCCACCTCAGTAGTCTGAGTTTTTCTCATTTCTAGATAATGTAACAGTAGCTGATACTGTCTAATGGCATCATGTGTCTTCACACATCGCTGCCAGTATGTGTGACGTATCTGAGCTGGGCCACTGACTTTCTCTGTAGCTCTATTATCTGTAAAGTGGACTTACGGGTAGTACCTATGTCATGGGGTTGAAGGTCAATGAGGTAATACATGCAAAGTTCTTAGGACAGTACTTGGTGAAAAATGAGCATTATTATTCCGAAGTCAACTGCTTTTATTATTATTATTTTTTTTTGCTTTTTGTGTCATATCCGGCGATGCACAGGGGTTACTCTTGGCTCATGTACTCAGGAATTACTCCTGGCGGTGCTCAGAGGGCTATATGGGATGCTGGGAATTGAACCCAGGTTGGCTGTGTGCAAGACAAATGCCCTACCCGCTGTGCTATTGCTCCAGCCCCTCAACTGCTTTTATTTTAGACCGTTGTCATCTGCGTGATTCGTATTAAGCAGTGTCCCCACAGGTAGATTGATACCCCGGGCTTTACTTTTCTGTATGATTCCAGGCATACAGTTAGTTCAGTTGAGTGCATTTTACAGTGGAATGAATTTAAAAAATGTGTTTACAAATAATTGTGTACCATGGTTTCAAGGAAAATGGCATATTCTGATATCCTACCTTTTATTTTTATTTATTTATTTTTGCCCTTGTTGGAGGGCTCTCAGGATTGCCTCAGTGCATGCCCAGAATCGGGCTGAGCTGCTGGCCGTGTGCTTGCCCTCGATGCTTCTGGAGCTCCTGAGCTGTCTTTCAGGAAACAACAGCTGTGAGGGGCCCCTGGGCATATGCGGGAGGCACCAGGTTTGAAGTCAAGGCCTGTGCTTGCCGGCAAATGCTTTCAGCCAGTGTTTCTCAACATTTTCCGCCTGTTTGCTTCCCATGGCCCTGATTGGCCCTCTGTCTGGTGCTGTGCCTCTCATGTATGTGATTTTCACCTGTGGTCCCCTTGGCATATGCTGGGGTCTCCTGATAGAGGCATAGGGCTCTCGGGTGAGAAATGCTGCTTTAAGCCACTGAACCATCTTCCTGCCTTTGTGTCTATTATTTTTGTCTGACTTTGATTGGTATTTGGTGGTGCTGGGGACTTGGGTCGTTCTTGGGGTGCTCAGGAGAACATGTGCTGGGAATCAAACCTGGGTCTCACAGATGCCAGCCAACAGCTCTATACTCAGCCACATCCCAGCTCTGTATTTTATTTCATTTTCATTTGATTTGGGGACTAACCCACGTGGTGCTCAGGGCTTACCCCTGGCTCTGCACTCGAGACCTCTCCTGGCCGCTCCAGGGATCGTGTGGGGATTGACCCTGTGTCAGCCTGCCTGTGTCAGTAACCCTGCCTGCCATACTTTCTCTCGGGTCCCGTATGTGTTTTTATGTAGAGAGATGCTTTATTTCATAGAAGGAGTCCTGCCCAAGAATCAGGGTTCTAGTTTCAACTTGCCATTGATAGTTCTACATTGTGGGGCAGTTTATCCTCTTGTGACTTCATCTGTAAAATGACATATGTTTTGTTAGTTTATACATATTCCAGTACTCGCAAGAAGTACTGAAGGGAAGTTCTTTGGAAAATCTGCAGTGTTGGTTAGTGCCGTAGTAATCTCATTTCTTACAGATTGGTCTTTTTCCAATGAGTTATTCTAAGGTGGGCTGGAGCAATAGCACAGTGGGTAGGGCATTTGCCTTGCATGCGGCCGACCTGGGTTCGATTCCTCCGCCCCTCTCGGAGAGCTCGGCAAGCTACCGAAAGTATCCCACCCACATGGCAGAGCCTGGCAAGCTACCTGTGGTGTATTCGGTATACCAGAAACAGTAACAAGTCTCACAATGGAGATGTTATTACTGGTGCCCGCTCAAGCAAATCGATGGACAATGGGACGACAGTGACAGTGACAGCATTTTGGGACGAGTATTTCTATCCTCATTTATGTAAGAAGATAGTCTATGTAATGGTCTTATGTAGTGATTTCTGTAAGTGATTGCTTTATTAAAAACATTTTTTCTCTATTTTCAGCTTCGGGCCCAGAATCAAGTCCTGAAAAAAGGTGTTATGGATGAACAAGCAAATTCTGCTGCTTTAAAGGTATGTAATAGGATATTTATCTCAAGAGCCAAATCAGTGGTAATGTTTAAAGCAGGGATTCAGCTGGTGTCTTAGGTTGAAGTCCCAATTCTGATACTGATATAGGGATGGAGGAAGGAAATATAGTGTGTTTGTGAGTGTGTATGTGTGTGTCACTTTCCTGCTTGAATGTGTTGTTTTTTATTTCCTTAGCTAAAATTTAAAATTTTTTTAGTTTGGGGTTTGAGAGCTAGTGCAATACGTTCCATTCCTGGCATCCCATATGGTCCCTGAGCTTGCCAGGAGTAATTCCTGAGAGCAGAGCCAGGAGTAAGCCCTGAGCACTGCCCATGTACCCCCCAAACCAAAATAAAATAAAAAATTTGAATTTGTATAATGTACTTTTCTCATACCTTAAAGCTCTTGTTTAGCTAAGTTCATATGGGTTGCTGGGATTACCTTCTCTTCACTGGAGTGGGTCTGTGTCATGTTTATGTTCTCAGCATTCAGCAGATGGTTGTCTCCTAGTGATGAATTTGAAAGTGAGAATTATTTAGCTTGTTAATCTTGCTTTTGAGTTGGATGGTTTAATAATAATATTAATAGCAGTAATAATCTGGGCTGATGTGAACACTGAGTAATATATTTGATCAACAGACCTTTGTGAGTGAAGGGGAGAAATAGAAGAGGAGAGGAAGGGATTTGCTTTGCACTCACTCTGGTAGACAGTTAATGAACTGCTCAGTGGTAGTTTGATTTGATAAATTAATTCCAGGTTATAGATTGTTTCTCGGCCCACTTTTAGTTAAATACGCTGTGTGCCTTATTCTTTTACTCCGGCTCCGTTTGTTAAGGGCTCATCTCTGACTGGAGGAGCCCCCAGCCAGTGACATAGCTTAAGTGGCTTCACTCAGGTAACCATGACCCCCAGATATGTTGTTTTACTTGTCCCTTGAGCGTGTCCCCTCTGTGCACACTCTTCCCCCAGATTCAGGAGAAGTGGTCCAGAGCACTTTATTTGAGCCTTCCAAACTGTACCCAAACCAGGATTAGTAAAACTTCATTCAGGGTTGATAAGTCAAGTCATTGTTCTGAGTAAATGAATCATGGATCATTCTCTCCCTGGATAATGTTGCCACCCACTTAGTGGGGCTGCTTTGCCCTCGCTTGTTCAGTGGCTGGCTGTGGTGTTTCACAGCTGATGCTGGTTGTGTGCGGGTCACCGTGTTGCTGGCAGTGATCACTGTGGTGGTGAGTGCAGCTTGCGTTTGTTGAGCATCACCAGAGAGCATCTCCTGTCACTGTTCTGGG
Source organism: Sorex araneus (assembly GCF_027595985.1). Taxonomy (NCBI): domain Eukaryota; kingdom Metazoa; phylum Chordata; class Mammalia; order Eulipotyphla; family Soricidae; genus Sorex; species Sorex araneus. Next base: position 279,538,685 of record NC_073313.1, read on the forward strand.
AGGAGAGTCAGGATTATTGACACCTTGTTGCTGAAAGTAGATTCAGAGGGAAGTTGGGATTGCTATCCTTTGAAGTGAGTGTGTGGTTAGTGGGGTTGAAATGTCAGTTCCCTTGGGGTCACTTCTTTTTTTTTTTTTTTTTTGCTTTTTGAGTCACACCCAGCTATGCTCAGGGGTCACTCCTGGCTCTGCACTCAGGAATTACCCCTGGCCGTGCTCAGGGGACCATATGGGATGTTCGGGATCAAACCCGGGTCAGCCGCCTGCAAGGCAAATGCCCTCCCCGCTGTGCTATCACTCCAGCCCCCTTTGGGGTCACTTCTAAGGCTGTAGAGCCACTCCTTTTTGCTTCCTTGTTCATGGCAGTGGTCGTTATGCTTAGGTTAAGAGTGGCCCTGCCGGTTTGCGTGACAGACTCTGGGCCCTGTGACTGTGATCTCGGCTGTGTCGGGTTTGCCAGCGAGCTGCTGGCTATGGGGAATATTCGCTGATTTCTTTAAGTGGGTGACAATTTCTTTTTTTTTTTTTTTTTTGCTTTTTTGGTCACACCCGGCAATGCACTCCTGGCTCTGCATTCAGGAATTACCCCTGGCTCTGCACTCAGGAATTACCCCTGGCAGTGCTCAGGGGACCATATGGGATGCTGGGAATCGAACCCAGGTCGGACGCGTGCAAGGCAAACGCCCTACCTGCTGTGCTATCGCTCCAGCCCCCAGTGGGTGACAATTTGGACATGAGCTAGGCCTACATTTATCTTTGAAATGGAGTCAAAATTAAGAGCTTTCTACAAATAAAAAAAGTTTTTCTATCTAAACACATCATTCTAACCTCTTAATTCTGTTTTCCACATGCAAATAGTGTCAGTTGATTGCAGGTCCCAACTGTGGGGCCTTACTTTACTTTATTTTACATAGCGATAGCACAGCGGGTAGGGTGTTTGCCTTGCATGCGGCCGACCTGGGTTCGATTCCTCTGCCCCTCTTGGAGAGCCCAGCAAGCTGCCGAGAGTATCCCACCCACATGGCAGAGCTTGGTAAGCTCCCCGTGGCATATTCAATATGCCAAAAACAGTAACAAGTCTCTTAATGGAGACGTTACTGGTGCCCACTTGAGCAAATTGATGAACAACAGGACGACAGTGCTACAGTACTACTTTACTTTTTTTACTTACTTTACTTACTTTACATTTACTTTACTTTGCTGTTTCGTGTACTCAAATCCCCATACAGTAAAACTTTACCTCTTCTTAGCTTCACAGTGATTTTCAGTGAATAATAAAGTTCTTTAAATATACAGTAATATATAGCCATCTGGACTGGAGCGATAGCACAGCGGGTACGGACGGCACTTGCCTTGCACATGGTTCAATTCCTCCGCCCCTCTCAGAGAGCCCGGCAAGCTACCGAGAGTATCCCACCCGCACGGCAGAGCCTGGCAAGCTACCCGTGGCGTATTCGATATGCCAAAAACAGTAACAAGTCTCACAATGGAGACGTTACTGGTGCCTGTGCAAGCAAATCGTTGAGCAACGGGATGACAGTGACAGTGACAGTAATATAGCCATTTGTCAGTAAAATGTAGTCAGAATAATATTTCTCTTAGTATTTAACCCTGTTATGGTGCAACAGTAAAAAATGGTCATGAGAAGGTGTGTTTAGATTTTAAATTTTGTTTCTATCTTCACTTAACTTTAAAGTCAATTGGTATAGAATAGTTTCTGAAAGGAAATAATCCTATATTAGGACAATGTTATTATTATTATTTTTAGACTTTTTATTAATTTTTTTATTTTTATTTTTTGGCATTTCAAATACACCATGGGTAGTTTGCCAGGATCTGCCATGTGGGCGAGATACTCTTGGTAGCTTGCCAGGCTCTCTGAGAGGGACGGAGGAATCGAACCCGGGTCAGCCGAGTGCAAGGCAAACGCCCTACCTGCTGTGCCAAAAATAGTAACAACAAGTCTCACAATGGAAATGGTACTGGTGCCCACTTAAGCAAATGATGAGCAACAGGATGACAGTGATACATGACAGTGATACAGTGATACAGATTTTTTTTTGTTTTTTAAAAAAAAATTTATTAGTGGGGGGCTGGAGTGATAGCATAGCGGGTAGGGCATTTGCCTTGCATGCGGCCGACCCAGGTTCAAATCCCAGCATCCCATATGGTCCCCTGAGCACCGCCAGGAGTAATTCCTGAGTGCAGAGCCAGGAGTAGCCCCTGTGCATCGCCAGGTGTGACCCAAAAAACCAAAAAAAAAAAAAATTTTATTAGTGAAGCACCATGAGGTACAGTTACAAACTTATGAACTTTCATGTTTGCATTTCAGTCATACAGTGATCATTTACCCATCCCTCCACCAGTGCCCATTCTCCTCCACCAATGTTCCCAGTATCCCTCCCACCACCCCCACCCCTCCCCCCCACCCCACACTGCCTCTGTGGCAGGGCATTCCCTTTTGTTCTCTCTCCTTTTGGGTGTTGTGATTTGCAATAGAGATACTGAGTGGTCGTTGTGTTCAGTGTATAGTCTACTTTCAGCACACATCTTTTAACCAGTGGAACCTGTTGGGTCCTCCCAACATCCTCTACTTGGTGTTCCCTTCTCTGTCTCAGCTTCTTTTCCCCCCAGCATGTGAGGCCAGTTTCCAAGTTGTGGGGCAGACCTCCTGGTCCTTGTCTCTACTACTCTTGGGTGTTAGTCTCCCACTCTGTTACTTTATATTCCACAGATGAGTGTGATCTTTCTAGGACAATATTATTTTTATCTAGAGCAGATCTGACCTTTTTTGGGTGCTTCTGTACCATGCGTGAACCTAGGTCTCATGCGTGCTTACTACTGAGCCACATTCCTGGCCTGATTAAGCAGAATAGCTTATAAAATGAGTGTTGAAAGACTTAGTTTTGACGGATTCAAACACGGAGAACTTCTGGGGAAAGTGGTTCTGTGCCGTTTCCCTCCCTCGCTCGAGGGGGCCAGCAGTGATGGGGTCGCCTCCGCTGTCTTGTGTCTGTTCACTGTCAGACGTGTATTGAATATGATCAATTTTAGCAACCAAGAGCTAGCTGTGCAGATTTTAAATTGATGACTTTCCCAGTTTTGATGTTTTATTTATTTGCCGTTTTTATTGAATACTGTGGTTCATGCATGCCTAGTCCCGACGCCAGCCCCATCACCAGCCTGCTCCCTCCCAGCATCCCAAGGCCCCCTCCACCACCCCACACTGGGTGGGCTCAACTCTAGCCTAAAATCTACAGTTCTGATTCTCTTAGTCTTTTGTTATTCCCTCACTAGGTTTCTTTATTTTTTTAATTTTATTTTCTTAAATAATTTTATATTTTATGAAGTAGTTCACAATATTTCATTACATTTGATAATCAAACACCAATCCTACCACCATTATACCTTCAAACCACCATATTTCGGGTGTTTCTATCCCGAGGTCTTCCATTATTGCTTTTTTGCAAAGCTTTGCGAGCTCGGACGTTAGCTTGTGGTTGCCCGAGACTGTGCCAAACCACACTGGCGAATGAGCTTGAGAGTTTCCGAAGACAGGCATCTCTTTGTGGCTTTCCCACTCTCGGCATTCTTCACATAGTCATGGTGGTGCTGAACCAGTCGATCGTATTCCTCGTCGATGTTGTCAACGATAGCATTTTCCCACGTTGCTGCAATAGTGCCAAAGAGCTCCCAGATGGTGGTCATTCTGGGAGTTTTTTCTTCTTAAACTTAAACTTTGCAGACCTTTCTCCCTGCTCTGTGAAGTAGAATTTTGCACGAAGGAGATGGTGGCCCGATCCCATTTGGAATTTTGGGACAATAGCGACATGGGTCAGGCAAAACCTTCGATTGAATATGATGTGGTCAGTTTTGTTTTGGAACTGTCCACTGGGAGACTCCCATGTCCAGTGTTTAGATTCGGCCTTCTTGAACTGTGAGTTCTCATGGATGGTCTTAGTTGACATGATGAACTCAGTGTCTCACCCTGTTCATTCCATTCTAGTCCATGGGACCCAATATGGAGTTCTTCGGGTGACCTTCTCGGTCCAATCTTGGCATTAAAATCACCGACAATGATCTTGTAGAAGGTGTGGTCTTCTTTATAGAATTTCTCCAGCTCCATGTAGAACTTCCGAGCTCGCAAAGCTGTGCAGAGAAACGATAAAGGAAGACCTCAAAGAGAAGAGCAGAAGCCGGGAAAAGTATTCGCAATGCTTGCCTGTCCTTCACCAACTACAAGACCAAGATGACTGCCCTCCGACGTCCTGATGGATCTATCACAGCTTCCAGAAATGCAATGGGGAGGATTATTCATGACTTCTACTCGGATCTCTTTGACAGCCACGTCCACCTGCCCACATACCAAATTCCACAGGATGGATATGTCATTCCCAACATCCTCTCTTCCGAAATCTGACACGCCATTTTGTCGATAAAGACGTGTACAGCACCCGGTCCAGACAAGGTCAGACCCGAACACCTGAAGAATCTGCTGCCAGTACTCATCAATATAATGGCTAGGCTATTCATGCTACCTGTCTGAATGCCAGGTTCCGTCCCACTGGAAAACCAGCAGGATTGTTCTGATGTACAAGAAGGGAGACATCCACAACATTGGCAACTATCACCCGATCTACCTGTTATCCATCGTCTACAAGTTGTTCACTCGAGTCATCCTGAATAGAATAGAATCACTAGATGAAGGACAACTATGCGAGCAAGCCGGGATTTGAAAAGGATTCAGCACGATCGACCATATCCACATAGTGACCAAACTCATTGAAGTTTTGCGAGAGTTCAAGATGCCATTCTGTCTAATGTTCATCAAGTTAGAGAAGGCCTTTGATTCTGTTGAGACTGAAGCAGTCATTGAAGCCCTAGCCAAACAAGGTGTACATCAAGATCTCCAAGAGCTGTGTTACGGATTCACCACCAGGATCTCACCATTCTACAAGGAAGTGATCATTGACTTAAAGAGAGGGGTTCGGCAGGGTGATACCATTTCACTGAAACTCTTCAGTGCCACCCTCAAGAACATCATGCGACGACTGGAATGGGAAGGAATGGGAGTGAAGATACATGGTTGGCAACTACACCACCTCCGCTTCGCTGATGACATCATTCTCATAACACCAAACGTTAGCCAAGTGGCACAAATGCTGGCCGACTTCGACCTCAAGTGTGGAAAGGTCGGACTGCAGCTGAATCTCAACAAGTCAATGCTCATGAAAAACGAGCTAGTCCCATTTGCTCTCAGTGCAATCTCCGAATGCAGCAGCTATGTGTTCCTGGGTCGAGAATTCAACATGAGGAACGTCTTGGCGCCAGAACTGTGCAGGAGGAAGAGAGAGGTGTGGAATGGCTTCAAGAGCATCAAAGAAGTGATTAAAAGGACCAAGAACCTCTGGCTCTGGGCACATCTTTTTGACTCCACCGTTCTTCCTGCACTAACATAGGCCTCAGAGACCTGGGCCCTACGCAAATAGAATGAGAACACTATTTGGGTATCCCAAAGAGGAATCGAAAGAGCTATGCTGGGAATATCATGTTTCACTCAAGTGAGAGAAGGAATCCGGAGTTCCAACCTCTGTCAATAATCAAGAATCAGAGATGCTGTCTCCTTTGCCAAGGCGTCGAAAATCAGATGGGCTGGACACATAATGCGATTCAGAGACGACCACTGGACTAAATCTGTTACTGACTGGATTCCACCGTACGTAAAAAGACCGCGTGGCCACCCACCAACGAGATGGTCAGACTTCGTCCAAACCCTGAATGAACGGCTTGAGGCTCTTTCTGTTCCTGGAGCGAGCAGATATCATTGGGCTATACTAGCATGCAACAGGGACGAATGGAGATGTTACTGGTGCCCGCTTGAGCAAATTGAAGATCAGTGGGATGACAAGTGGTACAAGTGATTCCATCTCGAACCCCAATCCCTTTCCCAAAGTAGAACCGAAATAATATTTTTTATATTGTTTTTCATGAAAAACTGCTGAAAATGCTACAAAAATGTCTCCTTAGAGGAAAGAGGGGGAGGGTTGTCGTATTCCACCCAGGAGCCATTAAGCCCTTTTATAAGGGATCACTAACATGTTGTTAGAAGTTGAGCCTTGTACTATGTTTCTTTATATTCCACCTATGAGACAGATCTTTTTTGTCTTTTGGCTGTGGAGGTGATGACCTTTGTACACATATTGATGAATTTAGCTGAAATTCTGAAATTCCACAAAATTGAAAGTCAGTGATATCGACTTAAAGAAGCTACCCAGCCACCACCACGCTCCAGGCCGCTCTCTGGACCGCACAAAGCGGCCGCGCGACACACCATAAGACACTTAATACCCATTTTCCATAATTCCCACACCATATTTGATAGGGTTCAAATATGGCGTGAACCATGGGAACACCTCTAAGGGGGATTGGAGGCTGCCTAAAAGCTTCCGTCCCTCTCGGAGAGCCCGGCAAGCTACCGAGAGTATCCCGCCCGCACAACAGAGCCTGGCAAGCTACCCATGGCATATTCGATATACCAAAAACAGTAACAACAGTGGGCTTCATTCGCCTGACACTGAAAGAGCCCCCAATACGGCAGCATTAAGAAAGATGAGCAATTGCCCCGGCCGCCGGAAGTCACGCCCTCGACCCACCCTTGGCGCCATCTTGCCGCATTCAACAGAGAAGAATCCGGGCGTTCCGGTAAGCTACGCAGGCCGGAGAATGCTCTAGACCCCAGACCGGGCCAGCAACACTGGGGAGCCAGACGGAGGAGGCACAGCCGGTACGCCTTCTCCAGATGGAGCCCCGGTGTCACTGAGCAGCTACTAACACGGCTCCAGGATGCGGGACTGGGACATCTCCAAACCTTTTCTGAAAAATGAAAGCATACAATCTATTGATGCCATCCAGCATGTCTGACTGTTGGAGGAAAGCCTCCAAATTATAGTAATGAGATTCCTGTTGAAAATTGAATGTAATCAAAGCAAGGAAAGAGTAAAGTGAAAAATGTCTGCCACACAGGCGGATGGGGAGTGGGAGGGGGGTATTCAGGGGTTTGGTGGTGGATCAGATATGAAAACTTTGTAACTACTTCAGTGATTCAATAAAAAATAATTAAAAAAAAAGAAAGATGAGCAAGGAGAAGCTGAAAAAAATCTCAGGGACACACTAGATTGCCAAAACGAAGAAAAAATGACTGTCTGTACTTTCGACGCACGTACGCTGGCATCGGAAGCATCCATTGGGGACCTGATGGTGCAAGCACAGAAGATCAAGTATGAAAGTCAGTGATAAGTTGATAAAAATTTCTTTTTCAAAAACTTAATCTTTCTTTTATATAGGTATATAAATTTTAAACATTAGTAGCATGAATTAATATATTATTCATACTATGCTAATGCATACTTTCATACTGTGCTAATACATTGCGAAGTTTACATGAGATAGATAAATCCTACAAATATGCAATTTAGTAAGAGTGAAGAGAGGAAAATTTAAAAAATTTAAGGACAATCTTTATGGGCCTATAAAAGCATAAATGTGTTTTTTCCTAAAAAGGGAATGATGGCTTTATGCTAGAAATTATTACAGATAATGCTTGAGTATATGCATTAATAAGTAAAAGTAAAAGAAAATATAGATGCAAAGAAATTACCTAAATAGTCATAGACCATTCAATAAAAATGAATCATGAATTTATTACTGAAAATATATAAAATTCTTAAGTTTCTAGGAGTAAACTCCTAGAAACAAACAGACATTTTTTAACCTAGTAGTGGGCAACACAACCCTAAGTGCTATGAGTGAATACTGTAGTATGGCAACTGCTAAGGAGTTTGCCTGGTTTTCTATAGTGTTCCTTTATTTTTTATTATTATTATTTTTTTACTTTATTTAAACACCATGGTTTACAAAGTTGATTATAATACAGTTGTCACAGGCGCTATTCAATATTTAACACCAATCCTACCCCAAGTGACCTTCCCGCCACCATTGTCCCCATTTTCCCAGCTAACCCCATAGCCTGGGCCCTTAGCAGGCACACAGTAATTTGCTTTATATTGCTTGTTACAGCTAGATGGCTAATGAAATTATGAAAACTTGCTTCAGTAAAAGAAAATTTGTGAAAGTTGTTGTATCTCACCATGGGGTCATTAAGTCTTGTTTTAAGGATTTACTGAGCTATTTGTTGCTAGTTGAGCATTCTGTGTTAATGTTTTTGTTTGTTGAGCTTGGTTGGCTTAAAGAGGCTCCTTTAATGCTGTTTACAAAACTGATTTCAAGGCTGTGAATTCCCTAAGTCATTGTCTGCCCATGACTGTGTTTTTCCTTCAAATCTGAATAATAATGTAGCTGGATAGACTATTTTTTGGTGAGTGTTTATTTCATTGAGTTTTATTTTATTTATTTTTTCTCTATATCCCACCCATCTCTTCCGGCCTGTACTGTCTCATTTGATCTGTTGTGAATCTTATGAGAATTCCTTTATATGTTGTTGTTGTTGTTGTTGTCCCGTTGTTCATCCATTTGTTCGAGCAGGCGCCAGTAATGTCTCCATTGTGAAACTTGTTACTGTTTTTGGCATATTGAATATGCCACAGGTAGCTTGCCAGGCTCTGCCATGTGGGCAGGATACTCTGCGTACTTTCTGGGCTCTCTGAGAGGAGTGGAGGAATTGAACCCAGATTGGTCATATGCAGGGCAAATGCCCTACCCACTGTGTAAGTTCCTTTTTTTCTTGCTGCTTTCAGAATCCTGTTTCTGTCTCTGGTTTTTATCATTATGAGAACAATATATTTTAGAGGTATTCCATTTGGAGGTATTCCCTTTTATTTTATTTTATTTTATTTTTTTTTGCTTTTTGGGTCACACCTGGCAATGCACAGGGGTTACTCCTGGCTCTGCACTCAGGAATTACCCCTGGCCATGCTCAGGGGACAATATGGGATGCTGGGATTTGAACCCGGGTCAGCCGCATGCAAGGCAAACGCCCTACCCACTGTGCTATCTCTCCAGCCCCGGTATTCCATTTTATTTATTTATTTTTTTGCTGGGACTCTTCAAGCTTCTTTTTTTTTTCTTTTTTCTTTTTGGGTCACACCCAGCGATGCTCAGGGGTTACTCCTGGCTTTGCACTCAAGAATTACTCCTGGCTTTGCACTCAAGAATTACTCCTGGCGGTGCTTGGGGGACCATATGGGATGCCGGGGATCGAACCCGGGTCGGCCGCATGCAAGGCAAACACCCTACCCGCTGTGCTATCGCTCCGGCCCCCCTCTTCAAGCTTCTTGGGTCTGGTAGAGGGATGGGTACTCGATCATTGTATGACTGAATGTAATCATGAAAGTTTTCTCCTTAATGCTGGAAAATTATTGTTTATGATTTTTTTCAGCTAGTGGTTTTACATTGACTTTCCCTTCCTAGTCCTCAGAAACAGGTAAATAGTATGTATAAGCATACTATTCTTCCTGAGCTCATCCCGTAGTTCGGCGGCGGCTCTTCAGTGCTTTGCAGACTTTGCCCCCATCCTTGGCTGTTTTCTAGAGATTTCCTGCCTTTCAGTTTGGAACTTATCAGTCTTTTTCTCAGCGCTGTTAGTCTACTGCTCTGACCTTCTATCGGAGTCTTTTTTTGGGGGGAGGGATAGGGCACACAGCCAAGCTCAGGGCTTACTCTGGCTCTGTGCTCAGGGATCACTCCTGGTGGGCTCAGGACACTGTGTGGTCCTGGGGATTGAACTTGGGTTGGCCACGTGCAAGAGCCTACCCACTGTGCTATCACCCCACCCTTCTATAACGTCACCTTCCATACTCTTCATGCCTGTCCTTTTGATTGCAGTTTTTTTCGTTTCTGCTCTTACACTTGGGCTTTGTTGACTATCTGTACTCATTTCTAGGAGCTCATGAAGCGTCCTCAGCACGGTGTCACCGAAGTCATTCTCTGACAGTTTCCAGAGCTGGTTGCTGCTGCTGGGGCCTTCATGTCATTATTTTCACTTGCTAAGCTTGGTGGGCTTCCGTGAGACTTTCCCATCTTGTTCACAGTGTGTTGAGGATGGGTCTTCATAGTCAGAACCCTCAGAGTCTGGGGGAGAGTCTCAGCTTTGCGCTTTTCCTTCCCTGCCAATCTTCATCCGGTGACTGGGAGGTACACATGTGTCCAGTGTGAACTTCTGTATGGTCTTGTATGCGGCTGGGTGATTCAGGGATCCAGCGGCAGTGAGCAGAGTTTGTGGTGGCCTGAAAGGGTGGATGAGCAAACGAGCTGAGATGTGATGTCTGCTGAGATGGCAGTGGCTGGGAACTGATTGTTTTTACTTTATTTATTTTAAAATTTTTTTTTCATTCTTAAATGTTTTATTATCTTTTAAAAATCTCCTTTTTAATGAATCACTGTGAGATATAGCTACAGACTTACAAACTTTCATGATTACGTTTAGTCATACAATGATCAAGTACCCATCCCTCCACCAGTGCCCATTCTCCACCACTAATGTCCCCAGTATCCTTCCTGCCACCACCACCCCTTCCCACCCCCTGCCTCTGTGGCAGGCACCTTCCCTCTTTCTCTCTCCCTTTGGGTGTTATGGTTTGCAATACAGGTACTAAGCTTTCAGTTCACTTGGCCAAAAATGATTTTGTGTTCAAGAAACTAAAAATATAAGAACTCCGTACTGGAGCAGTAGTGGCTAGGGCACTCTCCTTGCCTGAGCCAACTGAGTTTGATCCCTGGCACTTCAGATGGTCCCCTGAACCTGCCAAGAGTGACCCTTGAGTGTAGAACCAAGAGTAAACCCTTGGCACTGATGGTTGTGTCCCCAAAACCTACACACCCACACCCTCCCCCCCCACATATATACATCCACGTATGTACATGGATAGCCCACCTTTAAATCCCCAAAGCAAGAACAGGGCTGAAGAGATAACACATGGCTTATTACTCGCCTTGCATGCGCCAACTCCGGTTAGATCCCTGGCATAGCATATGGTCCCCCAAGCACTGCCAGGAGTGACCCCAGAATCAGAAATAAGCCTTGAGCACTGCTGGGTGTCCCCCAGACAAAAATGAAGCAAATTAAAAACAAACAAGAACTACTGGTTATGTTTTGGTGAAACAAAAATGACTTGAGCATACTTAACCCTTATCATAAAATTTTAAGGAATAATGTTTTCACTCTGTTATAGGAACAACTGAAAATGAAGGATCAGTCACTGAGAAAACTGCAACAAGAAATGGACAGTTTGACATTTCGGAATCTGCAGCTGGCCAAGAGGGTGGAACTACTTCAAGATGAACTGGCTCTGAGTGAGCCCCGGGGCAAGAAGAACAAGGTAGTCAAGGAGAGTGTGTCCTTGGTGGGGATAGGTGACCCCTGGGGTGAGCAGAAATGTCCTCCTGGTTCTCCTGCATTTTACACATGGGCATAACCAAGAGAGCAGACACTTATACTTGATATATACAAAATACTTGAAGCATTTTCTTACCAAAAAGTGATTTGAAAAAGTGAGTCTTAAGGGGTATTTAGAACCAACATGACATAACTGAGTTAGTGGTTGAAAAAAAAAAGGAGAAATTTTTTCATTTTCATTTTTGAAAAATGAACGGGAAAAGGATGGAAAATCTCTTCTTGGCCCAATTATTGATAACTTTCAGCTCTACCAATTTTCCATTTACCTGAGGCAGGACAAAGAAAATGAGAAACGCTGTCAGGGAGTCACTGATCACGTGAGAACCCAGCAGCCTTGCCTGGGCTTCATGGCACTGCATGGAGGGAAGGAGGGAGGAAAGGAAGCACTCAGACCCTTGGCTCACAGTCCACCACACGCAGCTTCCCCTTTTCGGAGTTCCTCCCTCCCCTTTCCTTCACTGTGTCTGGTGCGACACACGTGCCGACTGCGGTGCTTGCACGTCAGGTGTGTGGGACCTGCACCCTGGGCCACGGTGCCCCTGAGCTTTGCCATCCTTGCCCATGGTGCCTGCACCTGTGCTTGCTGATGGCAGTGTTGGTGCTGTAGGGGGGTTGCTGTGATGCTTGTCGGGGGAGGGGGCTTCGCACTTCCTGGCCATGGTGCTCCCTTCCTTTTAATCATGGTGCTCACCAGGAGTTTCACCCCTGCACCTTGCTTGGGTTCAGCAATTTTATTTTTTTGGAAGATATACAACCTCAGTTTTCCATTGACAAAGTAAAATTGATACTCCCAGGTTTATTTTGGGAATTAAATAAGATCCTATGAAAGGATGGTATTTGCCATGTGATGGGCAGTCAACGTCATTCTATATTGGTGCCTTGGTGCATGCATTTCCCTGTGTGGAGGGATTCTTCAGCAAATTAGAGGAATTCCAAAGTGAATTCTTTAGAGAAAGGAGTAACAGAGAGGGCAAGCAGCTATATATTAGAATCAGTTGGGAAATTTTGTCAAGATACACCTGTCCAGAAATTCCCAAAGACCCTTGGGAAGGAATAACCTGCCTGTACTTTGGGCCTGCCTCCAGGTCAGTGCTGCCTGGAGCTGACTGTTGGAGCAAGGATCCACGGGACAGTCTCGCATGAATGTGACTAGAGATTCCAGACTTGGAAGTGTTGATTTGTGTTCCAAATATGCCTAATTTTTATATGGCTATTTTATTACTACTGCTGCTAGTTATATCTGTTTGTGTAACATAGCTACTGTATCACCCATTTTCAAAGGATTTTTTGAGTCATTGATTCACACTGGGCCAATGGGTGACATCATTCTAAGTGAGGCGTGAGAGTGTGAGACAGACAGCGCTGGGTCTTGACTGTTGTGGGGAGAGCTTCACTGTGGGCTGTCCTCTGAATAACTGCCCCTCAGTTCCTGTGTCCCAGGAAAACAAATACTCATTATTGGCTTTTTTAAATAGTGCTATTCTCTTGTGTAGAAAATGTTCATATTGGGTGAATAAAGTAAAAGGAATTGTTTTACAATCTTTGTGCTTTTTCAAACTCCTAACATCTTTATTTTACATGATTTTGTAAAATCCACAAATTCACGGGAGCTCTTATTTAAACTTACATGTGTGAGTGTTAAGTAATTTACTCTGTTTTCTAAAAGGAGTTTAACAACTCAAGCATATAAATTGCTAAAATGTTCATTTCTCAAACTAAAAGATGAACTTGAAAGTGGTAGGTATTAGTACATTTGTACTGCTAGTATACTCTCTGGTCTGTCTTTCAGCAGAGCTACCCCTGAGTTCCTCTGCGAAGAACAGCAGGCCTTATCTGTTTGTTTCTCTTTCTTTTTAAAGTTTTCTTGTCCGTTGCAATATTTGCAGTCCCACTTATTTCACACAGGAAAAGTTCAATGACAAACTGTGTACCTTTTGCAGGATTGTCACATAGAAGAGGCAGCTACTAAGGTGATAGAGAATCTGTGTCATTAGGATGTTTCTCTAAAGGATGAAAGCTATGTGGACATAACTTATTCTTTTCATCAGAAAAGTGGGGAATCTTCTCAGTTGAGCCAAGAGCAGAAGAGTGTCTTTGACGAAGACCTACAGAAGAAGATAGAAGAGAACGAACGGTTGCATATACAAGTGAGAAAATCATTTTTCCATGTGAACTAAGAATGATTCAGTGAGTGTGGAAGAACAACACAGATAATGTTGTAAGGATGAGTGTGTGTTCCATGTCTCCTGTGGTTCGGTGTGTATGCCACTCATTGGTTCATTTTTTAATAAATAATTTTTAGGGGCCGGAGTGATAGCACAGCGGGTAGGGTGTTTGCCTTGCACGCGGCCGACCCAGGTTCGATCCCCGGCATCCCATATGGTCCCCCAAGCACTGCCAGGAGTAATTCCTGAGTGCAAAGCCAGGAGTAACCCCTGAGCATTGCTGGGTGTGACCCAAAAAGCAAAAAAAAAAAATAATAATAATTTAATTAACCATAATTTCCAAAAGTATTGATAGTTGAGTTTTAGGCGTTTCAGCACCAGTCCCCCCACCAGTGTCAACGTCCCTCTACTAGTTCCCATATCCTGTCCCAACCTGACTCCACCCTCATTGATTCATTTCTTAACTCTTGTGTCTGAATGTGGAATTGTGCTTTGAAGTACGTTTCTTTGGAGGACAGCAGGAGCTCTTTATCAGTTGACACAAACATACAGGACATTTGATGTCATTTGATGGATGGATCTTTTAGATGGGGTCTTATCAAAAAGTAATGTTTGCTTTTTAAAAATTAGTACTTTTTTGTTTTTTATCTGTTCTTTCTTTGTTTTTAATTGGTGAAGCAAAATAGATTGAGACAGACTTACTTATAGAAATGGGGGTGGGGGTACATGTTTGAGAATGTGGGCTAAGGCCCTTTGGGCCGTGGACAAACGTGCTCTGTCCATGCTTAGTCTTGGGTCCTCACTCATGGCAGCTCCACATCTCTTTTTTCCCCTCTTCATTTTATTTTTTTCTTTTTGAACATAACATTTATTTCCTTACCTCAAAGGCTCTCAACTATTTGTGGACCCTCAAATGTTGAGTCAGTGTAAGACCCTAAGTTATTCTGCATATTCCCAGAGAGATAGTATAGTTTATACAACTGTGCTTCTTGATTTATTTTGAAATGGTGAGCATAATCAAATGGTCGAAAATAAATACACAGTAAATTTTTGCTTTTAAAAATGTTAGATTGGGGCCAGAGCCATAGTACAGCACAGTGGGGAGGGCGTTGGCCTTGCATGAGGCCAACCCGAGTTCAATCCCTGGCATCCCATATGGTCCCCAAGCACTGCCAGGAGTAATTTCTGAATGCAGAGCCAGGAGTAACCCCTGAGTATCGCTGGGTGTGACCCCCCCGCCCCAAAATAGCAAAAATAAATAAATAAATAAAAATAATGTTTGATAAAATTTTCATCTCAGTGCATTTTTGTTGTTGTTACATTTGATCACACACCAGCTTGCACACCCCCACAGTGCTCAGGGTTTACCCCTGGCTCAGCACTCAGGGACCACTCTCGGCGGGCCTGGGGCCAGATGGGGTCCTGGGAATCAATGCCATGCGCAGCCAAGCACATGACCTGCATATTATCTCTCTGGCCTATCAGTGCATTTTTATATTAAGGGTTTTTTGTTTTTTGGCTTTTTTTGGTTTTTGAGCTATGCCTGGTTGTGCTCAGGACATATTCTTGGCTCTGTGCTCAGGAGTCACTTCTGGCCAAGCTCGAGGGACTTGTGTCAGCTACATGCAAGGCAAGCGCCTCACCTGCTGTACTACCTCTCTAGTCCCCCTTATTAAGTATTCTTATTTGTTAGCTAGTATTCCTAATATGGAGGAAAAGAGCTTTGTTTTTTATTTTTTATTATTATTATTTTTTTGCTTTTTGGGTCACACCCGGTGATGCACAGGGGTTACTCCTGGCTCTTCACTGAGGAATTACCCCTGGCGCTGCTCAGGGGACCATATGGGATGCTGGGATTCGAACCCGGGTCGTCCGCATGCAAGGCAAATGCCCTACCTGCTGTGCTATCGCTCCAGCCCCGAGCTTTGTTTTTTAAACTGATTCAGAAATTATATCGATTTAAGTTTTGACTATTCAGTCATGGAAGTCAGCTTATAGAAGTGTTATATTCTGGCCCATTTAAATTGTTTTAAAAAAGACTGCACTAGAAGTTCATTCAGGGTCAGAGAGCGAGTATAGGGGTGTCTGTCTTCCCTGGTATCCCATATGGTCCCAAGCCTGCCAGGAGTGAACCGAGCATAGAGCCAGGTCTACACCCTGAGCATCGCCGTAGGGCCCCAACAACGACAAAACAAAAGCAATGAAAGGAGGATATGAGACTGAGGAAGGAGTTAAGGGGCTTCAGAGAAGGTTTCCGAGTAGGGTGTATGTGCAGAGTTAACTTCTACTGTATACGAGTTGTGAGGCGTCTGGCAGATGGTCCTCGAGTTCTGTCCTGCTTTGCTTTTCTGCCTGTGAAGCAGTTCCGGCGTTGGCCCCCTTGGCCGTCCTGTGAGGACCCCGCAGCCAGGCCCGTTGGGTTTCGGTCGGTGGGCATATGGTGCCGTGGGAACTGCCCAGTGGGAAGCACTGCTGGCGTGCATCTGTTCATTGGTCTATTTTAGGGTCTTGTCAGAAGAGAAAATCTTTTGTTTTCAGTTTTTCGAAGCTGATGAGAAGCACAAGCATGTGGAAGCGGAGCTGAGGAACCGACTGTCCTCTCTGGAAACAGAGGCTGCCCAGAACCAGGCGGTGGTGGACGGCCTGACCCGGAAGTACATGGAGACCATAGAGAAGCTGCAGAATGACAAGGCCAAACTAGAGGTAAGCCCCTGTGTTGGCGAGAGCACTGAGGGTCAAGGCTCTTCCAGATGGTCTGTTTTCCATACTTAAAGCCCAGCCGGTGACTCCAGGCCCGACAGTTCTCACGGTCTGTCTAGGTGCCTGCATGTCAACCACCTGTCTCTGTTCCCTTCCCACATGCAGGTCAAATCCCAGACCCTGGAAAAGGAGGCCAAGGAGTGTCGACTTCGAACTGAAGAATGGTATGTGGGCCCTGAAAGGAGGTTCAGAAGACCTGCTCCTCTGGCGACATTGCCCCACAGTTGAGATGAGGTGGGGTGGGGCACCCTCAGACACTGTTCCACTGTCGGGCAGGGCAACTCTGCACTTGTGCTCAGAGTGCGGATGCTTTGGGCTGTGGCAGGTATGTTCTGGGCTCCTGGGCTGGGGACCGGAGCCCTTTCAGACCCCGCTCTGCAGAGAGGGCCTTCTCACAGCCTGCAGGAAGGCTGCTGGCCACTGCCGCCTCCCCGCCTATGGTACATTTTGAACAGAATGAAGGTTATGTATTCAGTTTATAGGTATCTAAGTCCTCACAGTAAAGTGATACTTGTTTGAGCTGAGAGACAGTGCAGGGATTAAGGTGCCTGCATTGAGTGTAGATGACCCCGATTCGATCCCCAGCACCTGGCACAGAATCAGGAGTAAGCCCTGAGCAGGGTTGGATGTGGGTCAGAAACAAAATAGACTAGCCACGAAAACTTGTTCTGTTTAATAAAACAAAAGAACAAAGGACAACTTGTAGTAAAAGCATGCTCCAGCATTTATTTGGTGAATCACGTAACATTTTAGGTTTTAGTAATTTTGATTAGGTAAATTTCTTCAGTTAAGGTTGTAATGGTTGAATTTCACACATGGTTTATATGTGTAACTGTATTCTCATAATTGAATCAAAACAAAAATATTTGTGTTCAAGGAAAATGAAATGTGATGTGATATTTTAAAAAAGGACTTTACCGTAATATACTTGTTATGGTAAAGTATATTACCATAACTTGTTATGTTGTAAAGAGAAACTTTATAATTTACCTAAGTTTATTTTGTACTCAGGAATAAATTTAGGATTTTCTAAGATGCTCGGACTGTAATAAATTCTTATAAAGTTCCACATGATTCAACAGATGTCTTAAGGTTCTGGGGGCTGGAGTGGTAGCACAGTGGGAAAGGCGTTTGCCTTGCACATGGCAGACCTGGGTTCGATTCCCAGCATCCAATATGGGGTCCCCCGAGCACTGCCAGGAGTAATTCCTGAGTGCAAAGCCAGGAGTAACCCCTGTGCGTTGCCAGGTGTGATTCCCCACTCCCCCCAAAAAAAAATCAAGGTTCTGGTATTTTTGTTTTAAAATACTCATCTTTTACATCTCCCTACCTCCAAGTATATGCCACATTTTAGGCACATTATTTAAAAGTCTGATACCAGCAGCTGTTGAGCTGAGAAGCAAAGTATGACTGGTAATAATGTATGTTCTGTTTATGTTTTTGTTTCTTTCAGTCAATTACAGTTAAAAAGTCTTCATGAAGATTTGTCAGGTAGATTAGAGGAATCCTTATCAATCATCAATGAAAAAGTACCTTTTAATGATACAAGTACGTATTATGTTCAGTTTTTCATTATTTACAACTTTGATCTCTCTGTGATATCCAACTCATTGAAATAATTTCTAATGTATTTGACAAACACCCTTAGTGACCAGCAGAGGTTTGCTTGGTTTTTGTTCTTTTGATAAACTTTGACATTCAATTCCCTAGGAAGATTTTAAAGGGTCATAGAACTACTAGAAATCTAACATTCTTGGGAGAAGTCAAAATTTACGATTGAAAACAAGTATGTCGCATCTTTGACATACCCAGAGGTGAGAAACACCCTGCACATAGTAGGTCCCTGAAGTTGCTCGTGACCAAAGAGGGTGCTGTGAGGTGGATTGTCTCAGTCTTGTACCTTTTGCCCCTTGGGCAGTTCCCGGTGATTCTAAGGAAGCTGATGTAGGTAAACCTTGCGTACAGTTTCTTTGTGGAATAGGCTGGTAGTTTACACAACCAGAAGCAAGAAAAAGAACTTTAAAAAAGGAAATTTTACTCCCCTTTTCCTAGGGAAGACCTCAAAAGAGTGAAAAAAAAAAAAAACACAGCTAATTTTGAGCTAAACCTGAAAGCGTTGTGTCACTATATCAGAAATCTAAATTCTGCCCTTTGAGACCTACACGTGTTTCTCATTTCTGTATTAACACATATAGCATGAGCATACTTTTATTTGCTGAACTCGAAACCTTGGCATTTCATTCTCTCAGTAATCACTGAGTCTGTTAGTCATCAGGTCCTCATGCTTTCCTTTTGAATCCTATTTGGATTCATCTTTCCTTTCCCAGTCCTTCTCGGAGAGCCTGGCAAGCTACCGAGAGTATCCTGCCCACACAGCAGAGCCTGGCAAGCTCCCCATGGCGTATTTGATATGCCAAAAACAGTAACAACAAGTCTCACAATGGAGACGTTACTGGTGCCCGCTCGAGCAAATCGATGAACAGTGCTACAGTGCTTTCTTTCCCAATATTTGTGGCACCTGCTTTTAGAGCTTACCCAGCTTCAGGTAGGTTATTGCATTAGTTATAATTTAGAGAGCACCCGGAATATGCTGAACACCCGGAAAGGAAGACCAGGGTTTGATTCCCAGCATCCCATATGGTACCTTGAGCACCACCAGGAGTAATTCCTGAGTGTAAAGCCAGGAGTAGCCCCTGTGCATTGCCAGGTGTTACCCAAAATGAAAAAAAAAAAAATTTAGAGTCTAATAGGGAAGATAGAAGATAAGAAATGTCTAAAATCTAAGCTAAGCCAAGCAGTTTGGGAAAGACCCTCAGCGAGCGTTTCAGAGGAGGGGCGGGTTACTGCGGGCGAGATGGCGGGGACTCGGGGAAGGTGTTAGAGGCCTGCGCTTTGAGCTGGGCCTCGATGCCTAAGTTTTACTGGGCAGAGATGAAGGAGAGCAAGCAAGGGAATTTCCGAGTATGGGAGTAGGAGAAAAGATGCGGTCAGGGTCCGATGAGCAGCCACGAGGAGAGGGTCGTGGAAGATGCGGGTGGGCCAGTTGGGGAAGTGTCTGAGTGGGCCTGGGTGCCAAAGCTTGTGCGCAGAGAACTTGGGTACTTAGTTGGCCGGGAAGTGGGGTTGTTGGAGAAGTTCTTGACCCAGGGAAGGCCGTAGAGAGATTACCGGCACTTCCCGGCAGCCGGTTAGAGGTGACAGTGGAGGGAGAGGGGCGATGTCGTATAGTGCTGTCCTGGGCGCTGGGCTGGATGCCTGGGCCGGAGTCGTCGGGGAAAAGACACGGCAGCAAGAGGCGTCACTGTCTATGGCCACTGTCCCTTGTTGGACAGGAAAGATGAGGATGCTAATTTTGTTCCTATTTAATATTCATGTATATGTCATTATTGATCGGTAATTGTTTATCAGTGACAGATTAGACCTTGGGAGAGGAGCTGCTATTGACCCTGTTGGAGTTAAGTAGCGCCAACCCCTCCTGGCAGGCAAGGTGGAATGGAGGGCTGTAGAGGACACGAGCTTTGCTCAGGGTCTTGGGTGCAGAGGTGGAAGTTGCTGGGGAAATGGAGTGAGGCGGAAACTGGAGAAGGGAGTGGGTTTCTCTCTCCTGCCCTCCTTCCCTCCCTTCCTCCCTCCCTCCTTTCCTTCTTTTGTTTTTTGGTCCACACTCTTCAATGCTCGGGCTTATACCTGGCTCTGCACTCAGGAATCACTCCTGGCGCTGCTTGGGGGACCATATGGGATGCCGGGCATAGAACCCGGGTTGGCCACGTGCAAGGCAAATGCCCTACCCGCTATACAGTCTCTCTGGCCCTAGAGAAGGGAGTGTTTGACCTGACGGTGATCATCAGTTCCTTCCATTGCTGTGGAGAAACTAAAGGAGGTGGCAAAGGCCACTGGGGGTGGTGGCGTTGGGGAGGGCCTCTGAGAGGGGGGCTTCCCCGCAGCGTGCAGGTGAACGCCCGTTGCTAGCAGAGGCTGCTCGGTGAATAGGCAGTAGGGAAATTGACAGAAACAGGTTTCTTTTTTGTTTTTTGTTTTGTGTTGTTTTGTTTTGGCTTTTTGGGTCACACCCAGTGATGCTCAGGGGTTCCTCCTGGCAGTGCTTGGGGCACCATATGGGATGCTGGGGATCAAACCCAGGTCTGCCACGTGCAAAGCAAATGCCCTCTCCCCCCATCTTATGGCTCCGGCCCTGATGTTTTCCTTTGATCCGTGGGAATGGAGAGTATGAAGGATGACCACCCAGTGCTCCGACAGAGGGGGTGCGTGCACGGGATGAATGAAGGCAGAGAATTCCGTGTGCTACAGGAAAGGGGAAGAAGTCACCGTCAAGATGCAGCTAAACAGCCAGGGTTAGGGGAGGTAGGACAGGAAGTGAGGCTCGTGCCTGACATGCCACTGTGGTGGTTGTGACCCGGGTTCAAATCCCCAGCATGATATATGGTCCTTGGAGCACTGCCAGGAGTTCTCTCGAGCACAGAGCCAGAAGTAGCCCCTGAGCACTGCTGGGTGACACCCCGTTCCAAAAAATATACCCAAGCTACAACGGGTATTTGTTTTTTTGAGGGAAGGCGTGATAGGATAGTATCCAGGCTCTAAGGAAGAGGGTGGTTTCCAGGGCCTGAGGAGGCCGAGGCCTAAGGAGGCTGAGGCCTGAGGAGACCAGGGTCGGAGGAGGCCAAGGCCTGAGGAGGCCAGGGCTGAGGAGGCCAGGGTCTGAGGAGGCCAGGGCCTGAGAAGGCCAGAAGCCCTGTTCCTAGGGGCCTGAGGTAAAGCTAGGCGAGCTGAGTCTGGGCTGGAGGAAGGTGGGAGCATATGAACCTGGGACCCTAGAAACTCTTCAAACATTCTTAGAAATGGGAACTCTGTTGATTTGTTTTATCCCAAATACTTTTCTGAGAAACAACAGAATATATGTAAGCGTCACTGTTCTCCTGAGCTGTGATTACTGACTTTGATCATTCTAGACTCCTCCATAAAAGCTGGTCTGGCTGGGGAACATTTGTGACTTTGCATTTATGCAGTTTTTCTGTGCGTGTCAAATGAGAGATTTAATGGACAAACATTGTTTTTGTTTTGTTTTGTAGAATATAGTCAGTACAATGCTCTGAATGTCCCACTCCACAATAGGAGACATCAGGTAAAGATGAAATTTTTATTTTCAGCCTCTGGGCTTGTCAGACTCTCAGGAACCAGAATGAGTTGGTGGGGCCTCTGCAGGGTGCTCAGTCTTTCGGGTTAAGTCTTAGGTCTGAGTTTACCCCACAGCTGCTAAGTCAGAGGTTTCCAGCTACTGTGGGTCCAGATACCAGGATTGATGGGTGGGCTTGACCAAGTGGGAAACCGCCCTTTGAATGATGTGTCTTGCTGTTCGTTGGCTGTAAGCCCTAGAGACCTTCCCATCCGCTCTCGCTTGAGGCAGTGGGCTTACAGTCGGCCGCCCTCGTTTGTGGCTTACACCGTCCCCCTGGTTTGGCACCCCCTGCACTGCAGTGGCTTCGTCACCTAAAGGAGGTATATGTGCCAAAATTGGAGACTTTGCAATTTATTTAGATGGGAACATTACAATTCAAGCGGAAACAAGTGAATTTAAATGAAGGAATAATTATATTAGAATTCAAATGCTTTCTTCAGAAGTAGACTTTGTAATGTAATTTGATAAAAATAATTGGATAGTTGGCTCTAATCTGTACACTTTTAATTTTAAAGCTGAAAATGCGGGATATTACCGGACAGGCCCTTGCTTTTGTTCAAGATCTTGTGACGGCACTTTTGAACTTTCACACCTACACAGAACAGAGGATTCAGATTTTCCCTGTTGACTCTGCCATTGACACTATATCTCCACTGAACCAGAAGGTAACAGGACGCCTTGTTTCCCTTCAGTAGTGTGAAGACATGTTACTCATTTCCAGACCATTTTTGTGCAACTGTAAAGTACTGTCAAAAACTTGGGAGAAAACAGTCATAGATTTGACCCTATAGATAAATTGGGGCAAACATATATTTATACTAATTTATTTAATTTATAAAATAAATTAAAAATTAAAATTATAAATGATATTAACTATATTATAAATAAGTATTTATAATATATTTATAAATAAATATTAAATATATTTATGAATAAACTACAGATAAAATAATAAAAATTTTTTTATAAAATTATTTTTTCTTTTTTGGTCACATCCAGAAATGCTCAGAGGTTACTTCTGGCTCTGCACTCAGGAATTACTCCTGGTGGTGCTCGGGAAACCATATGGGATGCTGGGGATCAAACTCGGGTCAGCCACATGCAAGGCAAACGCCCTACCTGCTGTACTATTGCTCCAACCCCTATAAAATAAATAAATTAATTAATTGATTAAAACTTATTTAAACAAAATTTTTATACACTATGATTTATAAAGCTGCTAACATGAGTGTTTCTGGCATATAATGTTCCAGCTCTAAACCCACTCCTTGTCGGTTTCCCCTCCCCGAAGTATCCCAGGCAAAAGGAAAGTTGGCAGCTGAATTAGTTGCGTCTCAAGCCCATGGTCTCAGATTATGCCCAGTTACAGTGAAATTCAAGTCTGTTGATCTTGTATGTAAAACTTCATTTAAATGATAAATTTTTCTATAACTTACCTTAGTTATTCTAACCTATGATATTATTCAAAAAAGAAAATTATCATTTTGTTTTAAAATTTTTCAAATTTTTTTTTCTGTATCTGTTCCTAAAACTGAATTAGTCCTTTGTAATTATAATCTAAAGTACTAGTGACGGTCATAAATTTAAAGGAAAAATTTTCAGTGAGGTTCTGCGATTTACAGCCCTGCCAGTGATGGTTCTCCTTCATGTAATGCCAGCACCACCCACGTCCCCAGTGTCCCCAGCTGCCCCCGAGGACCCCAACTCCCCTCTCTTTCAGCCCCTCCCCCACCAGCTTAGTATGTGATCAGTTCTCCTGATGTGTTGCCTTTGACCCTAATTTTTTTTTGGGGGGGGGTCACACCCGGTGATGCTCGGGCCTTACTTCTGGCTCTGCACTCAGGAATTACTCCTGGCTGTGCTCAGGGGACTATAGGGATGCTGGGAATCGAACCCGGGTTGGCTGCGTGCAAGGCAAATGCCCTGCTGCTGTGCTATCACTCCATCCAAAAGGTTGTAAGTGCTTGTGTGTGTTGTTTTGGGGCCATACCCAGCTGTGCTCTGCGCTTCCTCTGGCCCTGTACTCCAGATCACTCTTGGTGGGCCTTGGCGGACTCTGTGTGGTGCCGGGGGTCAGACCCTGTTTGTCTGACCCACTGTACGCTCTCTCCAGCACATACATGTTTCGATATCTTCATTTTTATGATTTTTCCACTCCTGGATATTGCTCATCCTAAACACTCTGTGAAGTAAACATAGACACCAGGGCCTGGGAGATGGTTCCAAGGGCCTGAGCTCGCGCTGGGCATGTGGGAGTCTCTGGTCAATCCCCACCCTGTGGCCCCCACCATCTCCAGGGCTCACTCGGAAAATTGGAGCATAGTGCCAGGAGAAGCCCCTTAGCACTGGTGGGTGTGGGCAAAGCAAAGAAGAGACCGTCCTCATGTAGACTTTTCCCCCTGAATGAGAGAGGGGACTGGAGAAGTAGTACAGCGGGCACGGGGTGCTTGCCTGGATGCGGCTGGCCCAAGTTAGAGCCCTGGCACCCAGTATGGCCCCTGGGGTCCATCAGGATTCATCTGAGCACAGAGCCAGGAGTGAGCCCTGAGCACTGCCACCTGTGGCCCAAACACCCAAAAATCAAAAATTAAAAAAATGAGGTATATGGCTCAAAAATCTATTAGTCTTGTTTTAAAAAAACAAAACTGGTCCCCTGAAAAAGAAGCGGGTATGGAGGGCAAGACCCCTGTTGGTGCCTGCTCTCCTCCACGTTCCTGCCCCTTTCCTCAGTCACGCCGGCAGGGGGCCTGGGAGAAGGGTCAGAACCTCTGTGTAATGACCAAATGCCACCAAACCAGAAGCGGGTTTCTGACGGAGCCCAGTTCAAGTGTGTTGACTCTGGGCTGGCTGTGTGCCTCACAGTTGCGCCCCTTCTGTTCAGTTCTCACAGCACCTCCATGAGAACGCGTCCTACGTCCGCCCCCTCGAGGAAGGCATGCTGCAGCTCCTCGGAAGCATCACCGAGGACACCGTGACCGTCCTGGTAATTCTCTCCTATCACTTCCAGAACTGGGAGCTTGTTTTTGTGTCAGACGACTCCTTAACCTTGGTGTTGTTTTTCTTTACAGGAGACAACTGTGAAATTGAAAACTTTTTCAGAGCATTTAACCTCTTACATCTGTTTTCTTAGAAAGATTCTTCCTTATCAGTTAAAAAGGTATTTATTTGCCGTGACGCTTGGGGCTTGGGCAGTTGGGTGGCCCCAGCCCATGCTGGAGGTAATAAAGTAATAATGGACATCCTGAGCTTTCTGCACCATAAATCGTTTAGACTTCATGGAAAAGGAAACCATGAGTTGAGCAGCGTGACCTCATGTTTAGGAAAGTTGAATTATGGTCTGTCAGCTAGATTTGTTTTTCAGTGCTTTGGTACAGTGATTACTGCTACAACCAAATTATGCAACATGAAAACCATTTTTAGTGATTTTCAATGACACATTTATTGAGGAATTATTTAGTTGGGTATTTATTACATTTTTGTTATAAATATTTCAATGGGCTTATAACAATTGCATTTGGATGTATCATCATTAGGTTCTTTCAGAATTTTATAGTTTTTGTTTTTATTGTTGGTGACCTTTTTTAATTATAAACTAAAAACTATCTACTAGCCTTTGTAGAATACATCATTTGGTTACCTTAAGTTTCCACTTTAAATGTTTTTGAATAGGCAAAACAAAAATAATAATAAAACAAAATTTGATGAGACTTTTTATTTTTTTATGCTTCTGGTTAAAACTCTAAGACTTCTAATTCATCTGTATTTTTTCATTCTCGGATTCAGCTTAAAAAATAATAAAGTTAGACCATAAGAGAAATAAGAGCATATATATGTAATATAAGTAATACTGCAAATAATGTTAAAACATAAGAGAAATAACATAAATATGTAATATATGTAATATTGCAAATAATATTTAGAAAATACGTACCTGAAATACTTGTAGATGTTAAAATACAAAAGTAATTGTAGTTTATAAGTTCTTATAAAGCTAAAGTAATAACTTTCAGCTTTTCAAATTATAAAATTTTATTATTAAAAAGTAATTTCAATTATTAATTATATGGTTTTATTATTTAATACTTTAAATTACAATTTAAATTACTTAATTATTTTAATTATCTTCAATTAAAATTAAAGTAGTAACTTTCAACTTCAAAACATAATTTTATTATTTAAAATCAATTAATATTTTTAATTGTTAATAAAATTAAAATTGTAATTTTATTCAGATCCTTGTATGTTATGTTTCCATATAATTCAGATTTTAAAAATTGAATTCAGAGCACCAAGCAACAGTACCTACACGGGTTCAATCCCTGGCATTCTTATGGTCCCCCGAAGAGCCAGGAGTAACTCCTGAGCATTGCTGGGTGTGACCCCCCCCAAAAAAAGTCCCAAATTAAGTAAATAAATAGACAAAATTAACTTCAGAAGTTTAAATAGCACTAAACTCAATATAATTTACTGATTTGTCTTATATTTGAAGAGAATCTTAAGAACCATTGCAAAAGTATGTTTTCTGCTTGCAGTAGTTGCTTGTTTTTATGTTTTTTGCCGTTATATTTTTAGAGACAGAGGGAAGCCGTTCCTTGATCTAAGATTCCTGTTCTTGTAATGTTCCAACTGATAAGCTTTCGGCTCTGCCTCCTGCCTCCTGCCTTGTCAGGCATTCATGGTTGTGCTTGGTTTTGGTCATTGAGTTAAATATGCTTGAGTAGTAAATGAGCATAGTAACTAATGCAGGTGTCTGCTGCCCTAATTAGGAGCTGAGAGAAGAACCCCCAGGGCCAGGGTAAGGGTATGGTTATCATTGCTGAGCTCGTAACTTTCCTCACTTGGTTAAAAAGCGTTTTATTTGATTACCAGCACATTTTTAATTAACACTATTAAGAATACATCCGCTTAAAAAAATACATGTTTTTAAAAATTCCTATAGTTAAGCTTGCCTTAGTAACCATTTAAAGATGGAAATGATGTATTTTGTGAATGTTGGGGAATTTACTTTCATTTGATTTGATTTGCTTTTGGGTCACAACCAGCGATGCACAGGGGTTACTCCTGGCTCTGCACTCAGGAATTACCCCT
The DNA here is from genome assembly GCF_027595985.1 of Sorex araneus. NCBI lineage: Eukaryota > Metazoa > Chordata > Mammalia > Eulipotyphla > Soricidae > Sorex > Sorex araneus. The sequence continues at coordinate 279,565,302 of NC_073313.1, forward strand.
AGTGGTGCTCAGGGAACCATATGGGATACTGGGAATCGAACTCTGGTCGGCCGAGTTCAAGGCAAACTTCCATACCCACTGTGCTATTGCTCTAGCTCCCGGGAATTTATTTTTAAACTTAAGCCCATAAGTTGTTTACTTTTTTCTCTCCACCTTCTTGGTTTTTGAAACTGCATACACTGAAGACGTTTCTAAGAAGCTCCTCTCTGCCCTGGTGCTGTGGAGATTGCACGCACCATGGCAGCCCGTGCTTTGCAGAGAGGATTTTCTCTGCTAGTTCCTGTTTATGAATACAGTCAATTAAATACTTTCTCCAAGACATCTTGAAGGGAACTATCTTTCACCTGCTCTCAGGATGGAAAGATAAAGAACACTTGCCTTTACATTTATTCCTCATAGTTCATTGGCATTTGCAGAAAGCAGGTGCATGTATCATAGTATTTATAAAAAAAAAAATGGCATGAAGAATGAGATCAAATTCCTCTTTTTAGCAAAGCCCCTCTCTTTGGATAAGTTTGGATAGTTTGATAGTTTAGATGGTGTCTTATAGCTAACTGAAAATCTTCCAAGATGCTCACTTTAAAAATATCTACCCATTCCTAGTTTAGAAGAAGAATGTGAATCTTCTCTTTGCACATCTGCGTTAAGAGCCAGGAATTTAGAGCTGTCTCAAGACATGAAAAAAATGACAGCTGTGTTTGAGAAGTTGCAAACTTACATTGGGCTTCTCGCTTTGCCAAGTAAGTATGTTCCTCCTGGTTCAACTTGAAGAGGGATACTTGAAGTTGAAAGGGAGAGGCGGGTTAGCTTATGGGAACGCGAAGATCCTATAATCTGGAGTCAGCAAAACTGGAATTCAGATTCTCTAGTTCCTTATATATTTATAACCTTGCACAAATCACTTTGCTTCTCTGTGCCTGTTTCCCACTTACCAAATGGAGGTAAGTGTGACTAATGAGTTGAATTCAGAGTGGATGGGGCCAGAGAGATAGTCCAGCTGGTAGTGTGCCTCACTCAGCAGACCCGGGTTCCATCCCCGGCATCCCATATAACCTCTAAGTACTGCTGGGTGTGGTCCAAAGGAAAAACAAAGCAAGAATGTACCGCTGTAGATTTGCATTAAATACTAACTCTCTTCCTTTCTTCTTTTTTAAATAGAGAAGGGTAAAGTGGAAGTAGATGTACCAGCTTTCCACTAACTAGCACAGTTAATATGTTTTTGTTTCCCGTTGAAAAGAAGGTAGTTGGGTTTGTTTGTTTTCTTCCCCCCAGGTAGTTGAACAGACTGCATTTTATATAATGTTCTTTTAAGAATTCCATGACTTGGAGTTGGAGTGACAGGATAGTGGGTAGGGCACTTGCCTCGCATGCGGCCGACCTGGGCTTGCTCCCTGACACCGCAGATGCTTTCTCTCGCCCTGCTAGGAGTGAGTCCTGTGTGCAGAGCCAGGAACGAGTCCTGAGCACCCCTAGGTGTGGCCCCCCCAAAACAACTTTTTACTTAAAAGAATGCTGCGTCTTTCCTGGTCCTATGAGTCATTTGTCTTTTATAATACCTTTAATGGGATAAAGTTTACTAAAGTGCCACACAGCTTACCTGGGTAAGCCATACAGTTGAATAGTTTTTATAATATCCTTAGATATGTGCACCGTCACAAAAATCAATGTTAGAATTTTTTTCTTCTCAAGAATGAGGACGATGGGCCAGGGCTGTCCTGTGTCAGTAAAGTAGGCACCTTGTGTGCGTATGTCTGGTTCCAACTCCCAGCGCTGAGAAGGAAGCAGATGCGGAAGCCCTTCTCATTTTAACTCTTGCTCTCTTTTTTAAAAAAATTATTGTTTTAGTATTGAATCACCGTGAGATGCAGTTACAAAGCTTCCATGTTTGAGTTTCAGTCATACACCGATCAAACACCCATCCCTCCACCAGTGCACATTTCTCACCACCAATGTCCCCAGTACCCCTGCCCCCCATCCCTCTCCTCCCCCTGCCTCTATGGTAGACAATTTTCTTATTTGTCTCTACTTTTGGGCATCATGGTTTGCAATACAGATACTGAGAGGCCATCACGTTTGGGCCTTTATCTGCTTTCAGCGCACATCTCCCATCCCGAGCGATCCTTCCACCCATCATTGACTTAGTGATCCCTTCTCATCCCAGCTGCCTTCTCCCCCAGCTCAGGAGACAGGATTCCAGCTGTGGAGCAGTCTTCCTGGCCCTTGTCTCTACCATTCTTGGGTGTTAGTCTCATATTATTTATGTTATTTTATATTCCACAAATGTAACTCTTTCTCTCTTATTCCCTCATTGTACCCTGCCCAGCGCTAGGCAGTTGTTGATCTATTTTCTGTCTATAGATTTGCCTGCTTTGAGCATTGAATATACATGGTATCGTGTGTGAACTTTTGTGACTTACTTCAGTTAGCATAATGTTTTCTAGATTCAGCCAAGTCACAGTATATATCAACATTTCATTTCTTTTTATTGTAGAATAATATTCTGTGGTGTGGTGGCTGGAAAGAGAAGGCATAGTGGTCCCCTCTGGTCCCCTGCTGCCTTACATGACCCCTGAGCAGCACCAGGAGTGACCCCCGAGCACAGCGCCCGGAGGAAGCCCCGAGCGTGTTCTGGTGTAGCTCAACCCCGTCCCGAAGCGTTTGATGGGTTGGATGTGCCACATGTGATTTATCACCAGATGTGGATGGATGTTGGGGTCACTTGCCTCTTTCTGGCTGTCATGAAGAGTGGTGGATACTCACGAGCAGGTTGTGAGGAGTCTCTTCCCTCTTGGACATGGTAGAGAGGAGAGCCCAGGCATGCATCTCCATCTCTGACTGTTGGGCGGTCTGTCAGACTGCTTTCCACGGTGGTTGTAGCATTTTACATTTCAACCCGTATTGCACAAGGGTTCTGATCCTCTTACATTCTCGTCAGACTTTTGTTTTGTTTTGTTTGGGGGACACACCCTATTGGTAGTCAGTGCTTGTTCCTCACTCTGGGCTTGCAGGTTACCCCTACTGGTGCTGGGGTCAGCCGGGTGCAGGGCAAACTGCCTTCCCCCTTTACTATCTTTCTGGCTTCACATATAATTTTTGTTACTTTTAGATTTAGCCATCATAGTCATATATGACCTCCTGAAGAGGTTCCCATTGGAGTTTTGTTGCATTCCCTGTTTTTGAGTCATGGCGAATATCTTTCATGTCTTTATCAACCATTTGTCTAGCTTCTTTGGAGATATGTTTATTAATATCTTTTTCTATTTTTTTAATTTTAAAATTTTAGTTGTCTTTTTATTATTGAGCTGTAAGAGTTCTTTGTGTATTTTATATACAAGCCTCTCATCAAATACATGAGTTGCTGTATTTGGAATATTTTCCATTCCAATTATTCTAATATCTATACTGCCAGTACACTTTCTTGATGATCATTGCTTTGTAATAAGTTTGAGATCCGGAGTTGTGAGTCCTGCCTACTTGGTACTTGTTTGCAGAGTTTGTTTTGCTGTTCTGGGTCCCTTGCAGTCTCATGTGAATTTTTGAAACAGCTTGTTCACTTATACCAAGAAGTTATTCTGACAGGGATTCTGACAGGAATTGCCTGATCTATTGGTCAGCTTAGGGGAGTTTGCAATTAGAATGTGTCTCCCAAGAAAGTATGTCGGTCCCTGACCACTGGTGTCTGTGTTAGTGACCTTATTTGCAAACAGGGTCTCTGAAGGTGGAATCAGATTGAGATGTGATCCTGTTGGCTCAGAGAGAGCCCTACCAGGTTAGTGACTGTCATTCTTTTTTTGTTTCTTTTGGGGCGGGGGGCCTTACCCAGCAGTGCTCTGGAGTTACTCCTGGCTCTGCACTGAGTAATGACTGCTGGTACTGCCCAGGGGCCTGCACTCGGGTCAACCACACAGGGCCAGGATTAGGCAAGGCATTGGATGAGAAGATTGGAGACACCCAGAGACTCCGCTGTGGAGCGGCGGAGGGGAGAAGACGCGTGAGAGACGCCGGGGCTGAGTCGTGCTGCCACACACCCAGGCCCGTGTGGAGCCAGGGAAGCAAGGAAAGATTCCCTGGGTCTTTGCGAGAACCTTGCCCTGCGACTCCTTGACTTTAGACTCCTGGTGCCAGAGGCGGAGAGTCTAAATGTGTGTAGTTTGTGACTTGGACATGATGCCCCTAGGAAGGCAGTACGGGGAATCTTAAGAATGTTAAAATTTTAGACACCATAAGCACGGCATGCTTTCCCTTCTGTGCAGATCTGTAATTTCTCTAAACACTGTTGTCTTCAGAGTGTAAGTTTTGTGTCTTGCTGCTGCTTCTAACTTCATGGCTGGAGAGACAGTACAGCGGGGAGGAGGGTGTTTGCCTGGCAGCAGCCAACCCAGGTTTGATCCCTGGCATCCCGTATGGTCCTCAGAGCACTGCCAGGAGTGAGCCCTGAGCACTGCCAGTGTGGCTCCAGAATAAAAACAAACAAACAATAAAAGCTGAGCCTTGGGCCTACAGAGTGCCCAGAGATGACAGGGGTTTGGGAGGACTCGCTGAGGGCCCTGCCCTGCATAGGCATCGGAGCTTCGGGAGTCACTCACTGCTCTTGTGCCCGGCGTGGCTGCGGGATTTGTTGCCCATGGACTGTTCGAGTAAAGTACAGGGTCCTTTAGGGCTGTGTTTCTAGACATGCTGTCTACCTAGTAGATTTGGTTTGATCCCTCCCTCCCTCCCTCCCTTCTTTACTCTCTTCTGCTTTTCGCCCACACCTGGCTGTGCTCAGGGTTTACTGTGCACTCAGCAGTCCCCCTGCTGGGGCTCAGGTTACTGTATGGGTGCTGAGGATCGAACCCAGGTCAGCCACACAGGAGGTGAGCATGTTACCTGCTGTACTGTCCTCGGGCTGTGGGTGGGCAGAACCATCTGCTTCTCTCAGGGTGACTCCCCTGACTTATTCCGGCTTCCCTCCTTCATGGAGCACTGCGTCATCGAGCTGGTCCACAGGCTCTGTCTCATGTGCAGAACCATGTCCACGGAAGGGCCTGGCGCTCTGAGCTGGGGGCCAGTGAAGGAAGGGGAGGGGGAAGCGGGCAGCCTCTGTTGTGGGCTTTTCCAGTCTCTGTGGTCAGAGGGGACAGGAGAGAGGCACCTTGGTTCGGATACTGCAGTCTCGCTGTGCTGCAGGACTTGTTACTGATTTTCTCCTGTGAATCTTCTTCATTGCTCTCTGCCTTTGAGTCACTTCCAAAACAATATTCACCACTTTGTTTGGAACTGGATCTGAGGGGCTGTTCGTGCTGTGATACCAGAAGTAGAGCTCTGTGGGCCTGAATAATATTTTCAGATGTTCAGTAAGTAGTCACATGAAAGGAAAGAATGAAGGAAGAACTGCATTATGGCTACAAGGTGAAATTCATCAAACCCTTCATTTCGAAAAGAATCAGAAAAGAATCCGGCTTAGTCAGTTGATCCTGAACCATTAGAAATGCCAGTGGCATTTCTCTCTCTCAGCACACACCGGGGAGGGGGGAGTCTCCTGGTTTTCCTAGGTATGGCGGAAAGTGCTGAGGTCTCTGTCTTGTTTCCTAGGCACGGAGCCCGACGGACTCCTGCGGGCCAACTACGGCTCTGTGCTGACACGCGTGGGTGCCGCGCTGCGAGGGCTTCACGATGTCACGAAAGGTGAGGCCTGACACAGCACAAATAAGCCGAAAACCTCCACCCCCTTTCTCTGCCCGCCTGCATGAGACTTAAGCAGATAGCCCAGCGCGGGTAGAGCCCGGAAGAAGGCAGGGGTGCTCGGCTTGCTGCCTCGGCCTCCCTGGCTGCTTCGCTTCCGAGGCCAAGCAGAGCGCTGGAGAGAGTTTTCTGCACGGTGCCCTGGCCAGGAAGCCCTGAGCCCAGCCCACAGCAGGTGTGTGGCCGTGACCGCACCCCACAGGCTGCCACAGGCGTTTAGCAAGATGCCTCTCCCCGTTGGACTCAGACACCGAAGAGATGAGACTGAGGCCTAAAGTCCCAGAGAGAATCTGTGACGTCCCTCCATCTTGTGCATTTTCATGTCCAAAATGCCTATTGAAATTCCTGTGGAGGGGTGGGGGGTGGGGGGCTCTCAGCAGTGGGTGGGGGTTGAAGCAGGCTGGCCTGTGTTGCTGGGGCTTTACTCAGGACTTGAACTGGGACCCCCTCCGAGACCCTCCGCAGAGCCCCAGGCCGGAGCTAGCGAGCAGCCCTGGAGTTGGGTTTACAGGTAGGAGTCCGGGACTTGCTTTGATAACTGTGTTTCCTCCCCACACCCCAGTTTGGGCCAGGCCTTTGTATGCTGCTAGGAACATGGTCTGTTGAACGGTGTCTTACCTGCTTTTCCTCGGGTGATGCGAATTCTGACTTCGTAGTATCTGCATGGCATTTACGTTTTCTCCTCTTCTTTCCAGGCCTGTAGGGTAGGGGATGAAGGAGAGGGTGGGAACGATCACTAACGGCTACAGCTGAGGGGCCTAGACTATGCTTCTAACTAGTGGTAAAAACAAAAAAGACTCAAATATGTATTGGATAATCTCTTAATCTCATTGTTTATTCTTTATTGAATCCAAACATTTTAATTATTTAGGGTGCTCTTTGAGAATAAATTTTAACTCAACAAAAAAGGAATGAATCATGTGATGAGGACCAGAGGTTTTTTCCCTTTGCTTCCTGTGCCCCTCCCTGCTTTAGACTAAAGACCATGCAATTCTCATTCAGAACATCACTTGTTAAAAGATAATTTACTCCTATTTTAATCCCTTGTAAAATACACAGATTTGTAAATCTCTGATTTTCTCACCGGTGCGGTTTTTGTTTTGGGTGCCGGGGATAAAACCAAGGGGCTCATGCATGCAAAGCATGGAACTCTGCCACTGAGCTACGGCCTCGTCCTTCTCTGTCTCTCTTTGTACTCAGCAGCTCCCTCCCCCACTTCCTTGCTGCTTAAGCAATAATTCATGGAGAAACTGGAAAGGAAAGGTTTAAAACAAGAGTTCTCTTAAAGCAGTTCCTTTCTTTCAGTGCCGATTAACACTCATTTTTTATGAGTAATACACAACAGACCCAAGCTAGCTGAGGACACATTTGGGCTATCCACCTAGCAACACGCCCCTGCAGTCCGCTTGCCAAACACCCTGCATGTTCTCGGATTCTCTCTTTAGAGGATGTTTATTTTCAAGGACAGAAAGAAGCAGAACAGACCTCAAGATCCTCTTTGTCCTCTGTCTTGTGGCATTAGTCTCTGATCTGAGAAGTTGTAGGAGGTGGAGGACACCTATCTGGTCTGTCACATGATTTCTTCCTTTTGGTTGAGCTAAAATTTCTTTTCAGGAACACTAATTAAAATACTTGGATTTAATAGAAATAATAAAACATCATTTATGCAACCAAAATTGCATGTTAAAACATGATCAGGTTAAATCTCAATCTCAATGAAACAGCTATATTAAAAGCAATATAACTGTCACTGTCAGTGTCACCCCATTACTCATCAATTTCCTTAAGCGGGCACCAGTAACGTCTCCATTGTGAGACTTGTTGTTACTGTTTTTGGCATATCGAATACGCCATGGGGAGCTTGCCAGGCTCTGCAATGTGGGCAGGATACTCTTGGTAGGTTGCCGGGCTCTCCGAGAGTGGCGGAGGAACCAAACCCGGGTTGGCCGTGTGCAAGGCAGCCTATCCGCTATGCTATCACTCCGGCCCAAAAAGCAATATATGTTCATTAAATATATAAATAATATAATGGCCAAGATTAAAAAACTGTGGGGCCAGTAAAGTGATGCGCCTGGTACCCTTTCAGTGGCAGCATTGTAAGGTGAAAAGACAGGTTGCAGAAGCCTTGGAACATTGCAGGACTGAAACTCAGTCTTGAACAACTTTGTCACTGTGTATCTCATGGTAATTAAACTGAAAAAAGAAAAATCATGATTCCGGAGGTGACACAGGGACAATGTGGTGGTGCCTGGGGCACTCTGGTGGGGCTAGGGCTTGTGCACCAGCTGACAGAACTATTGTCCCCAGGCTGCCTAACTGTAAAGTAATAGTAAATTAGGGCACCTGTGTAGCTCATTGATACAGTGCCTGCCTTGCATGTATGAGGTCCACGGCTTAATCTTGGCACAGCACAATCATTTTTTTAATTTATTTTTTTATTTTTTTAAATAAATTACTTATTTTTAATTAGTGAATCAACGTGAGGATACAGTTACAGATTTATACATTTTTGTGCTCATGTTTCCCCCATACAAAGTTCAAGAGCCCATCCCTTCACCAGTGCCCATTCTCTACCACCAGTAAACCCAGCATATCTCCCACCCTCCCCAGTCCCGTCTCCCCCCATCCCACACTGCCACTATGGCAGGGCATTCCCTTTTGATCTCTCTCTCTGATTAGGTGTTGTGGTTTTGCAATAAAGGTGTTGAGTGGCCATTGTGTTCAGTCTCTAGTCTATATTCGGCACGCGTCACTCTTCCCCCGCATGACCTCCGACCACATTTTACTTGGTGTTCCCTTTTCTGAGTTGCCCTGAATGAGAGACCAGCCTCCAAGCCATGGAGACAACCTCCTGGTACTTATTTCTACTAATCTTGGGTTTTAGTCTGATAGTCTATTATTCTATATTCCACAAATGAGTACAATCTTTCTATGTCTGTCTCTCTCTTTCTGACTCATTTCACTTAGCATGATACTTTCCATGCTGATCCACTCATGACCTCATTTTTTCTAACAGCTGCATAGTATTCCATTGTATAGATGTACCAAAGTTTCTTCAACCAGTCATCTGTTCTAGGGCACTCGGGTTTTTTCCAGATTCTGGCTATTGTAAACAGTGCTGCGATGAACATATAAGTGCAGATGTCATTTCCACTATACTTTTTGGCTTTTCTGGGATATATTCCCAGCAGTGGTATTGCTGGGTCAAATGGGAGCTCAACCTCTAATTTTTTGAGAATCGTCCATATTGTTTTCCAAAAGGGCTGAACTAGCCGGCATTCCCACCAGCAGTGTAGAAGGGTCCCTTTCTCCCCACATCCTCTCCAACAGCGGTTGCTTTTGTTCTTTTGGATGTGTGCTAGCCTCTGTGGTGTGAGGTGGTATCTCGTGGTTGTTTTGATCTGCATCTCTCTGATGATTAGTGATGTAGAGCACTTTTTCATACAGCAAAATCATTTGTTGTTATCACTTGTTATCCCGTTGATCTTCGATTGCTCTAGCAGGCGTCAGTAACGTCTCCATTCTTCCCTGTCGAGTGCTAGTTTAGCCCAATGATGTCTGCTCACTCCAAAAATGGGAAGAGCCTCAAACCATTCATTCAGGGTTTTGACGAAGAAATCTGACCATCTCATTGGTGGGCGGCCACGCGCTCTTTTGACGTCCTGTGGAATCAAGTTGGTAATAGCTCTAATTCAGTGGTCGTCTCTGAATTGCATTATGTGTCCAGCCCATCTGATTTTCGACGCCTTGGCAAAAGAGACAGCGCCCTTGATTCTTGACCATCAACAAAGGTCAGAACTCCAGAATCCTTCTCTCACTTGAGTGAGACGTGATAGTCCTAGCATAGCTCTTTCGATTCCTCTTTGGGATACCCGAAAGTGTTCTCATCCTGATTGCATAGGGCCCAGGTCTCTGAGGCGTATGTTAGTGCAGGAAGAATGGTGGAGTCGAAAAGATGTGCCCGGAGCTGGAGGTTCTCCATCCTCTTAACCACTTCTCGATTCTCTTGAAGGTGTTCCACGCTGCTCTCTTCTTCCTTCGCCGTTCTGGCACCAAGTCGTTCCTCATGTTGAGTTCTCGACCCAGGTACACATAGCTGCTGCATTCGGAGATGTTCATGCCATTGAGAGCAAATGGAGCATCAGGGACTAGTTCTTTTTTCATGAGCATTGACTTGTTGACATTCAGCTGCAGTCTGACCTTTCCACACTAGAGGTCGAAGTCGGCCAGCATTTGTGCTGCTTGGCTAATGTTTGGTGTTATGAGAATGATGTCATTAGCGAAGCAGAGGTGGTATAGTTGCAGACTGTCTATCTTCACTATTACTGGAACTTGTCATTCCAGTCGTCGCATGATGTTCTCAAGGGTGACACTGAAGAGTTTCGGTGAAATGGTATTGCCCTGTCGAATCCCTCTCTTTATGTCAGTGATCACTTCCTTGTAGAATGGTGAGATCCTGGTGGTGAATCCGCAATATAGCTTGAGGAGGATCTTGATGTACTGAGTTTAAACTCCCTGTTTGGCTAGGGCTTCGATGACCACTTCAGTCTCAATAGAATCAAAGGCCTTCTTTAAGTCGATGAACGTTAGACAGGATGGCATCTTGAACTCTCGCAAAACTTCAATGAGTTTGATCACTGTGTGGATATAGTCGATCATGCTGAATCTTTTTCAGAACCTGGCTTGCTCACATGGTTGTCCTTCATCTAGTGTTCTGCTTGTTCTATTCAGGATGACTCGAGTGAACAATTTGTAAAAACAGAAACAGGCAGATTGGGCGATATTTGCCGATGTCGTGAATGTCTCCCTTCTTATACAACAGAACAGTTTTGCTGGTTTTCCAGTGGGACAGAACCTTGCATTCAGACAGGTAGCGTGTGAAGAGCCGGGCCACTGTATTGATGAGTACTGGCAGCAGATTCTTCAGGTGTTCGTGTCTGACCTTGTCTGGACCGGGTGCTGTACATGTCTTTACTGACGAAATGGCATGTCAGATTTCGGAAGGGAGGACATTGGGAACGACATATCCATCCTGTGGAATTTGGTATATGGGCAGGTGGACATGGCTTTGGAAGAGATCCGAGTAGAAGCTGTGAATAATCCTCTCCATTGCCTTTCTGGAAGATGGGATAATCCATCAGGATGTCGGAGGGCAGTCACCTTGGTCTTGTAGTTGGCGAAGGACAGGTGAGCGTTGCGAATACTTTTCCCGGCTTCTGCTGCATTGGCCAACACTGCTGCTCTTGTCTCTTTGAGTCTTCCTTTATTGCTTCTCTGCACTGCTTTGCGAGCTCGGACGTTAGCTTGTGGTTGCCTGAGGCTCGTGCCAAACCACGTTGACGAATGAGCTCGAGAGTTTCCAAAGACAGGCGTCTGTTTGTGGCTTTCCCACTCTCGGCATTCTTCCACAGTCATGGAAGTGCTGAACCAGCGATTGTATTCCTTGTTGATGTTGTCAATGACGACATCTTCCCACATTGATGCAATAGTGCCAAAAAGCTCCCAGTTGGTGGTCATTCTGGGAGTTCTCTTCTTAAACTTAAACTTTGCAGACCTTTCTTCCCACTCAGTGAAGTAGAATTTTGCACGGAGACGGTGGTCAGATCCTTTTTGGAATTTTGGGACAACAGCAACATTGGTCAGGCAAAACCTTCGATTGAATATGATATGGTCAATTTTGTTGTGGAACTGTTCACCGGGAGACTCCCATGTCCAACGTTTAGATTCGGCCTTCTGGAACTGTGAGTTACCATGGATGGTCTTGGTTGACATGATGAACTCAAGACAGTCTCTCACCCTGTTCGTTGCATTCTAGGCCATGGGACCCAATGTGGAGTTCTTCAAGTGACCTTCTCGGTCCTATCTTGGCATTAAAATCACCGACAATGATCTTGTAGAAGGTGTGGTCTTCTTTGTAGAACTTCTCCAGCTCCATGTAGAACTTCTCAATTTCTTCTTCATCATAGTTGGATGTTGGTGCGTAGACGATGAAGATAGAAACTGCCAGCAGTGAGCCACATCTATTCAAGCGTATTTGTCTGATTCAGGATTTTAGGCATTCGAATGAATCAATACTCATGGCCAAGTTTGTGTTGACAAGGACACTGACGCCATCGACGCCTCTGTTGTCGCATGTTCCAAGGAACTGTTCTTCTCCAGTGTCAAAAATGGCATGATGGTGATTGATGCCTTCTCGTTTCTGTCAGACCAATGATGTCATAGTTGATCTTCTGCACTTGCACCATCAGGTCCTAGATGGATGCTTCTGATGCCAGCATACGTGCATTGAAAGTATAGATGGTCATTTTATTCTTTCTTCGTTTTGGCAGTCTAGTTCGTCCCTGAGATTTTATCGGCCTCTCCTTGCTCATCCTTCTTAATGCTACTGTATTGGGTGCTCTTTCAGTGTCAGGCGAATGAGGCCCATTGTTGTTACTATTTTTGGCATATCAAATACGTGATGGGTAGCATGTCAGGCTCTGCCGTGCAGGCGGGGTACCCTTGGTAGCTTGCTGGGCTCTCTGAGAGGGATGGAGGCTTTTAGGGCAGCCTCCAATCGCTCCTACAGGTGTGATCCATGGTTTACACCATATTTGAAGCCCATCAAATATGGTGCACAATTATGGAAAATGGGTATTAAGTGTCTTATGCCTCTTTCGTCTGGAAAGTGGCCTGGAGTGTGGTGGTGGCTAGGTGGTAAGGTAGTGAAGGTCGCGCTTCTGGGAGTTTGCTTTTAAGTCTCTGGATGTTGGCCATTGATGGGATAACATGGCGCTGGGGGCATTCCCTGGGTGTGACTGCCTAGCTACTGGGGAATGGGAAATCTGGTTGAAAGAGGCCCAGTCCCAATCTGAGCAGGCTTGGAGGTCTCAGCCCCGGGTCCCACACACCTGGGTTCCTCTGCTGGTTCCTTCATGTGTGAGGCTCGTCCAAACGTGTGGAGAGGAACGTGTTGAGCATGGCTGTGGCTAGGCTCCAGAGGTCTTCGGCCACTGGGAGCTCTGCTCAGGCTAGGAGGGAAGCTGGAGCCCATCCCCTCCGAGGGACCCCGGGGAAAACAGCCAGGTGCGGGCAAGAGACTCTGCATCTCTGGAGGTACAGCAAAATAAATAAATTTGTAAAAATTAATCTCACTCAGGGGCTCAGGAGACCAGGGAGATACCCCTGGGGCTCAAGCCCAGGCTGTGCCTGCAGGGAGCCCAGGTTTGATTCCTGGTGCTTCCTTGTCCCTGAGCACCAAGCAGAGAGTAGCCCCAGAGCACTGCCAGGTGTGGCTCCCAAACAGACAAAAATTGCAATGATAATGCATCACTCATGGAACCAAAATCGCATGTTAAAGTATTATCAGGTTAAATCTCAAATTCTATTTCTTCTCTTATTTTCTCTTAATTTCCTGTTTGTCTAAAATAAATTTTCTAATCCAAATAAGTTTTTCTACATACACTCCTGCTATATTAATTTCCATGTTCTGTTATTTATTTTTAGCAATAAATAGCAATAATTTTATTTGTTGGTAGTTACAATTAATGCTTTTTTTTTTTTTTGCTTTTTTTGGGGGTCACACCTGGTGATGCACAGGGGTTACTCCTGGCTCTTTACTCAGAAATTACTCCCTAGCGGTGCTCAGGGAACCATATGGGATGCTGGGATTCGAACCTGGGTTGGCCGCGTGCAAGGCAAACGCCCTACCCGCTGTGCTATCGCTCCAGCCCCCAATTAATGCTTTTACAACTGATATGTTCTTTAAAAATTCACAAGAGGCTGTATTGTTAGCATTTTATTGTTTAAAATATAATCACCTTCCCGGGCCAGAGTAATACTACTCTAGGGGGCGTATTTGCTTTGCACATGGCCAACATTCCCGGCATTCCATGTGGTCCCCTGAGCACTGCTAGGAGCAGTTCCTAAGTGCAGAGCCATGAGTAGCCCCTGAGCATGGCTGGGTGTGACCCTAAAAGCAAAAAAAGAAGGAAAAGAAAATTCCCTTCCTTATAAATTAGTAATAAATTAGTAATATGAGTAATTCTCCCATTTTCCCTATTTAGTGGAAAACACATTGTTTTCTTGGAGATTCAGAAAGTGCAGAACTCGAGTTTAACTTGACCCGAACACTTCTGCACCTAAGTGTTCCTTTGATACTTCTTTCATCACAAGCTTTTGTTACAGTTTTCCTGGCCTAGAGGTGCGTGCACCCAGATCCTGGTGACTCCCATGCCAGTTTGACATTAATTGGGACGTGCATTGGCAGACCGGTGGGCGTGCGCGAAGCTTGCAGGACGGTGTGTCTGCCCTGCCCGTTCAGGTCTCGCCCGTCTTTGCTGAGTCCAAGGCGCATCCTTGTTTATGCCCGCCAGATGACCAAGCCTTGCTCTCCGTCTGGTTAGCAGCAGTTAGGTGCATTTGCCCGACTCTGGAGTAGGGGTCACACTCAGGCACAGGGGAATCAGGCAGCAGCCTTCTTTCCACTCGGCTCTGTGACTAAATGAATCGAAGCACAGGCTTGGTACTTGGCGCTCTTTTTTTGGGGTTAAATTTACTTTGTAAATTTCTAAGAGTACCTCTCCGATGTTAACTGGCTGGTTATCTGTGTGCGAGTTGTGTATAGACAGTAATGACTTTTCATCTGATTGCTTTTCTAGATATTTCCAAACATTATAGTCAAAAAGCAACCATTGAGCATGAACTTCCTACAGCAACACAGAAACTCATAACAACTAATGACTGTATCCTGTCATCAGTACTAGCATTAGCAAACGCAGCGGGCAAGGTAACCCCTCTCTGCTTTCTACCAACATTAAGCAGTTCAGTCTTTAAATATGCTTCTTTCTCTTTGTTTAAAATCACGAACAACATAGGAAGACTGACTGATCTATAAAATTATTGTAGAATATCGAGCTCTTTTCTGTAATAAAATTGTTTGCCTTTTTTCCTCCCTACCCAGCAATTAAAACAATATTTGTGATGAGTAAGTAGGACACTTTCTGTGTATGTTTTAATGAGAAATTTGGTGACCTGTAGAGTCTAAATTATCTGTAGATCCTTGTATATATGATCTGCTTATGTAAAAATTAAGGATGTACATACCTATAATAACATCTCTATTAATATTTTTTCTCTCATATTTTGTTTGTTTCTCCCCCTTCTCCCCCTGCCACCCGTGGAAGTGGGTAGTTTGGATGGCAGCTGGCAGTGCTCAGGGATGACCCTGGCACCATATGTGGCTCCAGCCGGGGTTGGCCATGTGCATGGCAGGTGGCTTAGCCCTGTTGATTTGGTTTTTGTAATACGTCTTGTAATGCCGCTACTGTCGTTGTACATATTTAGTATTTTTTTCTCTTTTTAAAGATTGACTAATCATACTTTGCAATATTCAGGAATTTGAGGGGTTCACGTTTCTATGTGAGTATTACATAGACTCAGTTCTGTGTATGTAACCCCTGTCGTTCCCAACACAGCGTTCCAGCACTTTCCCACCAGTGAAAGCCCCTCTGCGTGGCTTCCCATCCCAGGCCCCTCTTTCCATCTGCTAAATTACTGTTGTTTTCACCAAGTCTAGGTGCGACTCTCTTGTTTGTTTTGGGTTTTTGAGTTTTAGCAAGTAGCAAGTATTTTTAAGGTCACTTTAGCATATGTCTTTCATGATATGTCATCGAACCCTTAGTATTAGATGGTGACATTTTGCATCACTAAGAAATTTTTGTTAGAAACCAACTGAAGTGCAATTTCTTTCAATTCCATCTATTTCCGGTGGTCCTGTGGCATTCCTGAGCCTACAGACCATCTGCGCTGCTCCTCCTGACGCTTCTGGTGATGGAGTGCTCCAAGTCTTCCCAGGGCCGATTCTCATTTGAGTCAACTAAGAAAAGTTATTGTAGGAAAAGGAATAGAATGTTTGTGTTCTCTGCTGAATGTTGATAAAAGAAAGAGAGAATGTAGGTATATTTACGTCTGTGGCTTTTCATGAGATTTCTGAAATAACAAATACCTAGATACTTCATAGCTGCCTTAAACCCTAACCATTAAGGTATAATCTTAAGGAAGGGTGATTTGTTTTTTTCACTTTGAAATTTTTATAAATGGTTTTTAAAATAAATGTGAATTTGTGTTGGTGGCAGTTTGATGTTTATAGTATGTAATTTAAAAAGCCTCAGTAGGGAAGTATCAGTTGTATGTATTAAAGAATGTTTGGGAAATATAGGAATATTAGAAACAGGAAACAAAATAATTCTCCCTGTAATCTACCATGATTTCAATATAAACACTTAATGATTATTCATGTCAGTCACAAGGAGTAAGTAATTCTAAATTGTTAGAAGCTGCATTTTCTTG
Organism: Sorex araneus; assembly: GCF_027595985.1. Classification (NCBI taxonomy): domain Eukaryota; kingdom Metazoa; phylum Chordata; class Mammalia; order Eulipotyphla; family Soricidae; genus Sorex; species Sorex araneus. The sequence goes on from NC_073313.1 coordinate 279,581,355, forward strand.
AATAATATATAAAAATTTTATTTGACAGTCATTAATTAAAAATAAGGTTGTTTTTAGACCATTAGTGACTAATTGCTTTATCTGGGGAGGGGAGTGGCCATACCTGGCGCTGCTTTTAGGATAACTCCTGGTGGTACTCAGAAGAACATATACCAGGGATCGAATCAGGGTCAGCTGTGTGCAAGGCAATTGCCCTACCCACTATACTATTGCTCTGGCCCTAATTATTTTATTTTTTGAGCAGTTTTTGCCAAGATAAGATATATTGTTTCATGGGTCATTTTTTTCTTATTTCTTAAAATGGGATTTTCTGTTCCACATTCAAGGCTAAGTGCTTTCTCATCTACTTTAAATTGCATTTATATGCTTTTTTTTTGGCCAGGGATCATTCTTGGCATGGCTTGAGGGACTCTGGGATGCCAGGAATCAAACCCAGGTTGGCTGTATGCAAGGCAGATGCTTTACCTGCTATATTTTCTTTCTGACCCCTCAGACATTTTTATCACATTTCATACAACACAGTAGAATTAAATTCATGGTTCAATAAAAATATTGTCATAGATCTTTGTTATTGCATTTATAGATTTAACATTTGCTAAAATGGTAGACATTTTTAGCAAATGTTAAATCCAGAAATAACAAGCATTTACTGAATTTTTAGTCATGTCTATTACATTTCTAATTCACAAATTAAGATTGACAATTTAGAGAGAGAGAAAACATTTAAGATGTTTGTCATGTCTTGTGTTGGAGCATGAAATATTCAAAGCTAAGATGCAAATAAAATATATAAACTAAACTGGATATTTAGAAGCAGTGGAAGAAATTAATGAGGTAAACAACTCACAAACATCATCTGCAATAAATCAAAATCAGTCTTTGGTTTTAGGAAGAACAGAAATTGTCTAAATTAAAGCATGTCAGAAGGGGCTGGAGCAATAGCACAGCGGGTATGGCGTTTGCCTTGAACTCGGCTGACCCAGGTTCGAATCCCAGCATCCCATATGGTCCCCTGAGCACTGCCAGGAGTAATTCCTGAGTGAAGAGCCAGGAGCAACCCCTATGCATCGCCGGGTGTGCCTCCCCAAAAAAAACATGTGAGAAGCCTGGCCTTAGCACTTGTACCGGTGTTCTCTTTTTATTATAAATCACTGCCTAGATATTTTCTTCAAGTAAGTAAGTGGGCTGTGGTCAGGTATTAAAATTTCATTTTCATCCCCAGCATCTTGACTCTACTCCAGAATCTCTTAGATAGAGACGCTATTGGAAAGAAAACTCTGTCTTCTTGTCACACTGTTTAGATGGCATCTTTCTTCAGCAACAATGTGGATCACTTCGCTGCTTCGCTCAGCTACGGGCCCAAGGCCGCCAGTGGGTTCATCAGCCCCCTCTCAGCCCAGTGCATGCTGCAGTACAAGAGAAAAGCCGCCGCCTACATGGAGGCCTTGAGAAAGGTTTGTGCCGTGAATGTTTAGATCGGGACACGCTGGGAGGGTCCCAGAGGACACAGGTGTTCCCACAGGGTGCTGTGTCGGCCATGTGCGGTCTGGGGAGCCGGTGGTGGGTGGGATTGGCAGGACCCGGGAAGGAGGAGGTGACAGAGGCCCACTGCGATGCTCAGGCCTGTTGGGCATTCATGCCCGTGGCCAGCCTCGTGCCTGACGTAGAAGCCAGGAGGAGCCAGGCCTCAGAATGTCTCACCCTTGGAGAAACAGAAGAAAATTGAAATATATTTTAAACTTCTTTCTGAATACGTTACAAATATATGGTTGGAGACAGAGACAGAATTTTTTTTTTATTGAATCACTGAGATTTGCAGTTACAAAATTGTTCACTCTTGGGTTTCAGCCATAGAGTGTTTAACACCTGACCCTTCACAGTGTACATGTCCCATCACCAGTGACCTCAGTTTCCCTCCTGCCCCAGGCCTCCTGGCCCCCAGCCTGCCTCTGTGGCAGGCACTTTTCTTCTCTGTCTGTCTGTCTCTCTCCCTCGCTCTCTCTTTCCATTGGGCATTATGGTTTGCGGTACAGGTTCTTGAAGGTTACTGTTTTTATCCCTTTACTCAGTATGTCATTTCTAACTATCACTGTCGGGACTTCTCTGTCCTCTGCCCTCCCCCGTCCACCACCTGTCGAGAGCTTCCATCTGTGGGCCAGACCTCCTGGGCCTTGTTTCTACTGTCCTGGGGATTGGTCTCCTGCTGTGTTTTTATGGCCCACAGATGAGTGCAGTCACTCCGTGTGTGTCCCTCTCCTTCAGACCTGTTTCACTCAGACGATACTCTCCACGTCCATCCATTTGTGAGCAAATCTCGTGACTCACCAGGTTTTCCTGGTGGCTGCACATGTGTTACATGCAGGAGGTCCTGTTGTGTTTCCGGCATCACATGCTCTCTTAAGCACTGCCTGGAGTGGCCGCCGAGCACTGCCGGGTATAGCCAGAAAAAACAAGAGCAAGCAAGCTAAAAAGAATGCATGGTCATTGTAAACAAAAGCCAGACAATACAGAAATCTATGAAAAAAATGTTTGGATGCTTAACTCTATTAGAGTATATGTGTATCAAAAAAAAAAATGTTTCAGTGCATGTGCACACACGTACACATGTGCAGGGTATAAAAAGCAGTGTTTTTGGAAACTTACACTGACCAGGAATCTTACTGCATTGTGATGTCTCTACAGCCAACATGCGTGTACCCAAATATAGACTGCCATCACTTACATGCCTCTATGCCAGTGTTTAATAGTTTAACCAGTTCATTACTGGTGGCTATTGAAATTTGCATGTTTCTCACCATTATCTGTAATTCCATAGTGGATGTTTTTGCACATGCAACTTTATATACTTGTTTTTAACCTTTTTTTTTTAAACCCTTTTTAAACCCTTTTCTTCTTTTTTTATCCTTTTGTTTCTTTCTTCCTTTTGCTTTTGTTCTGTTTTGCTTTGTTCCTCTTGGCTTTCTCCTGGCTCTTGTACTCAGGGGTCACTCCTGGAGCTGCTCAGGGGATCACCTGTGGTACCAGGATTGAACTCGGGCTGACCCTGGGTAAGGCAAATGTCCTACCCATTGTACTTTCTCTCCAGACCACACCACTTGTTTTCAGTTTGGATTGGCAACCATTCCTGGTGGTACTCAGGACAAGGAAAGGGGGTGGACATGCCCGTGAGGGCAGGGGCAAAGATGAGAGCCGGGCCTCCCGGGCACTTTGACTCAGCCAGGCGGGGATCAGATGGACGCTGCCCTGAGAAGCAGACAGTGGGGCCAGAGGTGCCGTCTCTGCAGTTGGTTTTGGCAACAGAAGAGACTGCACAGCCTGCTGGGAGCTGGGACTGGGGGGAGATGGCCACGCCCCCACTGAGTGGGGCCCAGGGAGGAGCTGCTGTGCCTCCACTGAGCAGATGTGAGTTTGGGGGTTTGAAAAAGGTATTTGTCGATGGCAGGACATTATACACGGATAGCCCTACCGAAGGCGCCACTAAAAGCTAGAAACAATAAACCCACATGTACAGTAGCAGGCTGCAACTCCAGTGCACAGAAATCTGCTGTGACATTATAAATAATGTGTAGAAGAGCAAGAAAATTTTTAAAAGCTGATCCATTTATGACTGTGTCAGAGAACTCTAAGGTCAGTTTAACAAGGGAGGTGGAAGACTTACTTAGTAAAAACAAGTAAATCATTTCTAGAAGAAAGAAGACACAAGAAGTGGAAGCATGTTCCTTGTTCATGGATGGAAAAGATCAACGTGGTTAAAATCATCCCTTTACCCCAGGCAGCCTACAGCTGCAGAGTAATCTACAATACGGTTTCTCTAAAACTTCCCGTGGCATTTTTCAGTGACAGACAACAAATACTTTTAAAACTTACATGAAACTATAAAACTCTCAGAATAGTTCAACCAGTCCTCAACAGAAGATGGAGGCTTTGCATTCCCCAACCTTGATCTTTTGTACAGAGCTGAGTGATCAAAACTGCATGGAGCTGGAATAAAGACAGACTTTCAGGTGAACGAGTTAGAACTGGGGAGCCAGAGACAAACCCTCCTCTGTCTGGGCAGTTAATTTATGACAGGGGGCACTGAGGTCCATGAAGAGGTGCAAGGCAAGCCTCTCAACAGATGGTGCTGGAAAAATGGACAAGAACATGCAGAAAAATGCAGTGAAGCCACTATCTGCAGTGTACGTGGAGCACTGGAGCACTGTATCACTGTCATCCTGCTGTTCGTCGACTTGCTCGAGTAGGCACCAGTAACATCTCCATTGTGAGACTTGTTACTATTTTTGGCATATCGAATACGCCATGGGTAGCTTGCCAGGTTCATCTTCGTATCCCCTCTCCATTGTAAACGGAGATGAACTAAAAATGGATTAAGGCCCTTGGTATTGGGAGCTGGAGGGAGCACAGGCATGAAGTGACTTGCCTTGCATGGAGCTTATTCTTCTCAGTCCCAGGCACTGTGCCTGGTTCCTCAGGCATTGCCAGGAGAGAACCCAGTCAGAGGGCCTTAGTGCTGCTCGGTTTTGCCCAAGTCCCTCTCTCATTGCGAAAAGAAAAGAAAAGAAGGAAGGAAGGAGGGAGGGAGGGAGGAAGGAAGGAAGCAAAGGAAAGAGAAAGAAAGGAAGGACAGAGAGGTTTTGCCCAAGTCCCTCTCTCATTGCGAAAAGAAAAGAAAAGAAAAGAAGGAAGGAAGGAGGGAGGGAGGGAGGAAGGAAGGAAGCAAAGGAAAGAGAAAGAAAGGAAGGACAGAGAGGAAGAAAGGAAGGAAGAAAGAGAGAGAGAGAGAGAGAGAAATAGAAATGAAGACTGGACTCATCACAGCAGAGGTGTCCTTGGTGGCATGACCCATTGGCCAAGAAGGCAAAAGAAGAAGCAGATGGGCTCCATCAAACTGAAAAAAAACACAACAAAACTTCTGCACTGTGAAGAAATGAAGCCTGAAAGTGACCAACTGACCAGGGTGAAGTATTTACATGCCACTCGTCAGACACAGGAGTAACAGCCAAGATACAGAAAGCAACCTCAGGGCTGAGTAACAACAAAAAACCTGCAGAGGAGATGACAGGCACATCCTCCAAAACTGCCTGCACATGGCCGATAAGCAGGAAAAATGGTCATCAGGACTCGTTCCCTAGGGAAATGCAGATCAAAACAATGATCTATCACCTTACAGTAGCCAGAATGGTCTGTCAAAAAGTCCAGCAGTTAGAGATGCTGTACAGCAGGTGGGTCACTTGCTTGCATGCAGGTGACCCTGGTTTGTCCCTGTGACTCCATATGGTCCCCTGAACCCTCCAGGAGTGATCCAGGAGTGCAGAGCCAGGAGTTATCCTGGAGTACTACTGGGTGTGACCCCAAACCCAAAACAGACAAACAAAAAGCCCAAAAAGAAACTAAGTGCCGGTGGGGGTGTGGTGAAAAAGGAACTCATTCCCTATTGATGGGACTGTTACCTGGGTCGGCCTTTCTAGAAAACTGTTTGGAATCATCTCAAAAAATTAAAACTAGAGCTTCCATATGACCTCTTTCCAAGAACACAATGTCATCCTGAAAGGGCATGCGCAAACCTATGTTTGAAGACTTGGAAACAGCCCGAGTGTCCCACAACAATGAGTGGATAAAGAAATTGTGGGATATATACACAATGGAATACTACTCAGCTCTGAGAAATGGTGACGTCTTGCAGTTTGCTGAAACTTGGATAGAACTCGAGGTAGTCATGTGAAGTGAAGTGAGAAATGGAAAGAACTACTGGTATTCCACTCATTTGCGAATATAAAATAACCAAGCAAGGGACCAGACCGCCGCCAGTGGCAGTAAACCCTGATCTGTGGCCAGTAGAGCTGAGAGCTGATGATGCAGAGGCTGTTTAATGGAAGGAACTTGGGTGCGCTGTGGAGGGGTCTTGGCACTCTGCTGGTGATCAGGGTGTGGCAGCCTGCAAGTATCAAACAGTAATATTGTTGCTATTGAAGAATACTGTAAAAGGAAGTACAGCTATACTTACATCAGGTAACATTGGTAAGAAAGGGCAGTAAAGGACTTGAGGCATGCAGCTGACCACCCTTGGCACCGTGTGGTCCCGTGGGTGCCAGTGGGAGTGCCTCCCGCCCCCTGCCAAGGTACTAAGGACTAGAGAGAGCTCCGTGGCTGGATGCGTGCTTGGCATTTGGGAGATCCATGTTTGATCTTGGTTGATGGTCCCTTGAGCACAGCAGGGAGCAACCCCTTGCCTCAAGCCTGGAGGAGCTCCTGAGCACTGTTAGGTGTGGCCCAAATGTCCCCCATACCCCCAAATTAATGAAATAATGCAATATAGTGATGGAAACTATTTAAGTGTCAAGGGTTTAATACAAAAAGATTTTAAACATTGATAGATATGTACCAAACTAAGTCATGGGTGCAATAATAAGGATTTTAGTAACCCATTTGCATCTACAGACAAACTAAATAGAGTAAATAAGGAAATAGTGACCTTAAGTGACAAACTAGAACAAATGAGTTTAAAAGAGTCATCTATAGCACATTTAATTTTGAACCATGAAATTTGAACCTTTTTTTCAGAGTGCACATGGAACTTGTTTCAACGGTAGACCATATGCTGGAGAATGAAACAAGTATTCCATAAACTTATGATTAAAATCATAGCGTTTCCTTTCTGATCTCAGTGCTGTAAAATTAGAATTCAGCCACAAAAGAAAATCACTAGAACCTCACACATGTGGCGACCAGACGAGTGACCCCTGTGACTTCCTGGGAATGCTGTTCTCTCTAGATCTCACGTTCTCCTACCTCCTACCTCATTCACATTTGTTCCCAGAGTTAGAAAATATATATATTCTTTAGTCTCCTCACTGACTGAAGAATTATTCAACAGGGTGAAGCTATGTATACAAGGTTTTCCTGCTTTCTGTTCATTGCTAATTTCTTTGATAGCACTGCAGTTCAGTGAAATGCTTGATGCGATTTTCATCTTCATGAAACTCGTGTTTGTTTTGTGTTCCCACATGTGATCTGTCCTGGAGGACATTCCCTGTGCATGTGAGAAGAACGTGGAATGAGCTTTGGGGGTTGGAGAGCCTTGTGGCCGGCTCCTGGAAGGTTGCGTTTCTGTATTGCTCCTGCCTGGTTGCTGTGTGCATTGCTGAGATGAGAGAAGCGTGTTCCAGCTCACTTCTGCTCTCAGTGTTGCTCCTGATGGTTTTGTCCCGTCTGATGATTGTTGATTTTGATGGTCCTTTGTGCACTTCTGTTCTTGACTATTAAGTCCTCTGGATGGATGAAGCCCTCAATCATATTAATGCCCATCTGTAGGATAGCATTGGGTGTGTCCTTTCAGCCTTGTTGCAGGGAACTTAATTTGCCTTAAAGCCATGTCCTTTCTGTATGGACACAGGAAGACAGTTAATATTATGCTTTGTAACTTGGGAGCTGATTGACTCCAATAATATTTATTCCTGGACATCTGCTTTCTCGACTCATTTGCCCTTAGTTCCTAGCACCCCCAAAGCAGGGTCCCGACGAGGGACGAAATAGACCCAGGGCAAGTTGTGAGCTACCCTGGCATCAAAATGAGCCAGGCCAAAGCTCCACAATACTCAACTATAAGTTGAGAGCATGGTCATAGACAAATGCTGTCATGATCCAAAAGTAATGACGAGACTAGGACCCTGCTGGGGTTAGGAACACTAACCTGACCTGAGGACTGTGGTCTGGAATATATAGTGAATGTCCTCAGGAAGAACCAAACTTTAAGTCTGATATATCTCTTACTGTGCTCATACAGAATGACATTGTTAGAAATATTAGAAGTAAATTTACTATAACTATGTAAGTGGATTACTAGTTGAGGAAAGAAGAAAGTGACACACCCTGGCTGGGATCCCGCCCTTAAGTGGATCTCCTAGTAATCTGGAGTAATCTCCTTAGATGAGATTTTATCCTTGAGTTGATCTCCTGGAGGAGTGGTCTTACCCCTCTTTGTTGATTTGTTAATGTTCAACCCACCTTTGTGTCACCACCCTGTGTGATTGCTATATAAACATGACTGTAAGAGAACTAGGGAGAAGACACAGAAACAGAGCACAAAGCGAAAGAGAATCAGGGAGTCATCGGAGCCAGAAGCAGGGGAAAGAAAGAGCACAAAGCGAGTGAGAGTCAGAGTCAGAAGTAAGGGTCAGAGTCAGAAGTGAGAGTGAGTGGGGCTCTAGAGAGAGAAGCAAAAAGGCTCTGAAAAGAGAGATCGGAAGAGACCAGAGGAGAGACCACAGAGACACAGAGGTTGGAAGAGATCAGAGGAGAGACGACAGACAGTCAGAGTCAGAGAGACAGACAGAGGAGAGCATAGTGGCACACACAGAAACCGAGCACAAAGGAGGAACCATCCCGATCTGGTCCATACACAGTGGCTCGAGAGCACTGAACTCGAGTAGAGAGTGAGCGAGCTGCCCTGAGAACCCTCGAACACACACATCATCACACATCAGCCTTCCGCGTGCATGTGTTTATATTATTTACGCCCATCTCTGTCTCTTTTTACTTTTTTTAGGTCCAGGATTATTTTATATAGTGTAGCATGATATAAGTATCTACTCTGCCTTATTTTGGCAACCATTTGCCTGGTTGATTTTTTTTTTTAATTAGTGAATCACCGTGAGGGTACAGTTACAGATTTATACATTTTTGTGCTCATGTTTCCCCCATACAAAGTTCGAGAACCCATCCCTTCACCAGTGCCCATTCTCCACCACCAGTAAACCCAGTATCCCTCCCCCCCTCCCCAGTCCCGTCTCCCCCCACCCCAAACTGCCACTATGGCAGGGAATTCCCTTTCGTTCTCTCTCTCCCTGATTAGGTGTTGTGGTTTGCAATAAAGGTGTTGAGAGGCCATTGTGTTCAGTCTCTAGTCTACATTCGGCACGTGTCACCCCTCCCCCGCATGACTTCCGACCACATTTTACTTGGTGTTCCCTTCTCTGAGTTGCCCAGAATGAGAGACCAGCCTCCAAGCCATGGAGTCAACCTCCTAGTACTTATTTCTACTAATCTTGGGTGTTAGTCTGATAGTCTATTATTCTATATTCCACAGATGAGTGCAATCTTTCTATGTCTGTCTCTCTCTTTCTGACTCATTTCACTTAGCATGATACTTTCCATGCTGATCCACTTATATGCAAACTTCATGACCTCATTTTTTCTAACAGCTGCATAGTATTCCATTGTATAGATGTACCAAAGTTTCTTCAACCAGTCATCTGTTCTAGGGCACTCGGGTTTTTTCCAGATTCTGGCTATTGTAAACAATGCTGCAATGAACATATAAGTGCAGATGTCATTTCCACTATACTTTTTGGCTTTTCTGGGATATATTCCCAGCAGTGGTATTGCTGGGTCAAATGGGAGCTCAACCTCTAGTTTTTTGAGAATCGTCCATATTGTTTTCCAAAAGGGCTGAACCAGTCAGCATTCCCACCAGCAGTGTAGAAGGAAGGGTCCCTTTCTCCCCACATCCTCTCCAACAGTGGTTGCTTTTGTTCTTTTGGATGTGTGCTAGTCTCTGTGGTGTGAGGTGGTATCTCATGGTTGTTTTGATCTGCATCTCTCTGTTGATTAGTGATGTAGAGCACTTTTTCATGTACCTTTTGGCCATTCGTATCTCTTCCTTGGAAAAGTTTCTGTTCATGTCTTCGCCCCATTTTTTGATGGGGTTGGATGTTTTCTTCTTGTAGAGTTCAACCAGTGCTTTATATACCATTGATATGGTTGATTGTTTTTAACCTTTTGATTTGAGCCTTACCTTGGTAGGCAAATTACCTTGGTAGGTGAGTTATTTCAAAATGTATTTTAAAATTGCAATACAGTATGCTAATTGTATGTTTATCAAATGAATCTTTTATGGATAGCAGAAGCCTGGAGTTTTTCTTTTTCTGACCCATCTTACCACTGTGCCTGTTTATTGGTAAGCCAACCCAGTGACTTTAACTGCTCATTTAAAAATATTTCAGTTCATCAAAATAGCTGTTGTGATTCTTAAAGGGTATGTAACTAATAAACAGCATCCAAAATTGAGCAACAGTTATGAACCAGTTCTAAAGAGAATTATAGAAGTCACCATTGGAATGGCAAGTTTAGAGTGGAATGGAATACACCTCCCTTTTTGGAATAACCGACTAGTTCAAAAAATGTAACAGTTCATTAGCCTTCTAAGGCCTGAGCAAAGCAGTGAACAAGCTGGACTTCCAATCTCACAGACCACTAACGGAAAAGTAAAATAACAGAAAAGATAAAAAAATGTTCTTCATTCTCACTAGAATATCTGTGAAAATAAAAATGGAGAGTCTTAGAGTGTATAGTTTAAGCATATCTGAAGATGTGCTTATATCATATCTCCTAAGACAGGGTTACCTTAGCAATCAGCACACTGTGTTGCAAAGTTAAAATACATTTTGAAACAACTCACCTGCCAAAATAAGAACTGTTATTTTGATAGAAGTAAAATATCTATCAGGAGTACCTGGGATGTGGCTCAGAGGTGAGACTGCTACCTTGCCTGCATGAGACCTGAGTTTTATAGATTAAAAAAAGTACTTAAACAATGTTAGAGATAGCCATGTAAAGATAGTCAAAGTTGGAAATGATTTATAATAAAAAAAATTTAGGGGCTGGAGAAATAGCACAGTGGGTAGGGCGTTTGCCTTGCACACGGCCGACCCGAGTTCGATTCCCAGCATCCCATATGGTCCCCTGAGCACCGCCAGGAGTAATTCCTGAGTGTAGAGCCAGGAGTAACCCCTGTGCATCGCCAGGTGTGACCCAAAAAGCAAAAAAAAAAAAAAAATTTAGACAGTGGTGATCTATGCAAGTCAATTTAAAGGTTGAAAAGAATAACAAGCTTAACAGAAAAAATCTAAACTAGCTCTAAGATAGGGTAATAAGTAACATGTGAGACTGTTAAATGTGGTTAGAGGTATCTCCTGCCAATGTATATCTTAAATTCTAATGCCCAAAGTTATGATATGGACATTAGGGATTTAAGATACAAAGCTTTGAGATGGAAGCCATTGACATCTAGTAAAATTATCAATGTAAAGGAATCATTACCATTTTCTCTGTGAGTATTCTGCTTGTTGTTGCAGTATTTCTTTTTGGTTTTAAACTTATTTTATATTCTTCTCTTGTCCTTTGATTTAAATCTTATTTTGTCACCAGGTTTCATTTGTTTCTTCTAAGATTTTTAGATTACCATGAAGTGTACAATAGACTTTTAAGCTTGTAGCCAGTTTTAAATTGAAAACAAGTAAATCTTGGTTTATTCTCAGAGTCCCCATTATTTCTTTCTTCACTCCCAGATGTCTTTGGGCCAACCCCCACAGCAAGGTTTCGAAATGCTAGTGGACACAAACAATTGGGGCTGCACTCAGAAAGCTTTTGTCCAGCAATATAAAATGTAAATAGGATGAAAAGACAGCTGCTGAATGAGGGAGATATTTGTGCATCATTATTTGTTAGGAGTTGGTTGGTTGGTTGGTGGTTTTCGTAGTCCATAATTGAACCCATACTTAGTAGTCTGTGTTCTACTATCATGCCACATCTGTCCATTATAATAATGGGTTATTATTTCAAGGTATATAAACAGTGAACACAACAAAGCAACCCAGTCAGAAATTGGCAGAAGGGCCAAAGAGATAATTCAGTGTTAAGGCACTTACTTTATATGCATATGGTCATGGTCCCCTGCACCCGGCTAGGAGTCAGCCCTTAGCATTCTTTCCCCAGTGGACAGAAGATTTGACCAGCATTTCCGAAAGCCATATGAAAAAAGCTCGTCAGCTCACTGATTATTAGGGAAATGCAGATAAGAGGACAAGTGAGGTACCATCTCACACCCGGGGAATGGCTTCCAGCAGAAGCAGCAGTAGTGCTAGAGAAGGTGCGAAGGGAAGGGCACTTGCACCATTGCTGGGGGGAGTGGAATTTGGTGCAGGCATTTCAGTACGGAACTTCCTTGAGAAGCCGAGAGCTCTCATGACCGAGCTCACTTTTGGGTGTCTGTAGTCTAAAGACTATGAAGACATCAACACAGAAATGTTTAACCCATGTCACCGTTCAGCGCTGTGTTATCCTCACAACTGGAATATGAAAGCCTCCTGTCCACAGATGATTAGCTACAGACAGTGTAGTAGATGTAGAAGAATACTAGTCAGCTGTTTTTTAAAAAAGAAGAAATTTTTTAAAAAGAAGAGAGTATCATGCTAAGTGAAATGAGTCAGAGAGAGGGACAGATACAGAATGACCACACACATTTGTGGAATATAAAGTAATAGAATGGGAGACTAACACCCCAAGGATAATAGAGACAAGGGCCAGGAGGATCACTCCACAGCTTGGAAGCTGGCCTCATGTGCTGGGGGAAAAGGCATTTGGGATAGAGAAGGGACCTCTAAGTAAATGATGCTTGGAGGGCTCGCTCGGGATGGGAGATAAGTGCTGAAAGTAGACTACAGACCAAACATGATGGCCTGTATTGTACACCATAATACCCCAAAGGAGAAAGAGTAAAAGGAAATGCCCTTGCCACAGAGGGGGGTGACAGGAGGGATGTTGGGAACATTGGTGGTGGATAATGGGCACTGGTGGAGGGATGGGTGTTTGATCATTGTATGACTGAAACGTAATCACTAAAGTTTGTAAGTCTGTAATTGTACCTCACAGTGATTCATTGATAAAATATTATTTTAAAAAATAATAAGAAGAAAATTTCATTTGCATATTAATAGGAGCATAAGGGGATTATGCAAAGTGAATGTCATAGGAAAAAGGCAAGTATCAAATTATTTCATTAATAAGTAGACAATAAAATAAGGAGAAACCAGCGAATAGGTAGTATCAGCATAACTAAGATTAGTGGAAGAGAGAGGGGGAAGTGGAGACAACGGGAGGGTTACTGTCACTGTCACTGTCATCTGTTGCTCATCAGTTTGCTCCAGCAGGCACCAGTAACGTCTCCATTGTGAGACTTGTAACTTTTTTGGCATATCAAATACACCACGGGGAGCTTTCCAGGCTCTACCGTGTGGGCGAGATATTCTCGGTAGCTTGCCAGGCTCTCCGAGAGGGGCAGAGAAATCGAACCTGGGTCGAGGCGTGCAAGGCAAATGCCTACCCTGCCCGCTGTGCTATCATCGCTCCAGCCCAATGGGAGGGTGGTTGATTTTCCTTGGCATGTTGGACCACACTTGGCAGTGCTCAGGGCCTGCTTATGGCTCTCTGCTCAGCCCACTCCTGGCAGTGCTTGGGGATTGAACCCGGGTCAGATACATGCCAGGTAAGCATCACTCTGCCATGTCTCCGGCCACAGGAACAGTGTTTTAAGTAACGCACAGTTCAGCTCTCTTTAACCAGTTTCAGAACATCGGGTACGTGCTCATTTATTCTTTAGCTGATTAAAAAGTAATAAGTAATAAAAATAGTTAAGCAAGAAGAGACTTGGATCAGAATCTAATGAGGAATTCATTGCAGCTGTCTGGGCAAGAGATGGTAAAGGTGTGAACAGAGACAGGCCACAGAGAGGAGCAAATTGCTGAAGCATAGAGAGAAGTAATGTGTTAAAGAGATTTAGTAGTCAAGGAAAACAAACGCTTTGGTCTTTGTGGATTAGGCACTTGGCAGAAAAGACACCTACTTGTGCCTTTCTACACAATGTCCATTTCTGTGATAATAATCCCCCCATACCTGCTGGACAGTCTTATATGCCACCTCTGAACGGAAGCAGCAAACCCTGGTTAAATGGATCCATCAGTCAGTTAAACAGTCCCTAGATTGAGCATATACGCTGGTTCTCAGCACTTCAGAGACAAGGATTCCTTACGGTTTCCTCACTTGCTTTTCTCTAGTATTGAAGTGGAGCACCCTTCCTCAAGTTATCGTTTGTATTCATACTGTTGATTCTTTGTTTGTTTTGTTCACGCCCCTCCCCTCAGCCTTTTGCTCCCTTCGTGTTACCGTTCCGACATGGACCCACACTCGTGCCTGCCCCTGGTGTCAGCGTGTCTTGTTCTCTGCATGGCTCGGGCTGCAGTGCTTGCTCGATGAGGCCGGCTCTCCTTTACTCATGCTGCTTGTGTAGTCTGAGTGCAGCTTGCACAGTGCTGCCGGGGGTTACTCTTCCTGGTCACTGTGCCCCCCTGCATTGTACCCATTTGTGTGCTCACACACCCCTGGCTGCCGTGGAACCAGAGGTTGCTTGCCAGGTGTGAGGGATCACAACAGCAGACCCACTGCACAGTGCTCTCTATAGGGAGGCACCAGGAATCGAACTCCTGGCCTTATGCTTGCACGGTAGGTGGTCTAGCTACTAAGCTATCCATTGGGGGTCCCCTGTTTACCTGGTTAAAGAGAAGGAGTCCTTTGAGGCCGGTGAGATGGGATGGCAGGTAGGGCGCTTGCCTTGCATGCAGCCAACCCGGGTTTGATCCCCGGCATCCCATATGGTCCCCCAAGCACCATTAGGAGTGTAGAGCCAGGAGTAACCCCTGAGCATTGTGGAGCGTGGCCAAACAAAATTAAAGACCTAACAAACAAATCTCCGATTATTTGGGGCTGGTGGCTAGTCCAGTGGAATGCTTTCCTGGCACACACCGGGGAGGCGCCATCCCTGGCACCCATGTGCTTCCCGAGCACTGCACCGCAGGGAGTGATTCCTGAGCACAGAGCTAGGAGTAAGCCTTGAGCATGGCAGGTGCGACCAGGAAAAAAGTTCCTAATTCGGTTTGGAGGAGCTCCCTGTGTATAAAGGATTTAATTTTGCATCTGGCATCTGTCAGAAATCTTCCCCTGTGCACACACCTGGTTTGCTGTGATATTTTTGCAAAATAAAAATTTTCATTTTAATACCAAATTGTGTGTGTGTGTGTTTCTGATTCAGATTATAGAAATATTACTTAAAGGAGTGTGGGTAAATTGGGTGCAACGGGTCATTTGTATGGTAAAAGATGGAATTGGGCTTTTCGTGGTGAACTAACATTGTGTACACAGACATTAAACACACAGTAAACTTACATGATATTCTAGTCCATTGTTACTTTAGTTTAAGCAAAATGGTCACCTTTTCTTTCACTGTCTATGTGGTCTTAACTTTAAGTTGAGATTTTTAAAATAATTTTTCAGAATTCAGTGACCATGAAATTACAAGTTATTCATGATTGGGTTTCAGACATACAGTGTTTCAGTACCTATCCCTTTACCAGTGTTGATTGAGATTTCAGTGTATCTTGAATTTATGATAAAAGAGTGTGAAACTGGAATTTAAAAGGGAGTCAGAATTTTATTTTTCTGTGTCATTAGGCAGTTGTCTTTACACCATTTATCATGTCATTGTAATATTTGTCACATAATGCGTTTTTATGTATTTTGCCATTTGTCTGTTCTAGATTTGCTAGCCTGTCCTATCACTCTTCAGTACAAAGTGAAAACAGTTTTAGTGTAGGTTGTAACTGGCATGGCAGGTGATTGTTCACTAGTTTGTTTTTTTTTTTTTTTTTAAGAAAACACCTCTTCACGTGTATTGAGGGGAATGCCCTCTGCTGGGTCTGTCTAACTCACCACCCCTTTGGCTTCTTTGCTTGTGTGGGGGGGCCCAGGGGGTGCCTTCTCCCCTTTAACTCTGTGGCGCTCTTTCTGCAGCCCCTGCTGGAGTCTGTGTCTTACGAGGAAGCGCTGGCCAACCGCAGGGTGCTGCTGAGCTCCACGGAGAGCCGAGAGGGCCTGGCGCAGCAGGTAGGCGCCCGGGAAGCCGGTGCTCCTTACGCGGGAGGGGGCGGTGCTCCTTACGCGGGAGGGGGCGGTGCTCCTCACTCGGGAGGGAGCAGTTCCCCAGGGACGATTCTGAACAGGGGCATTTCACAGGCTTTGTAAGTGAAGAGCTTACATTAGCTGATGTGCTTAAAAGCGTCATCCCTGTCACTGTCACTGTCATCCCATTGCTCATTGATTTGCTCGAGTGGGCACCAGTACCGTCTCCATTATGAGACTTGTTGTTACTGTTTTTTGGCATATCGAATATGCCACGGGTAGCTTGCCAGGCTCTGTCTTGCAGGCGAGATACTCTCGGTAGCTTGCCGGGCTCTCTGAGAGGAAAAGCATCATAGACATAATTAATTGAAAATTCTGGAGCCAGAGTGATGTAGGACAGTTGCCTTGCATGTGGCCGACCTGAGTTCAGTCCCAGGTGCCACCAGGAGTAATTCCTGAGTGCAGAGCCAGGAGTAACCCCTGAGCATCACTGGGTGTGACCCCAAAACCAAAAAAAAAGTGGGGCTAGAGCAATAGCACAGCGGGTAGGGTGTTTGCCTTGCACGTGGCTGGACCCGGATTCGATTCCCAGCATCCCATATGGTCCTCTGAGCACTGCCAGGAGTGATTCCTGAGTGCAGAGCCAGGAGTAACCCCTCTGCATTGCCAGTTATGACCCATAAAGCAAAAAAAGAAAAAGAAAGAAAATGACCTGATGCCAGCACAGCCCAGTGAGCATGGTGCATGCACCATGCTTGGCTCCCATTTCTGGTCCCACGTGGTTGCTGAGTTATTTTCCCAGCCATCCCTGAGCACCAGGAGCAGGAGTGACCTCTGAGTCCCGCCAGGCATGGCCTGAAAGCAGAAAGGAAGAACGTTTGTCGATGGTCTAAACAAGTCATCTTCATTGAGTTGGTATTATCACTGCTGCGGAAATAATCTTAAAGCTGGAATTGTAGCTGCAGTTAGAATATTAGCTTTTAAATGGAAATCGTCTCGACACACTCTGGCTCCAGCAGCCCCACTTGGTTGGTTTCTTTAAACATCTCACCCTTGACTGCGACACTGAGCACCTTTGCAAAGTTTTGTTTTTTCTCCTGTTTCTCTGTCGGGTTGTCTCTCACATGCTAGTGTGTGAAAATTATTTTGGTGATTGATCCTTTAATATGTGCTTTTCTGAGATATTAAACTTAGTGGCTATGCTTTTTTTTTTTCTTAATGATACCTTATAATAAGTAGTATTTTGATTTATTGTCGTTTCTTTCTTTTTCTTTTTCTTTTTTTTGTTTTTGGGCTATACCTGGCAAAGCTCGGGGGTTACTCCTGGCTCTGTACTCAGGGATCATTCCTGGTGGTGCTCAGGGGACCATGGGAATGCTGGAAATTGAACCAAGTAGGCTGCATGCAAGACAAGCGCCCTCCCCACTGTGCTATCACTCTGGTCCCTGTAGTTCATTTTCTTAAGTGAACTACATTTCACTGCCAAGCACACCCACACCACAGATTGTGCTCCTGCTTTGTGCATGCCATATAATATTTCCCAGTCTAGACTCAAGGTTTTTTGGTCTTTCCGCAACTCTGTGAGGCAGTTGTGGTTTGTGTTCAGTAATTTTGGGGGTGGGGGATGGGAAGAGACAGTTTTGTCAGTGTCATTCTCAGAGGTACGGAATTTCTTCTGACTGTTCAAGGTTCAGCAGAGTTTGGAGAAGATTTCTAAGCTGGAGCAGGAAAAGGAGCATTGGATGTTAGAAGCACAACTAGCCAAAATCAAACTAGAGAAAGAAAACCAGCGAATTGCAGACAAGCTGAAGAGTACAAGTGTCGGGCAGGCGGCTGAGCCGGCCCAGGAGAACGGCACCGCAGTGCCCCCTGCAGGCCAGGAGGCCTCCGCAAAGGGTGCGGCCGAGCTGGGTCCCAGCACCAGCCTGGTAAGTGTCCCTTCCACCCGGGGCTCTGGGCAGGGCAGGTCGGGAAACAGGCCTCTTGAAAAAGAAATTCCAGTAAGCTCCTCTGGCCTGACATGGCACTCCCCAGGATGAGGACCGTCTTCTGGGAAGAGATTCTAAGTCAAGTGAAAGGTGATGGCTTTCCTAAGAGTGTGTAACGCTAGGCTGTTTCTTTCTCTGAAGAAATGCCTTAGACGTGGCTGGTGACCAGGCACACGGGTGATGTCTAAGGCAGTTGGAGGCTCCTGACATAGGTGCAGTTCAGAAACCCATCAGGCTGCCTGCTCGCCAGGAACTGTGAAAGGCTGCCTCGCCTCCGTGCATCCCTCGCTTATCTGCACGATCTAGAAAGTTCAAGAGAAACAACTGTATGCAAGTGACAGGATTCAGAATGATTTTAAGAAAAATTTTCCAATTGCCATGCTCTTCTGCCCTGTTGGGGGTTGGGGGGAAGAGAGAGATAAAGAGATAGAGAGAGACAGAGCGAGAGGAGAGAGACCGAGACAGAGAAGAGAAGAGATAGAGAGGGAGGAGAGAGAGATGTATATGTATTCCGGAATAAAAAAGTAGGAGGGAAGACTGTCCCTCCTAGTTGGAGAGCACATCCCAGAGACTGTATTTTCACAATCGTTTCCTGAGGAACCTCTCCCTGCTGGAGAGCGAGCGGCTTCTGCCCTGCAGTTCCCGGCTTGCTTTGGGCTCTCGCCTGCATCTGCTTCCAAGCATGCCTGAAGTGAAATGTCTCCCTTCCGGTCTTTGAAGCAAGTCCGCGCCCCTTTTGAAGGAAACCCATCTTACACGCCATCAGTCACTTTGAGAAGTATCTGGATGGGAAAGTTAAACGGGAGATAGAAACTTGTTACCGCCGACCGTAGCACTGCGGAACTGCATGCTTGGCGCTGGATGGGAGACACTCAGCAGGGCAGGCGCGTGCCCGGCACCACATGGTCCCCGAGCATCACTGGGGATGTCCTGGGCCCTTGCTGCCAAGGTGGCCCAGGTGGTCTTTGGCGACGCTGAGCCAGGAACTGCTGGTGGGCCCCTAGGCCTCCTGAGCATCTCTGAGAGGCCGCACCCCATCACCAGCCAACCTAGTCCCGTGCTTAGGACACGCAGTCACGTGTTAGTCGCTGTGAGAGAACAGCAGCCTTAAGAAAGAAGCTCAGAGTAACCCACAGCAGTGCGCCAGGGTCCCCTGAGCCTGGCAGGGCCCGAACAGCTCCTGACGGCTGCTGGGTGTGGCTCAAACTCCCCCTTCCCCGCCAGAAGCACTGTTGGGTCAGAACGCATGAATCTGGTGGGGGGGGACAGAGAGATAGTGCAGAGATTAGAGCATCTGCCTCACATATGGCCAACCCAGTTCAGGCCCTGGCACGACCTGGGCCCCCAAGGACTGCTGGGAGTGGACCTCTGCGCCCCAGAGCCAGGACTGGTCCCCAAGCACTGCCAATCCCCCGGCTTCCCCCCAAAAAATGCATGAATATTTCATTTTCAGTGACCTTGTTTTTTATTTCCAAATTATTTTCTAAATGGATCATATGAGTTTATATTCATATTGGCAGCTGATGAGAAGATGTTGAAATTTCATATATTAAGGTTTCCCTTCTGTTTCTTCGGCAAGGACCGCATGCTTTACCACGTTCTCAGACCAGCCCGCAGTGACAGGGCTGGGAAGGAGGCAGAATAGATGCCAAAAGTCATCCTATTTGGAACATAGGAAATGAAATAACTGGCCTGTTACTAACAACATTTTTTTTTTTTTTGCTTTTTTGCGTCACACCTGGCGAAGATGCACTAACATTTTTAACTGTTACTTCTGCTCTAGTGTATAGGAAATTGTGGCTCTACTTTTTTTTTTTCTTTTTAAATGACAAGGGCAAGGGCTAGAGTTCATACAGTGGGTAGGGTGCTTGCCTTGAATGCAGCCAACCTGGGTTCTATCCCAGCACCCCTGAGCCCTGCCGGGAGTGACTTCTGAGCCGAGGGCCAGGAGTAAGCTGTGAGCAACACCAGATACGACCAAAGAGTAAAATAAAAATTAAAAAAAAGTAAAGAAGGCAAGGGCCAAAGAGGAAGTTCATGCACTCAAGCACATCCTTTGCATGCAGGAGGCCGGGTCCAGTCCCCGGCACCACTACACGTGGTCCCTCGAGCACTGCCACGAGTGTCCAGAGTACGACGCTAGAAACAGCTCTCGAGCACCACCTGGGTGAGACTCAAATACAAAAAAAAATTTTAAAATCATTTTAAAAGATCCTTTTATAGCTTAGTAATCATGATGTGAATTAGGGAATGTTCATTTGACAGTACTGCGTATTGTCTAGACTCCGGGGCAGCCTCCCTAACCCGAGAATACCATCCACTGAGCTGGAGTTACGAGGCCTAGCAGTTACCCTTCCGTCTTGACAACAGCCTGAAATCCATGCTCTAAAGCACTTGCTCCAAGGCCACACTTTCTTTATTCACCAGTATAAATCTGAAATCAATCACTAAATTTAAATCTGGTATCATTTTCGAACAGCCTATCAGGAATGTATTTCTGGGACTGGGGAGGTAGCTCATGGGCATTTAAATCTGAATGAACAGTCTTGTGTGTTCAATCTCCAGCAACCAGACCTCCCCCCCATAAAAATTAAACAGAACCATCTATCTCTGCCGCCATTTGAGCTTTCAGCCTTTGTGGATTTGCACCAGTCACTGTAAACCTCTTCACCCTTTCCTGACCACCGCCTCGGAAGTAGGGACTGATGAGCCAACTGTTCTTCCTTTCTCCCTTACAGTTTATTGCTTTCAGTGGGAGAAACTGACATAGTATCTTCTTGAGTTTGGGAGTTTCTTTTGGATTTTGGGGTGATATTTTTTTTCAGCCCTTCTCCCAACTTTGGTACTGATGGGGGGGTTCTGCATGGTCAGGGGTGATCCCGGCCCCCCGCAAGCATGCCCCCGTGGCTCTTCAGCTCTGCCTTGGACCTGTTTACATTTCTGTTTCTTGGGGGGGCTGGAGAAGTAGTGCAATGGCCTAAGCACTTGCTTTGCTCATGGCAGACCTGGGTTCAATCCCTGGCATCCCACATGGTTCTCTGAGCACCTTAAGAAGTGATTCCTGAGTGCCGAGCCAGGAGTCAGCCCTGAGCATCACTGGGTATGGCCCCAAACTCAAAAATAAACAATGAATTTCTATTTCCGTTTTGCTGTGCTGGTCGTTGAGTCCAGTGTCTCGAACACGCAGGGCAAGAGCCCCCCGCCCCCATCCCTGACCACATTCCGAGAGAGGAAGCGCTGACTCAGCACAGGCCCTGCATCCGCGCCTCCTCCCTCACAGCCAGCCCTCTAGTATTCAGAGACTAGAAGGAAAAGAAATAGTTGGGAGCGAAAAAGAATCTTGTGAAAAATTCTCTAGTAAATCTCGATGGTGAAAAATGTAGTCAGTCTAGATTGTAAAGAAAAAGGTTCAGCCGCCGTCACCAGCCCAGCCCGCCTCAGACTGCGGCTTCAGTAGTGCCAGAGTGAGACCTGAGCCTGGTCACGGGCTAACTCACTCATCTAAGCTCCCAGCATCCCATTTTCCTGTGTGTCGTGACAAACGGGAGGTACAGGCGGGTGGAAACCGCACATTGGTGGAGGGAGGGTCGCACGGCTGTGGGGTTGGGGTTGGAACATTGAATACCTGAAGCATCCAGTGTATTATGAACGACTTGATGGTTGCGGTGTTATAATAATGTTTCAAAATAAATAATCTTTATAAAGACAAAAGCTAGTAAATATCCAGTTTAAAAAACAACCCTACAGGGGGCTGGAGCAATAATACAGCAGGTAGGACTTTTGCCTTGCACACAGCTGACCTGGGTTCAGTCCCTGGCATCCCATATGGTCCCCCGAGCACCATCAGGGCTAATTCCTGAGTGCAGAGCCAGGAGTAACCCCTGAGCATCTGAGCATCGCCCGCCAGGTGTGACCAAAAAAGCCTAAATAAATAATAAATAAATAAAATAAACCCTCCAGTAAAAGACAATAGGAAAACCAGATAAACCCCAGGCCAGCCCCAGTGCACGTGCTGTGCATATAGAGGCCCCAGGGGTGACCCCCAGTGCTGCTGGAAGCAATTCCTGAGCACCGCACAGCGAGTATAACCAGGATTACCAGTATGACCCAGAAACCAAAGAAACAGTTTAAGGCCGCCAAGCACTACAGACCAGGGCACTCATCCACAGCAGTACAAGCACAGAAAATCCTGCAGATTTGTAAACTATTGTGTTTGAAATGGAAACAGTCTGTTCTAAAGATTTCCTTCCCTCCCCTCCCCTCCCCTCCTGCCTCTGTTCTATTCCAGATCGGGATTTTAACCAGGACGTCGGACCATGAGGTAATGTGTACTTGGCATCGTGTTGTTTGTTAGTAAATACTGGGCCAGTGTTTGTCCACAGGGCCTGGAAAACACAGCTTTGTCCAATGGTGTTTTCCGACATCTCAGCAAATCTGGGCCCGTCCCCCAGCCCCCACCCCCTCCCCATCGCTACATCCATCTTTGCTTTTCTCTCTGGTTCTGTTCGAACTGTCGCCGACAAATTATAGTCTGTTTTTGTAATTGCCACATTGAGCGACTTGGGTTGGCAGTTTGACAAGGCGCAGTTCCAGCCCAGCCGTTGCCGGCCCGCAGGCCCAGAGGAAGGCGGGCAGCCTGGCCTTGCGGGACTGACCGGCCGCAGTAGGTGGCTCTGCCTTGTCGGGGAGGCGTGCATGTTGGAGTTTTGAAAATAAAGAAGTAACTCACTGTAAATAACTATTAAGAGGACAATTGAAGTCATTCAAGTTTACCACTCACTTGGTGTGGCGAGCTGGCATGAAGAGTCCAAGTGGCCGGTAAATTCTTGGACTCCTTTCATTGGTGTTTTAATTAGCTGATATTTCAATTTCTGCATATCCCCCACCCCCTTTCTTTTCTTTTCATTTTTCTGCATGGACATTTAAAACTAAATGCCATCCTGTGTGGTCATTAGGGTAACTAGGAGGAGCTCTAGGACTTGGCCATAAACTGTTTATTATAAGAAATCCATTTGTTAGTAAGTTTAAAAGCATTAGAGCTGTGTTGAAATTGGGTGGAAAATGCATGCTTGAATTTCAGCAGTTTCCACATAGGCTCTCGTCCCCGCCCTCCTGCAGTTGAAGGCCTTAGCAGAGGACTCGGACGGATTGGGGTTTCTTGGAAGTCAGGTTGTGGCTGATGAAAGCTGCATAGAGGAGGATGCCGGGTTCTCCGTGCTGCAGAACTGGGCTGTTCTCCAAAAGCCACAGCTCTCTCCAAAGATAGCCAAGACACCAGAGAAACTTAATTGGGGGTGGGAACACCTGGCGATGCTCAGGGGTTACTCCTGGCTGAGTACTCCTGGTGGTACACGGGGGACTTTATGGGATGCCGGGGATGGAACTGGGGTCAGCTCCATGCAAGGCAGATGCCCTCCCCGCCGTACTATCTCTCCAGCCCCTGAAATAGACATTTTCTAACCTGTCTGAAATTTCTTTGAAGAGTAGTAAAATCAGGATTTCCCATTGGATCCCAAATGTGCAGAGTTGTTGTTTTGTTTGTTTGCTGGCTAACAGAACATGTTCCTTTCCCCAGCACTGCTTCATGACCCTGCCTGAGGCGGTATGTGTGCTCTGTTTAGGGTCCAGACGTGGAGTCCCGGGAAGACCTGATTAAGAGTCACTACATGGCCAGGATCGTGGAGCTCACCTCACAGCTGCAGCTGGCCGACAGCAAGTCTGTGCACTTCTATGCCGAGGTGAGCACAGCCCTGCCTGGCTAGGTGAGCTCTCCGGGCACGCCGGAACTGGGGAACCGTCCTGGCCTTCTGCTGGTCACCTCAAGGAGAAAGTCACTGTCTACGGATTTGTATGTCTTAGGTTGGAGTTCATATTGATGAGTTGGTATATACACCAGACATCTTCATTTTCACAAGTAGTAGACTGATTTATAATTTCCAGGTTATGGAAAGGTAGCTGAGAGAGTTGTAACCTTTCTGTGGTCACATATGGGACCCGGAGCGATAGTACAGCGGGAGGACGTTTGCCTGGGTCAGATCCCCAGCACCCCGTAGGGTCCCCCAAGCACCGCTAGGAATCATTCCTGTGTGCAGAGCCCCCGAGCATTGCTGGGTGTGACCCAAAAAGCAAAAAAATTTCAGTGGTCACATATGTATGGGCCATTATTATCATTACCTACTATTTTAGAGGGTGATAGACAAGTTGATACACACAGGAATTATCATATAGGGAAGTTTCAAAGCATAACGTATCTTATTCTTTTGAAAAAATAGTTCCAGCTTCAAAATGGCTGTTGTAGATAGAGGGGACTTCTGTAAGTGAGAAAATGTGATCTGTTCAACCTTTAAAAGATACTTGATCTTCTTGTTAGGTCTTTTCCTTCCCCATCAAATAAATTTCTTAAAAGAATTAGAAAACACTGATGACAGTTAATCCATAAAATTTTACACAACCCATCGGCTACAGGGACGGAATAAAGAAAGAAACTACAGCTCTCAAAGAGTAGGAAACGAGTTGCTTGGAACGTTTCGCTCAACGTCCAGAGTCCCTGTGAGCTCTGTGGTCTGAAACGTGGTGTTGAAAGGCCAGTTTGAAGTGGCAGAAGGAGAATGGTGATGCTCCAGATGGTCCGGCTGGAAGAGGAAAGCGCCTTCCCTTCCCTGGCTCTGCCCGAGGCTGTAGGGAGGAGAGGGCCTTTGCGTCTCCCTGCTGCGGTGAACGGTGTCCTCGTTACCCAGTGGCAGCTCCAGTGACAGCGTGGTGGCTGTGGGAGGTCCAGAGCTGTGTTCAGCGCTGTGGTAGCTGCCATCCCCCACGCCGTGTGGCTCACGGGCACTCCCTCGTTGCCTTTGTGTCCTGGGCTTGGTTATCTTCCTGAGATTCTTGCCTTGCAGAACTCTCTCCTGCTAGCCTTCGAGTTGGTTCTCGAGCACACAGGATATTCTTGTTTGATGGAGGGGAGTTGGTTCCAGTGGCTGGGCTTGACTGACATCTGCTTGTGAGGAACGAAATGAGCAATATAAAATTTGGAGTCTGTTTAATGCCCAAGAGAGTTGCTTATCCTTGGTGAATGTCTTGTGGCACTTGTGCTACAAGAGTTTTCCAGTCATCCTAATTTTTTCTTCTCTGTAAACAGGAAGTGGTCAGGCCTTGCAGGAGTTTATTGGAATGGCTAGTCTGATTGTTGACACAGGCATGCCAGTGTCTCTGGACAGATTCTCCTTATGGGTCTCATGGTGAGCCTGCAGCTTACTGACTCTCTGAATGGCAGACCCTCTGCACGATGATGGAAATGGAAGTTTTCTAATATCTTACCTGTTCTCTCTGGCTAGTTTAGAATTGGTTGGACCTAGAAATAAAGCGGCTGGGATCTTTACAGTCCTGCACTCACATTTTTTCCATGTAGGTCGAGCATCATCTATATATAGAGAGAGATGGCGAGACTTTATTGTTCCATAGTGTTGTCTTTAATCAAGGGTCTAGACTGCACGTTAGATGTCATGTGCTCAAAAGCCACAGATAACTTGAAATAGCCGCTTCCTGGGGCTGAAAAGGTAGTACAGCAGGTACTTGCCTTGCATGCAGCTGACCCAGGTTCGACCCCTGGTTCTCCCATGGTCCCCAGAGCACTCCCAAGATTACTTTGGAGTATAAAGCCAGGAGTAAATAACCCCTGAGCATTTCTGAGTGTGGCCCAAAAACAAAAAAATGGACAAATAACCACTTTTCTTAGCCTCACTGATGTGTTAGTGATTTCCTAGAGAAAGAAATACAAACTTTTATATTCTGTATCCACTAGAAAAAAGTCAGACCAGGGAAAAGTTGTTAAGTTTGAGTTAGCAGATGTTTCCCTTATTAAAATGATGAGTGTAGCCGCCCCCCCCCAAGCCTGTAGTAGGCATTTAGCAGGTATTTGTAAGAGGAAGGGAAGGGTGGAGGGGGAGGGGAGGACTTGACTGGGAGGTTGTTTGTTAGTAACCTCCCTGGAAATGAGTTTGGCTTGGGATGCTTCTGGGGTGATGCAGTGTGTTTGGTTCCCAGTGTCGAGCACTCTCTAAAAGACTCGCCCTCGCCGAGAAGTCTAAGGAGGCACTGACAGAGGAGGTGAAGGCGGCCAGTCAGAACATCAGCAGACTTCAGGTGAGTCACAGGTGTTCTTGCACAGAACACACAGATCTAAGTGTCGTAGAGGCGCATGCTTGGTGAGCTCAGGGCTACTCCCAGTGCAGTGCTCAGCATTCCAGAGCAATTCCCGGTGCAGTGCTCACTGTCCTGCAGCTATTCCTGGTACAGTGCTCACCATCCCAGAGCTATTCCAGGTGCAGTGCTCAGTGTCCCAGAGCTGTTTCAGGTGCATTGCTCAGTGTCTCAGAGCTACTCCCGGTGCAGTGCTCAGTGTGCCAGAGCTACTCCTGGTGCAGTGCTCAACATCCCAGAGCTACTCCAGGTGCAGTGCTCAGCATCCCAGAGCTACTCCCAGTGCAGTGCTCACCATCCCAGAGCTACTCCTGGTGCAGTGCTTAGTGTCCCAGATGCAGTGCTCAGTGTCCCAGAGATCAGGCCTGGGGCCTGCATGTAAAGCTCATGTTCCAGCCCTCTTGGAACAGGTTCAAGATGAATTTCCATTGAGAGCTTCAGGGCAAAAGCAGCTTCATTTTCCTTCTCGAGTGTGGATGTCTGACCTTCCAGACATGTGTCCTGTGCACTTTATTTCTGTTCATTCAAAAGTCCCCTCCTGGGCGGGCAGGGAGGGGTGCTTTGCGTGCCTTGCGGCTGTGTTTTGAGCCCCTGGACCCCACAGTGCTCAGGAGCACTCCCAACCCCCACTGTTCTTGGGAACACTCCTGCCTCCCCCCACAGTACTTAAGAGTGCTCCTGCTCTCCCCGGTGCTTGGGAGCACTACCCCCCACCCCACAAACACGTAATTCAGTGATGCTGACATTGATGTTGGGCCCAGTTTCTCTGACTTGAATTTCAAGTAGTTCTGTCGCGGCGCTCTCTGGGCCTTCCTGTCCTGCCTCGTCTTCGAGTCCCAGCCGCGTGGCTGTAGCTGTTCTGTCTGCACTGGGTCCTTCACTGATGCATAAAACTGAGCACCCCTGAAAAGTCGGGCTGCAAACACGACCCCCCCCCACCTGCAGCTTGGGGCCGGAGCCTTCTCTGCAGAGCCACTATCTAGCTCCAACTGGACATTGTGCAAAGAACAGAATCTCCTCAGCGCAGGCCGCCCCCGCCCCCGCCTCCTCACTGTCACCGGTGGGCTAGCCTGGAAAGAGAGCACAGTGCTTCGTCCCAAGGCCCCAGGTCCTGCTCTGTTTTTTTTAATGTTTTTTTTTCTTTATCTTTCTTTGTTTCCAGTGTTGGACCCTACTGGGCAGTGCTCAGGGGCCACTCCCAGCTCTGTGCTCGGAACCTTGTGGTCCTGGGGTTGAGCCCAGAGCTCCAGCCCTTTCAGCTCTCTCCCTCCGAGTTCTGGGGGCCTCTCTGTCCGAGACAGACCTCTTCCACTCTTCCCCACACCCCCTCTGACATGGGGTAGCCCCTGGGGGGTCTCTGTGTTTGCTTTGTGGGTGGTGGTAAGACTTTACTGTCACTGAAGGCAGGGAACTGTCGCATTGTTGCAAAGGAGTCCTGAAGAGATGGCTCCGGGCGAGGCACACCTTCTCTCTTTCCTCAGTGTGTTCCCTTGGCTTGTGACTTAACCTTGGCGCAGATGGATCACGCCGGCCTCCTAGGAGCGTTGTGCTGCAGGTTTGGTGTTTTATGAAAGAAAACGCTCAGCGCACCCGTCTTTTCCTGTTCAGGATGAGCTGACGACCACCAAGAGGAGCTACGAGGACCAGCTGAGCATGATGAGTGACCACCTGTGCGGCATGAACGAGACCCTGTCCAGGCAGCGCGAGGAGATCGACACGCTGAAGCTGGCCAGCAAGGTGGGCCAGACAGTGGGCGTGGCCGCCTGCCTCGGGGCCCCTGTGCTGTTGACGGCTCTCCTGTTTCTGGGCGGGCCAGGCGGGGCCGGGGGTGGCAGGCGCCCTCCCTGTGTTGTCTCTCTAGTCCCTGAGTGGTTTTTCTGATATTCCTCACCATCTGATCCAAACGTTAGTCTCCCTTTGAGTCACGAGAGTTGAGATTTCTGAGTGCCTTTGCTTTTTGATATTTCTGCCACCATTTTTATCAGTGAACAGGACTCTTCCAGGGAATGCTCTTTTTTTCTCTCCATGGGCATGGAGAGGGCTTTGGGTAATGCCCGGTGGTGTTCGGGGGTCACTGCTGGCTGTGCGTGGGGGGCATTCCGTGTGCAGTGCTGGGCGTGAAGCGGGGTGGGCTGCAGGCAGGCGCCATAGCTCTCGCAGTGTCTCTCTGGTCTGGGCTGGCTCTGCTCTCTGGGGTTCCAAACTGGGGCTGCCCAAGAGTTAGTCTTCAGCAGATTTATTCTGAAACATAGCCTTTTTCCTGAGGGGGGTGGGCGGGAGGGCACACCCAGCGACACTCAGGGTTACTCCTGGCTCGCACTCCGTAATTACTCTGGGCAGTGCTCGAGGGGCCGCATTGGATGCTGAGGATTGAGCCCAGGTCAACTGCGTGCAAGGCCAACACCCTCCCTGCTGTCCTGTCACTCCGGCCCCTCAGACATGTCTTTATAACCAGAAATAGCTTGTCCTTTGACCTCATAAGCCTGTGGTTGTAACACCTGGAGGGGTGTTGGGAGACCCGAGCTTGGTGCCATGCTTAGCCCACTCTTGGTGACTCGGCTGATTCTGTCGCACTCCAGCCGGGAATCCAACTGGGATCACTGGCCTCTGCTCATGGCCACCCTCGTGCTGTCCGAACAGACGTTACTGGGTTCCTGCCGTGTGCTGCCTGCAGGAGGAGGCTTGCATCAGACGTGGCTGCTTTAGCCGTGGCCGGTGTGAGGGGCGGCCTTCCATGCCTCGGGACTCTCCCCGGCAGGCAGATGGTTTAAATGCTCTGGGATTGGCCTTCTGTAATTTGGGTTCTCAGCGGCGTCTCGTGACACTGCTTGTCCTGTGGCTACTCTGGAGCGTGTCAGTGGTGCTTTCTGGGACATCGCCTGGAGACTGGAGCAGACAGTGTGGTGTTGGTTATGGTCTGAAGTCCCTGGGGCTTCAGGACACTTGAGCGTGGGGGTAGCGTGCGGTGGGGGTTGGCATTCCTGAATAATGCCTCCCCCGGCCTCTGGCCTCCCCATGTCGATACCCGGGCAGGGGGGCAGCCTCAGCCTCGCCCCTAGTCAGGAAAGAGCACGGACAACAGGGTCGTGAGGGGCTGCAGCATAGCACAGTGGGGAGGGCGTTTGCCTTGCGTGGGCTGACCCGGGTTCGATTCCCAGCACCCCGTATCGTCCCCCGAGCACTGCCAGGAGTGATTCCTGAGTGCATGAGCCAGGAGTAACCCCTGTGCAACGCTGGTGTGACCCCAAACAGCAAAATAAATAAATAAATAGGATGAGTAGCATAAGGAAGCCTGTTTTCACATCAGATACTTGAAAGCGAGTAGAGTGACTGTTGGGGAGCTTGATGGAGGCAGTCACAGGAGACTTGGTTCTGGATTGAGCAGGGTCCATGCTGAGTCCAGTGAGTCACTGCCCCAGAGCAGTGGTACACGCCAGCCCAGCTGGATCCAAGTTGGATCCCCGACATCCCTCATGGTCCCCGGGTGGGCTCTGCCAGGACTAATCCCTTCGCCAGAGTCCTTGAGCACTGCGGGGTGTGGCCCCAAAGCAAGCCCTGTCACTGGAGGGTGGAGGGGGACAGCGATAGTCTGATAGTCCGGTGTCTATAGTGCTTGCCTGTGGCAGGCCCAGCTTCTGAGCCTGGATGCCCCGCATATGGTGCCCCCAGCATCGCCGGGAGATTCCTGAGTGCAGAGCCTGGAATAACCCCCGAGCATCACTGGGTGTGGCCACCCAAAAACTAAAAATAATAAAAAATAATGAAAATACTTGTCATTACTGCAACTCAAGTCTGTTCTTTACTTTGTAGCTTGTACTGGTCACTTTTCTGTGGTTATCTGCGTCCCTGTATCTTGCACCTACCTGTTGGCTAGTGACTTCGCTGGCTGTAGTTCCGGTTGCATGCCATGGTTTCTCTTGGTTCCTGGGAAACATCCCAGACCATCTGTTTGCTGCGACCTTTCTCTTAACATTTGTATACTCCAAACATTGTCTACTACGTTTAAAACTAGGTCTTTGTACCGAGTAGCTGAGTACAGGAATTTATTAGAATGTTTTCCTGAAAAGTGAACTCCAGAAAGAAGCAAAGTTAAAGTAGGAAGCCCCAATTCCCATGACCTAGGACAGGGTGAGGGCATTTGCCCTGGACGCTGTTCTCAGCCAGAGGTCCCTCCTGTCGGAGAGTCATTGCTTTGGGGTGTTAGTAAACAGATGCTCAGAATCAGGACTTCGTTGCAGTCTTTGAAGGCTATTTAATTAACCCTCCAAGAAATGTGTTTATACTCACCTTTCACGAGCCAGTTTCAGAAGTCTTACACTCCCTGGTCTTTGAAACACAGTGACTCTTTGAGATGGAAAGTCCACAGTAGCTTCCTTTTTATTTCTCTACCATCCACGCTCAGTCTCCAGGGGGCAAGGGTCAGCGGGGACAGAACACGGGGAGCTGAAAGTCACCGCCGGCAGACACCAGCGTCCCAGCTCTTCCCGCTCTTGGGAAAGAAAGTTTTCCAAGACTTCTTGGCGTGGGTTTGTGAACTACAGGAACTGCTTTGCTGGGGGTTGTGTTCTTACTGTGGGTGTCTTTTCTCTGTGCAGGGAAATTCTAAGAAGAACAAAGGCCGGTAGTTGGCACACTGGGGGCCGCTGACTTCTTCAGAGCCGCAACTGTTGCCAGGAGCTGCAGGGCCAGACTCCACGCCCAGCACTGGGTGCCGTCGGGAAGCTGGAGCACTGTGGACCGAGTGACTCCTCAGCTGTCCACGCCGGGACATGTGTCAGATACGTCTGTAACCAGGAAGGCAAAACCAGAACTTGATGTTGACAGTAAAGTGGAAAACAATACACATACCATGGATATTGTAGGTTTCCGTAACGCTGTTTTTACTGTGCACTTTTTAAAATTAGGTTTTAATTTCAGTATGTAAGAACAACCAAGATTTTGTATATTTTCAAACTCAATTATATGGTAATCAATTTGGTATCTATGGAATAGATATATGTTTCTGGATAAAATGCTTAAATTGTCAAATTGTCATTACTTGCTATAATTGAAAGCAGTCTCCCAGATTCTTTTTAAAAATATTCATGCTGCTCTCTTTCTCTCTTCGAGAGAGTGGGACTTGCAAAATTCATATCTCGTGGATTTATTATCATTGTCTTTAGCTTTTCTGTACCCTACCTGTGTTGGAATAATAACTTAAGGAAATTGATGTCAATAAATTCATACTTATATCAAACTTGCAGTCTCCATGTGCACTTGATAATGAAATGGACTTATTCAAATAGATTATATGAAATTTACCAGGTCCAGATAGATAAAAATCCAATTTTCCAAATGGGACTAAATGTATAAGCAAACCATTGTTAAGGCTTTGAGTTTTGCTTGAACGGATGTCAGTAACTATTTCAGGCAAGGACCCTCACCCCTTTCTGGCTTCCCTTGGCTTCTTTCATGAACATTTTGTCATTTCATGATACACCCTAGGGGCACCTTGCCCAGTACCCCATTCTCAAGACCCTAAATATGTCAATCCTTTCTTAAGAGACACGTAGCTTGCACGGACCTGTTTTATTCCATTCCCACGCCCTGATCAGTAGCTGAGATGCCCCTGAAATGCCTTCCGCCCAGCCCGGCCCCTGTGGAGTAGATGTCTGTTGCCGCCTGGAGCATTTCTTTCTAGACAGCTACTAATCCCCTTCCAGAGTGTACTTTTTGCTGTTTTTTGTTTGGGGGCTACACCAGCAGGGCTTAGGGGTTACTCCTGGCTCTGCTCACAGGAGGGCCACTGGGAGGCTCTGCTTGTCACTGAGTCTGCGAGGGATGAAAGCGTTTGGTCCTGCCATGGGCGTCTCGGGAGTCGTTTCTGTCCCCTTCCTCCCAGCTTCTCGAGTCCTGAGCCTGTCTGCTCTTTCTCTTTTAGTAGCCTACCCAGCTCCGGTCCTCTGTCTGCGGAACCAGCCGTTTCCATAGCAGCTACCAGGACTCTCGAGCACTGTGGGAAAGCTCCAACAAGCACCTGATTTGCTGCATCATAACTTGGGGCTTCTAGTCCCTGCCGGAATCGTGTTCCGTGGCCGTGAAGCTAGAGGGTTGTTTCTAGTCCTCGTTGAGGTCTGAGACGAGGAGTGGCAGCGTCTGACTGACTCAGTGACAGAATTGTTGGCTGCTTGGCCGAGAATAGACTCTGGGCTGTAGGAGCAGATGCGGTTATTTGCCATCCTACGACAGCAGCGCGACATGGTTTTTCCTGCCCGTAGGAGTTGTGTGAAGATTATTTCTGGATTCGTTTTAAGGATAAAGCTGATAGGATATGCTGACTTGTAATTAAACCCGAATCTTCCCCTACAGTTACGTTACTCTTCGCTGCTTCTGATTCATAGCACTTAGTCAGTACATAATCAGATGCAGTGTGCTTTTGCTTGTTTTTCTTATTTATCTTCTGTTCGTACCGCTAGAAGATACAGTTCTGCAAGGGCAGATAATTTTGTGTGGGACTACACCTGGCAGTGCTCAGGACTTACTCCTGGTTCCGTGCTCGGGATCCCTACTTTGGGAACCATATGAGGTGTCAGGGATCTAACCTGGGTGAGCTGAGTATGAGGCAAATGCCCTCGGCCCCGTCCTGAGGCTTCGCCCCCACAGTGGCCATTCTGATCTTGTGTTTTCACTGCTCTCTCTGTTGATCCAGAACACAGCCTGGCATCAAGTGGATGTTGCCAGGAATGTTTGGTGGGATGTGGCTTATGGGAGAAAGAGAAGTGTCAAAGATGAAGTAAGGCATTTGGCCTGAACAAGCCTGCCAGAGAAGGCTGAGGGGAGCACTAAGCCTCTACCTAGTTACGAAGTGACAGTGGACAGTCACCGCAGATTTACCCTGCCTCACTAGCTCGTTGGTTCTCTTATCTTACCGTATATCCCTACCTTTGCGTGCCCCTAGATTTTAGCTTTTGTTTTTTGCTTTTTGGGGGTCACACCTAGCAATGCACAGGGGTGACTCCTGGCTCTGCACTCAGGAATTACCCCTGGCGGTGCTTGGGGGACCCTATGGGATGCTGGGGATCGAACCTGGGTCGGCCACGTGCAAGGCAAACGCCCTACCCACTGTACTATCGCCGGGGCCCGATCTTTCTGGGCAGCTTCCTAGAGTTCAGAGCTCTGGGTCCTTTGACCAGAGTCTCCACAGAGCCGCTCTCTGATGGGCACAGCCTATTGCAACACGCTCCCTTTAGCTCCCTTCTCGTTCTCCATGTACTCAGCATGTGTCCGGGTGTTCGGGAGAGAGAGGGCAGTTTGCTCTCAGGGCTGATAGTCCTCTTTATCTCTTAGAGTGAAAAGGAAATCTTGGAATTGTTTGCCTTTTTGTGTTTTGCTTGATGCCGAGACTGCATCTCTCACCAGCTGTGAGCCACAAGAGAGCCCCAGGCCTGCGCCCCTGCCGTGCCTGGTGTCCAGTGCCGCAGATCCACAGACCTGCTGGAGACCACCGGCCATTCTGAGGGGTCAGTGGGAGCTTTCCTCGGGCGAGGGACAGGGCAGGACTGTAGAGGTGATTCTGGTTTTCTCCCCACCCCCCTTTTATTTTTTATGGTGCTAGGGATCAACCTGTGCCTCGCACATACTAGGCGAGCACTCTACCACTGAACTATGTCCCCAGCCCAAAATTGCCACACCCGGCATGCTCGGAGCTTTCTCCTGCCTCTATACTCAGCTATCACTCCTGGCAGGGCTGAGGAGACCATCTGGAGTGCTGGGGCTTGAACCATGGTCAGCTCCATGCAAGGCAAGTGCCCACCTGCATTACACTCAGTCCTTCCAAAACATCTATTAAAAAAAAACACCTAGTTTTTATTTTTTAATATTTTTATTGAATCACCGTGAGATCAAGCATTACAAAATTGTTCTTAATTGCATTTCAGTCATACAGTGTTCAGCATCCATCACCCCACCAGTGTAATTTTCCAGCACTGGTGTCCCCAGTTTCCCTCCCACCCCATCAAGCCACCCCCAACCCTGCCTCTGTGGCAGGCAGCTCTCCTCTCCTTCTTTCTCTCTCTCATTGTAGGTGTTATGGTTCAGTGATACAGATGCTGAAAGGTTATCATGCATATCCCTCTACCTGCTTTCAACACTTGGTTCTTGTCCTGAGTGATCATTTCCAACTAGTGTTGTCATAATGGACCCTCCTCTATCTTAGCTACCCTCAACTCCCACACCATTGCCCGACCATTGGCCAGTCCTCCTGGCCCATTTTACCTGGCCTTGGATATTAATTTCAGTACTTTTTTTTTAATATTCCACAAATAAATGCAGTCATTCCATATATCTTTCCTTCTCCTTCTGACTCATTTCACTCACATGATACTCTCCAAGTCTATGCATGTGTAGGCAGATTACATGACCTCATTTTTCCTAACAGCTGTGTGGTATTCCATTGTGTAGATGTGCCATAGTTTCTTTATCCACTTGTCTTGAGCACTCAGGTTATTTCCAGAGTCTGGCTATGGTGAATAGTGCTGCAATGAACATAAGAGTGCAGATGGTGTTTCTGCTGTATGTTTTTGGGCCTCCAAGGTAGATTCCCAGGAGTCATATTGCTGGGTCAAATGGGAGCTCAATTTCTAGTTTTTTGAGGAATTTTCATATTATTTTACAAAAAGGCTGGACCTGTCAGCATTCCCACCAGCAATGAATGAGGGGCCCTTTCTCCCCACATCCATGCCAGATTGGTTGCTCCTGTTCAAAATGCCCAGTTTTAAGTTAACTGCTAAAATCTCTGGTTTTTTTGGCAGGCTCTGCCCAAGGGCACATAATAACCAGCCTTTGTTAACCATTTGCTATAAGTTAGGCCTGGATAAGACAGAGCATGTATTATTGCTATTTCATTTATACCTCCACTAACTATCTCTTTGGTATTGTTAGCTTCCCCACTAGGAAAGTAAGGCTAAAGGTAGGTTCATCCCCTCACCCCACCAAAAAGAAGGATGAGGAGAAAAAAAATGAACTTGTGCTTTGCAACCTATGCAAAGGTACAAGATTCGTGTATTGAAGCAGAATTCAGATTCAGGAAGGCTGTTGAGTACTGTAGTGGATGAGGGAGTTCAGTCAGGGGGTTCAGTTCTGCTCCTGCGGTATTACATATTTCGAGGATAAAACTTTAAATTTCTCAGTAACACTGGCGTTTGCCTTCTCCATTCCATGTTGTCAGTAAGTGCCCGTTACCTTTCCTTCAGCCCTTTAGTTAGTGGTTGGGGCTAATGGTCTTACCATAGAGTTTGTCTTTGATATTCATATTTATTTCTATAGTCCATATCACATATACTTCCCTGACTACCAACTCTAGGCATACTATATTTATGCTACAATTCTGTCCTAGCCAACTTTCTGTGCAAACTATTTTTCCTTTCTTTTTTAAAAAATTTAAACATGATTTACAAAATTGTTTATAAATTTCGGGCATTCAGTGTCCCAGCACCAGTGTCACTTCCCTCCACCATTGTCCCAGTTTCCTACCCACCCCTGAAGCCTGTCCCTTTAACAGACACAAAATAATTTATTTTATGTTGCTCTTTACAATAAAATGGTAAGTGGAATTATAAAAAAAAAAATTGAAAAAAAATTGTCCAAAAAAAAAAAAAGAAGAAAAAACAACTGTCCAGTAAAAGAAAGTTTGTGAAAATGGTCATGTGTCACCATGGGTTATCAGAGGCTTGTGTCCGGGTTCTCTGCGCTGTGGGTTGCTGGCTGAGTCGTCGTGTGACTCCTTTCGCTCAGTGGGCTTCTGTGCTGCTTTCCCATATAATTTGCTGTGCTCCCGAGGGGCTGTCAGGCTTGTGGGGTTCGGGGGTGTTGTGGCCGCAGAGGTGGCTCTGGGATAGTTCTCAGCCTGACCCTTCCCGAAGGGGCCCTAGAGTTTTCAACCTGGAGCCTGGCGTACCCATATGATTCAGCAGCTTGGCGTCTCCCCCTCCCCCCCCCCCGCCCCCCAGCGGTGAAGTCAGGCCATTGATGTGGGGGCGTCGCGGGGCCTGGCCCACCCCTCCCCCCAGCACACCCCAGAGTTTTCAGCCGGAAGACTGCTGTACCAGGAGTTTCTTGTATTTTTGTTTCTCTGTTTTGGAGGGGAGAGGAGGCCCATATCTAGTGGGGTTACTCCTGGCTCAGTGCTCAGGTTCATTTCTTGATTGGTTCTGGAGAATTGTGGGACTTCTGTGTGCACAGCATGTACTCCCGCCCTGTAGGGAGCCATTTTACCTTACTGATCTTATGGTCACTATTTGTTTATCACTAGCTAACCCCATGCCACACCTAGCAAAGGTTGCCACTCCTAATCTTACTGATCTTGTCCTATCAGCATTTGTTTATTACTAGCTAAAGCCCGTGCCACACCCCTGCATTTCTATTGGGGGTCCCGGCACCACCTCCTCCCAGCAGGGAGGTATAAAATACTGTAACTGCCATAGAATAAATGCCTTTTCTCCCTCCTCCGGGCTCTGCGTCTGTTCATTCAGCTGCGTCCCCTTCTCAGCCCCATGAAGGGTTCTCTCTGCTGAACAGAACGAGACCTCCACATCGACTTCCACACCGCCCTTCGCGTCTTTCCCTTTTCCTTCTCTCTCTCTCTCTCTCTCTCTCTCTCTCTCTCTCTCTCTCTCTCTCTCTCTCTCTCTCTCTTTCTGTCTGTGTCTATCTCTCCCTCTCCCTCCCTCTCTTACTCTTCTCCAGATTTCTAGTACTTATAAATACATATGAGCACTATGGCCATGCAAGTGGCGAGTGTCTATCAGCTTTACCTCTCTCCCACCCGTTTCACCATTCGCCCAGGAGTGAGTGTTGCATGCTGTTGTGTGCTCATTCTGAGGACACGCTGCTTACATGCCCTTCCGGGCTCTTAGCCACCAGCAGGACGAGTGATGGTGGAAATGCGTGTTACAGCCCGTGGTTTGTCACCCTCTCCTGGGAAGATCTGAGATGGGGCTGCTTGCAAGCAATGGTAACAGGCTGTTATCTGTCCATGCGAAGGCCCGGGTGCCCACCACGAGCACAGTTTGAGTTGAGCTGTTTACAAGTGCTTCTCAGTAACAAACACAAACTGGGGTGAGGAGATGAGTCCCTTCGAGGGCTGGGACACTTTGCAACTGTCCCTGCCATGGGCCCCCAAGCGGCCCGGGGAAAGCTTCCCCACCCCTGAGCACCACTGACTGTGGCTTGAAAACCAAATTAAATAAAACCCCAAACAAATCATTCCAAAAAAAAAATTGGAATAATAGCCCCTGAGCTTTCACCGCTCTGCTGCCCAGAGGAAACGCGTCACTGCCAGCATCTGCGTCCTCGTTTCCCAGTGGCAGAGTCAGTTGGCTTCACGGGTGGAAGATGAACTTTTGATGCCTTTTCTCCCCCTCCACCCCTCACAGCTACATACTTTGTCTATCTTCAAATAGTTGCATCAACATTTTGATTAAGCCAGTATATACTTGATTAAGATGGTTTAAATGCAGGTAGTAGCACAGTAATGAGATGTACGATGACTACTTTGCAGTCCTCTGTTCTCCCTGGAGTTAATAATAGTCTTTTTAAAATGATTAATATGGGGCCAGAGAGATAATACAGTGGGTGGGCGCTTGCCTTGCACGCTGCTGACCCAGGTTCAATCCCCAGCATTCCATATGGTCCCTGAGCACTGTCAGGGGTGATTCCTGAGTGCAGAGCCCTGAGTAACACCAAAAAATGATAATTAATTAAAAATGTCTTATATTGGTACCTGATTCGATCCCTGGTACTGTTGAAGGTGTGTGTGTGGGGGGGGGCGGGGGGAGATTTATTTACTGTGTTTTCAATGGTAGCTATTGTAGTCACCCTAAAAATGATTGAAATGACTCTCTCCTAGTCACCACAAATGATTTCCTTTGCACACCCCCGGGGGCTGATGCGTAGCTCTGAGCTGTGCATTATGCCGTGTTAATCCCAGGGTTGCTCCAGCTATTAGAGAGCTTCCGACTCCTCCAACTTGACCGCTTGAAGACAGCAACTTGCCTGATGCTGCCGAGATGCCGTGTGGCCGAGATCCCCTAACAAGGAGTGGTCTGTTGTGCGACAGGACAGGAAGCTTCTGTTCTCGGCCACGGGCCATGTCCTCGACACCATGGAAATGAACTGAACTTGTCAAGGAGCTTTGCCTCAGCCCGAGATTGTTTAAGCAGTTTAGTTCCAAATTAGGAAATTTGCTAGCACAGAACAAGAAAACCCATGGCCCCTCTTCCTGTCACTGAAGGAACTGGCTCCAGGCTGTTAGAAGGACTTTCCTGAAGAGAGGGTGAGAAGAATGACAGCTGGAGGCACCCCAGGGGCCACTGTCAGTGGGAGCCACTGCAGGCACACCTCTCCCCTTCCCTCCTGGCCCTTTGTTTTGCTTCTGAGCTCATCCCTCCGAGTCCTGGTCACCAATGGACTTGTCCTGTGCTACCGCCCATCACTACCAGAATAGAAACACTAAAACAGTCAGTTAGCAAAGCACAAAATATCACAGCTTGGGCAGCTGCTAAGGGATTTTCTGTGTGTGTGTGTGTGTGTGTGTGTGTGTGTGTGTGTGTGTGTCCAGCTTTCTGTATTTATTTATTTTTTATTTTTTTGCTTTTTGGGTCACATCCAGCAATGCACAGGGGTGACTCCTGGCTCTGCACTCAGGAATTACCCCTGGCAGTGCTTAGGGGACCATATGAAATGCTGGGAATCGAACCCGGGTTGGCCGCGTGCAAGGCAAACGCCCTACCTGCTGTGCTATTGCTCCAGCCCCTCTGTATTTATTTTTTAATTGGTCTTTGGGGCCACACCTGGTGGTGCTCCCCTGGCTCTACACTCATAAATTATTCCTGGTGGTGCTTGGGGAACCATATGGGGTGTCCAGGATTGAACCCAGGTTGGCTACAAGCAAGACCCTCCCCGCTGTCCTAGCCTTCTGTACTTTTTTCAGGACACCTCTGTGTTGTGTTAAATTGTCCACACATCTCCTGTCATCATTTTCATCAATGCCACAGGTGCTGGGGGCAGGATCCTGCCTTGTACTTATCCCCCTACAATGGCTAGCAGAAGTCTTGTGTTCAGTTGATGTCTAATAAATGCAAAGGTGATCATTTGGGGGAGTGGTCGGTATTGTCAGTGTAAGCCCCTCTTAAGAAGGCTCCATCCCCAGGACAGATGAGAGCCAATCTCGGGGCATTTTGAATCGATTAAGTGATCAATCCCCAAATGGTAGTTGATCGCAGTTGGTATTTTTAGTGAAGATATGGATTTTCTATTTATTGCTGAAAATTTCTATCTAAAGAATATTTAGGCTTCCTCCTAGAAGTTGTTTGAAAATAGTATTGGGGAGGGGCTGGAGCGATAGCACAGCGGGTAGGGCATTTGCCTTGCACGCGGCCGACCCGGGTTTGATTCCCAGCATCCCATATGGTCCCCTGAGCATTGCCAGGGGTGATCCTGAGTGCAGAGCCAGGAGTATCCCCTGTGCATTGCCAGGTGTGACCCAAAAAGCAAAATAAATAAATAAATTTGGAAAAAAAATAGTATTGGGGGACTGGGGAGGCGGCTTGGAGTGCTGGAGGGCACCGTTTTGCAAGTGGAAACCCTGAATTCCATCTCCGGCACTGCATGATCCCCAAGCGCCTTGGGAGCATTGAGTCAGGAGTAGCTCCCAAGCGTCACTGGGTAAGACCAACAAATTTTGTAAAAATTCCAAAAAACAACAATATTGTCTTCAATGCCAGACCAGAATGCATGTCAAATGGCAGCATTCCCCTTCTTTCGATTGTTTAATTTCACTGCTGAAGGCATCCCTGGGAGATATGCATGTTTTTGATGTGGTTTACAAAATGCCCTTACTCTATGAGGGATGGGTGTTGTACTACGGCCGGACACAGTTCTGTGAGGTCTTAGAGAGGAATATTCATCCGAGTAGAAGGGCTAAGCTTGTCTCTGAAGGCCTCCCTGGTCCCAAGCAAACTCCCCTTTCCAAACAGGCATGCCTGCAAGCTTACTGGAGCTTATGGTCACTCATCCTGACTTTTGCATCTGATTTGAGTTTTGAGGTCTTCCAAGTCACATTCACTGTTACTATCACCCCGTTGCTCATTGATTTGTTCGAGTGGGCACCAGTAATGTCTCTCATTGTGAGACTTATTGGTACTGTTTTTGGCATATCGAATACGCCACGGGTAGCTTGCCAGGCTCTGCCGTGTGGGCAGGATATTCTCGGTAGCTTGCCGGGCTCTCTGAGAGGGGCGGAGGAATCGAACAGGGGTTGGCTACGTGAAAAGCGAGCGCCCTACCGCTGTGCTATCGCTCCAGCCCCCAAGTCACATTACTGGGTCAAATCTAAAGATTCTGGGGATGTCTTGCTAGGTTCTAATTACTTTTTGTGGAAAAAAAAAACACTGCAGAGAAGGGAAACCTGTTGTTTGTTTGTTTTTTAAATTATTCTGTTCTGTGGGGAGTTGTTGTTTGTTGAACCACACCTGGTGGAACTGAGGCCTTATTCCTGGCTCTGTGCTCAGAGATCACTTCTGACAGGATCAGGGAACCATAGGAGTTGCAGAGATCGAACTCAGGTCAGCTGCGTGTAAAGCAAGTACCCTACCCACGGTACTATCGCTCTGGCCCCAGAAAGAGAAGCCTCAGTAGAAAAAAGAATGTGGAGTCGAGGTCTCCTTATTGTAGAGGAAGGGTGAGACTAGGAAGTGGAATAAAACCGAGTTGTGATTGGCAGTAGGCGGATTTGATAGTTTGGCTAAGAGCTGCTCACTACCAGATTTTTTTTTTTTTTGGTGAGGGGTGGGGGCGTGGTGGGAGGGCACACCCAGCAGTGCTCAGGGCTTACTCCTGGATGGCTCAGGGGACAATATGGGGTGCTGGGGATCGAACCCAGGTTGACCGTGTGCAAGGCAAACTCCTTACCTGCTGTGCAGTCTCTCTGGCCCCACCACCAGATTTTGGTACAAAGGATACTGCCAGATAGGGCCCCTTGGGAACTATGAGGTGGGTTTGGGAACCAAGAAATAAATCTGGCGCATGCAAGTCTCAACTTGGGAATGCCGAATGTGCACAGCAGAGAGCGTGTTCTCACAGACAGTCCAAACCCAGTTCTATTGGTCACAGAAACCTTTTGGACTGTTTGCTCTGCAGTTGTGTTGAGGGGCCCAGATTGCTTTCACTTAGTGTGTTACTTTGGCCCTAGGACTCTCCGGTACCCTCAGATGATAGTTTAACAGACGCTCTCTGCGCCTTAGCTAAATGCAAGGCCGCTGGTTGTTCATCAAGTCTTGTTGTTTCTGGTGTCTTGTCCAGGTGAGAAGAGCTGGGGACTCCTCGTTCCAGGGAGTCTGGAGAATGTCCCGGTCTGCTTAGGGGGTCTTAGCAGAAGTCCAGTGATAAGTCTTACTGGAGACTACAAGTATGGGAGGTGATTCGCTGTGTATTCAGGCCCTGCAGTATCCCAACAAGACAAGACCCCTCCTGCGAGGGCTTGAGGGCAAAGCCTGCAGCCACACTTGGTGGTGCTTCTGTTCTCTGCTTCTGGCCCAAGTCCTCTCCCAGACGGCAACCGGTCTTCCTTCCGCTAAACCAATGTTCCTCAGTCGCCGGTTGGAGCCTGTGGGGATTCACTGGGTACCTTTGATCTACCGGGCTCTGGGAACAGCGAATAGGACGCCTCTTGTGTTGAAATGTTCCTTTGCTTTATTATTTTTTTAAATTTAAATTTATGTTTTGCGTTTGGGCCACACCCTCGATGCTCAGGGCTTCCTCCCGGCTCAGCATTCAGGAATCACTCCTGGTGGGATCAGGGGAACCATGCGTGTGTGGAGGAGTCGAACCCAGGCCAGCCACGTGCAAGACAAGTGCCCTACATGTTGTACTGTCAGGCCCAGAGTTCCCTCAGTGGGTGTTCTACTCTGCAGCCCGACGCCAAAGCTTCCACCTCCCTCAGGCCTCTCAGCCCACCCAGACTCTGGCTGGGCTCAGCACCGGCTGCTCGAGGGGGAACCTTGGTCCCCAACTCCCAAACCAGCCCCAAAGCAGCCGTGGCTCTGGGCCTCCATGGCCTCCCCGCGGCTGGGAGGAGCCCTTCAGACCCCCTGTGATGTCAGAGTCTGCTCAGCAGGTGCGCTGGGGACTGGAAGGCCCCCCTCTTCCCTCTGCTGCTAGCAGGAGGCTGGGCAGTTGCTCGGGTCCCATGTTGAGCACGTCAGCCAGGATGGCCACTGGACAGCCCACACAAGCAGGAGGAGCCGCCCAGCACTGAACAGTGCTTCTCCGGTTCTCACCAGGGCCTGGAATGAAAGTTTGGTCGTGGGGGGGAGAGGCGCTGGCCTTGCACGTGGCAGTCCTGGGTTCAATCTCATATGTTTCCCCCAATGTTTTCCCGAGCACTGCCAGGCGGCATTCCTGAGTGCAGAGCCAGGAGTATGCCCTGAGCATCGCCGGATGTAGCCCCCCAAACAAGTAATAATAAGTTAATGAATAAACAACGAAGTAAATGAAGCCTCGTGGAGAGCCAGCACGAGCCCCCAGCCCCAGGCCCCAGCCAGCAGACGTCTGCCCGGGTCCCGCCGCGTTCCGCGACCAGAGACTGCGAGCGGGAGGGGCGCGGAGGAGGAGGAGGAGGATGGGAGGGGGAGGAGGGGGGAGGAGGAGGAGGCGGCGGCGGCGGCGGGGGGGGGGGGGGGTGGCGAGGAGGCCGAGGGCGGGCGCGCGTCGGGGCCGCCCCGTCCCGCCCCGCGTTCCCGCCCGTGCGTCCCCGCGGCTCCGGCGTCACCTCTCCCCGCTGCTCCCGCGGCGGCCACGGCCGGACCCCGCCGCGCTGCTGGTGAGTGACCGGCCCGGGCCGGGGGCAGCGGGAGGCCGGGGGACCCCGAAGCACGGTGGGGTCAGGGGCGAGGAGGGTCTGCGGGCGGGTTGTGCAGGTGCCCCTTGTCCCCCCGCAGGGCCCCCTGTCCTCCCCCAGGCAGTGTCCCCCCGACCCCCGCAGGGCCCCGTGGGAGCCCGACGACGACCCTGCGCAGGCGCCGCCGGCGGGACAGGCCGGGTCGGGGAGAGAAAGAAACTCCGGACAGCAAACGGGGCCGAGCCCCGCGCCCCGCCCCTGCCCTGCCCTGGCCTGGCCGCCCGGGCCTCCGCGCCACCTGCCCCCACCCCAGCCGGCCGCGGGGGTCCCGCCCCTGTCCCCGCACCGGGCAGACCCCTGCGGTAACGCGGGGCCTGCCCCGGGGTCTGGGGCGCCGGGACCCCAGACCGTTGGGGAGGTACTGGGGGAGCGCGAGGTGTCCACCCTCTCTGTCGGGTGGGCGTCTTTCCATTTTGTGGGTGTGCGCCCCGTCCCCACGGCAGTGCAGTGAGGCTTCAGTCCTTAGATGGATGCGGGTGGGGTGGGGATGGGGGGCGGAGACCCCCGTGCTGAGCAGACCGTGCGGGGCCGACTGGGGTGGGGGTGGATGCACTCGGGGCGGGGGGGGGGGCGGGGGGGCCGTCTGCGGCTGGAAGTTGGCGGCACTCGGTGTGTGCTGGCATTCCCGGCCGCTCCTCCTCCCTCCCCCGCCTCCGCCCCCTCCCCTCCTCCTCCCCTCTTCCCTCCTCCTCCTCCCTCTCCTCCTCCCCCTTCCCTTCCCCGTCCCCCCTCTCCCTTCCCCCCTTCTCCTCCTCCTCCTCTCCCTCTCCTCCCTCCCCCTCCCTTTCCCATCCCCCCTGAGGCCGCTGCTGGGCCGGGGCAAGAGGGAATGTCGGGGTCGTGTGTGGCTTTCCGGTCTCTGGTCTCTTCTCCTTAGGTTTGGTCCGAGTTGACAAGACCCCTGGGTGCTCAGCGGGCGCTTGAGTCCGGCTGTGCCCTGGCCCGACGCCGTCCGTCCGCGGTGCAGGTGCTGGGGTATTTCTCAGGGCTGGTCGCGGCCGCCAATGCCCAGAGCAGCTGCGAGTCGGTGCCCCCCCCCCCCCCCCCCAACCAAGGAGTCCTCAAGGCATGAGGGCGGGCCCTGCGCGGGCTGGGCTTCTGGCCACTAGGGAGGAAGGCTCAGACACCCGGGCCGTCTCCCCCAGGCCAGGGTCAGAGGCGCAGCAACACTTTCCAATCCCTCAAAACTGGGCAAGGCCTTGAACTCTGTAGAAATAGTTTTGTTATTTTGTGGCAGTGCTCAGGGACCACTCCTGGTGCCGGCGGGGGCGGGGGGCGCTGGGGTTGGTCCAGGCCCACCGCGTGCAGCATCTCTGCATCTCTCTCAGCCCGGGGACAGAGTTTTTAAAACTGAAGTTGACGGGAGTTCATTTTGTGACAGGATGTGGTTCGCTTTCCTTGGCTGATTTGGTTTGACAGTTCCCGCTAGAGTGAACTAGGAAATATTTGATATGGTCTGAAAATAGCATTGATAAGCGAGTAGTGTGACTTCACTCAATCAGAAAGCCCTAAAGTTTTGAACTTGTTTGACCTGTTGCTTGGAAAAACAATGCACTCTGATAAAAATCTTCGGTCTCTTCCTCTTCCTGAGAATTTTTAATCGTGCATTTGATACTCTCCAAGTCAGCCTTGGGAGAGAAATCTCCTTTCTGTGTTCAGCTTTTGCACCTTTGAACGAGGGGGTTACTGGGAGTCGGGAGGCTTTGGTGAACTCGAACCTGGGAAGCAGTGAAGGGCGCCGAGGGGCCTGGATGGTGACGGGAAAGCTATGTCCCCAGTAGCCAGTAGGGAACTAACGGGCCCACCCCTCGGTGAGTGACTGGGTTGCTCTCAGGCTCCTGGACGCTATTAG
Organism: Sorex araneus; assembly: GCF_027595985.1. Lineage (NCBI taxonomy): Eukaryota > Metazoa > Chordata > Mammalia > Eulipotyphla > Soricidae > Sorex > Sorex araneus. The sequence continues at coordinate 279,626,110 of NC_073313.1, forward strand.
CAGTTTCTCTTGGCTTGCCCGAGCGAGGTTGCTCGCCTTCCTGTAAGAGCCGCTCCTTGCCCTGAAGCAGCCAGAAGCCCAGGGAAGCTTCCCAGCCCCCTAGAGTCCAGTCCGCCCTGTGCCCAGACTGGGCTTCACGAGTAACCAGGGCCCAGCACGCTAGTGCGGTGGCTACTACCATCTTGCCTTGCATTTGGCCCACCCGATTTCGATCCCTGGCACCCCCTATGGTCTCCTGAGCCCACCAGGTGTGACCCCTCCTAAGCACAGAGCCAGGAGTAAGCACTGAGCACCACCAGGTGCACCAACAGAACGAGTCAATCTAATTGTATCTCCAGCACTGTTATTGGGGGCCTGGCTGTTCTTGCATTGCCAAGGGGAGTGCATAGGGCAGGAGGAGTCTGTGAAAGCCGCCAGTTCTCGGTTTGCTTCATGTCCTGTGGAATGGCGGCATAAGTGGAGGATTTACCATGGACCAAGAAAAAAAAAGAAAGGTTCTTGCTTCTCGGTGCTTATGACTGTGAAAGCACGTAATGAGGGTGTGTTTTTGAAGTATGTCTACATATGTGTCTATATGACAAGATAAACTGCTTTTGAGGATGTGGAATGTTTAGTGCAAATGACTCCAAGGAGAGTTCTTGGAACTTTCACATCTTGTACCATGGCCCTACAAGTCACCTTATCCACCTTCTTCTTGAGAACATCAAGCTTTTTTAAAACACCCTAGGATTCAGGATACTTTTTTTTTTTTCCCCTGGGGGAAAAACATTCCTTGGGAGTCTGATGCTTCTAAATAACAATCAACTCCTTGGTAGAAAAAAACTTTTTTCTTTCTCATATTATTGGACTGGAGTGATAGCACAGCGGGTAGGGTGTTTTCCTTGCACATGGCCGACCCGGGTTTGATTCCTCCATTCCTTTCAGAGAGCCTGGCAAGCTACCGAGAGTATTCCGCCTGCACAGCAGAGCTTCCCATGGCGTATTTGATATGCCAAAAATAGGAACAAGTCTCACAATGGAGACATTACTGGTGCCTGCTCGAGCAAATCGATGAAGAATGGGACTACCGTGTTACAGTGCTCAAATTATCATCTTAGGGGGCTGGAGCACGGTGGGTAATTTGCCTTGCATGAAGCCAACCCAGGTTCGATTCCCAACATCCCATATGGTCTCCTGAGCACCGTCAGGAGGAATTCCTGAGTGCAGAGCCAGGAGTAACCCCTGTGCATCGCCGGGTGTGACCGCCCCCCAAAAATTTTTTTAAAAATTATCATCTTAGGACCACTGATTCAGAGTGTGTGTGATTTAACCATAAAAATAGAAGGAAAAAAGGAAAAGAACTACAGGGGCTGGAGAGATGGTAGAATGGGGAGGGCTTGTCCCTTGCATGTGGCTAACCAGGTTTGATCCCCGGCACCCCAGATGGTCCCCCAGCACTGCCAGGACTAATTCCTGAGTGCAGAGCCAGGAATGACACCTGCGCATTGCTGGGGGGGGGGGTGCAAAACAAACAAATGGAAAGGTGAGAGACATTAGTTCTCATCTCAGTGCTCGATATGGTCTTGTGAGCAACTTCCCTGCTTTGTCTTATGAACCCTTTAATTAATATTTCTCTTCTTTTTTAAAAAATATTTTTTCCTGGTGTTTGGCCCCACCCAGCAATGCTCAGTGCTCACTCCTGGCTCTGAGATCAGGGATCTGTGCTCAGGTGCCCATATGTGGTGCCTGGAATTGAACCCCAGTTGCCCACATGCCAAGGCCAGCACTCTGCCCGTTGTACTGTCACTCCAGCCCATTCTCATTTCTTACCTGGCTAAAAGGAAGCACAGAGCTAGCTCAATAATTGTATAAGAGTTTATGCCTTTTTTTTTTGGTAACTAGCACTATTACTAAAAAGTTATATTTTCTACCAGTATTTTTCCCTGAGTCCCAATGATCTCATTTATTTTATAGGTTTTTTCTTTGTTTGTTTTTGGGCCACACCCAGCAATGCTCAGAGGTTACTCCTGGTTCTGCACTCAGGAATTACTCCTGGTAGTGCTCAGGGGGATCTTAAAGGATGACGGGGATCCAACCCGGCTTGGTGGTATGCAGGGCAAATGCTGTACCAGCTGTAGTATCACTCCAGCTCCTATTTTGTATTATTTTGCTTAGCTATTCAGCATATTTTGGAGGGAGTCTACTTCTGACACTTTTTTGTTTCCGTTTGAGATCATGGTTAGATGTTCTTTCATGCAGGGTCTTATATTCCCCCAAACTTTGGAACTCTTATATTCCTTAAAATATCTTTGTTGTGTTCTTACCTGAAGCAAGAGTTGGGCTGAATGTAAAATTCTAGACTTACAACTATACCCCTGAGTATTTTGAGACTATCAAAATGTTTTCTCTCTGTCCCTTTTGCTATTCCTAAGAGTTCCAAGTAAATTTGGGCAACTTACCTACCTAATTACCTTAAGTTTTCTTGTCTGTATTATAGGTAAATAATATCCTTCTCAAGTGTAATTGTCCAGAGATAATGCAAAATGTCAGAGTACTGCCCGCCTTATATGGAAGCATACAATATGTGTTATTCTTATTTCTTGCATAGTTTTTCAGAACTTCTTGACTTTTTTTTATTTTACTAGTCTAACTGCACACACAACACACACACACACAATCCTATTGAGATTTTTACTGAAACTACATTTATTGTAAGAGAGCTGATGCCTTTTCAATATCAGGTTTTCCAATTTTCTCATTTTAGTCAGAGATAGATGAAAGATAATTGATAATGTGTCTTATCAATTTTACAGTATGTATTTCCTATAAATTTTGTGGGTATACCAATTAGTATATATTTTTCTTATTATACTTTCAAATTGATTCTTTTCTGACCCAGGAAAACATTCCTAATTTTTAAATTTTGGTTTTGTAGCTTGAATTCTATCTGGCTTCTCTTACTAGTTTTAAGAGTCTGTCTGTAGATTTTTAAAAATTTTCTGGACAATATAATAATAATTTGTCTTTTAATTTAGTTTCTTATGGCTTGTAAGGGACTGTAGCGATATCACAGCAGTGGGTAGGGCATTTGCCTTGCATGTGGCTGTGCTATCGCTCCAGCCCCTCATTTTATTATTATTACTATTATTATCATCATTATTATTATTGTGTGTGTATGTGTGTGTGTGTATGTGTGTGGTGCCAGGAATCAAATCTAGGTCCTTATCTACATAAATTACGTACTCTGCCACTGAGCTATATCCCAGTTTCTGATTTTCATTTTTTTTGTTGTTGTTTGTTGATTTGGGGGTCACACTTGGTGATGCTCAGGGCTTATTCCTGTCTCTGCACTCAGGGCTCACTCCTGGCGGGCCATGGGGAACCATATGAGATGCTTCGGATTGAACCCAAGCCAGCTATGTGCAAGGCAAACGCCCTCCCCACTGTATTATTGCTCTGGCCCCAGGCTTTCTACTGTTTTTTAATAGATGCCTGTAAGAACATCCCATTAAACTGGAAGATCATTTAGGGCTTGTTAATGAATGAGTTTCTTGCATTCCTACATTTTCTAAAAAGTCGCAAATCAATTTTGACTGATGAAATGGTACAGAACACATGTCTGCACGGGTGAGGGCCTGGTTTCAATCCCAACACACTCACAGAATCAGGAAGTTAGTGTTGGTTTTATGTGATGCCTTAATGTCTCTTTGGTTTGTTTATCTCTTGTTTGAGGCCATACTTGGGGGTGCTCAGGGGCTCATATGCTGTGTTGGGCATTGAACTGGGGTCAAACTGGGATTCCCTCGTGCTAGCCCTGCCTTGATTTCTAGGGTTGTTTATTTAAGCGAAATAAGATAGTTTTACTTAGGAAATTTGAGAGAAAAGGGATAGCAAAGTCAGAACCCCATGGAGTGAAGTGAAGGCACTTCATAGCCCAAGCTGAGATGGGGTAGTGCTACAGCGCCAGAGCCATTGTCGGCTTCTTGTTTGTGTGGCCTCCTGTACCCCATGGCATCCAGGGCCTTACAGAGCAAGGTGAGCCCGGCCCCTCAGGCCCATTATGTAAATTACATGTGAGATCATAACTTTTTCCCCCTTAATGTTACAATGTGATGAGTACATTTTACATTGAATCATATTTCTATACACACAAGCACACATCTACAGATATGTTAGTTTATTCTATGGAATCTCATCCCCTAGCATTTTATTTTGAATTTCTGCAGTGTTTGTAAGGAAAAGTTTCTGTTTTCATAGCTCAAGGTGGTCAGTTTTTTCTGTATCACTGTATCACTGTCATCCCGTTGCTCATCGATTTGCTCGAGCGGGCACCAGTAACATCTCCATTGTGAGACTTGTTACTATTTTTTTCTAAAACTCTTTTTTTTTTTTGACCACATGCAAAGGTATTCAGGGGTTACTCCTGGTTCTGCACTCAGGAATCACTCTTGATGGTGCTCGGAGGGTCATATGGGATGCTGGGGATCGAACCCAGGTTGGCTGCATGCAAGGCAAACGCCCTACCTGCTGTGCTATCACTCCAGTCTCATCTTTTCTTCCATTCTGTCTTCTATAGTCCAGCTTTCTCTTTTTGTAAGTTTTTATACCCCTCAATTATATTTTGAGTGTGTTCTTTCAGTTCTAGTTCCATTTTTTTCTTCACTTATATTTATTTTATTATATACACACATTTATGCATTTTTGGTTTGGGGGCCATACTGGCTGTGCTCAGGGCGTACTCCTGGCTCTGTGCTGTCTGAATGTAAGCTGGTGGGGTATGGGGATTGAACTGGAGTGATGAGCCCTCTCTCTCTCCCTCTCTCTTTCTCTGTCTCCCTCTCCCTCTCTATCTCTCTCTTCCTCTCTCTCCCTCTCCCTTTCTTCCTTTCTTTCTCTCCTCTCCCCACTCTCCCTCCCTCCACCCTCTCTCTATCCCTCCCTCTCCCTCTCCTTCTCTCTCCCTCCCTCTTTCCCTCTCATTCTCCCTCTCTTCCTCCCTCCTCCCTCTTTCTCTCCTTCCCTCCTTTCTTCTCTCCCATGTCCCCCACTCCTACTCCAGCCCCACTCCCCTCTACCACTCAGACAGTGAATGGGGCAGGGCTTGTGTTCCTGCACCAATGATGGTACCAGGCAGGGCACCTGCACTCAGACTGGGTACTGGACACTGGCATCATGCGCAGAGACCAAGGAGAACCAGGGAAGAGCTGGGCACAGTCCTGGAGAGGCCCGGAGCCCCAGGAAGGAGACAGAGGGGTCGGGGTTCCTCTTGGGAATGCGAGGCCAGGGCAGTGGCCAGGCCCAGTATCCAGACCAGAGGGACCAGGTGAGTGACGTTGAACACCAGCCCCCCTCCCCCCCCACGAGCCACTGTCTAGTGCTATAGTGAACTTTGCCTTTGTTAGCTTCGGAGGTTTGTAGGCGCATCTTTCATACAGATCTCCAGGACCCATAGCACAGGATGGCTTTGCTGTGCCAGTGCTGGGCATGAAACCGGGGCCAGCTGCCTGTGAGGCCAGCGCCTCCTCTCTGCACCATGGACTTTTCACTGCCCGCGCCCTTGCAATTACTGATGGGCGCTAGCCGAGCCTGTTCTTTTTTTTTTTTGCTTTTTGGGTCACACCCAGCGATGCTCAGGGGTTACTCCTGGCTTTGCACTCAGGAATTACTCCTGGCGGTGCTTGGGGGACCATATGGGATGCCGGGGATCGAACCCGGGTCGGCCGCGTGCAAGGCAAACACCCTACCCGCTGTGCTATCGCTCCGGCCCCTAGCCGAGCCTGTTCTGATACGCCAAGAAACTCCCCAAGCTCATCTCCTCCATGTCCTCTCGACACACCCTGTTCCCGTACGGAAACTCAGCTCGCCATCGCCCTAGACCTCCCCCCGGTCTCACGCCAGCACTGGGTGAGGATGGAGGAGACACGGGCTCCGTGCATAGGCAGATCCCCATCCGCACCCAGCCAGCACTCACGAGATGCTGGCTCTCTGCATTGTTTGGGCTTCTGCAACAAATCTACCCAAGGCTTAGCAGGCAGCTGGAGTGCACGGTTTGCCTGGAAGGAACTCCAGGTTCTATCCGCAGTGACCCCTAAGTACCACTAAATGTAGCCCCCAGACAAAAACAGAGCACAAAACCAACGGGTTGGGGGGCTTAGGAGAGCAGAAATCAGGCCAGAACGATAGTACAGCAGGTAGGGCATTTGCTTTGCATGCAGCTGACCCAAGTTCAACCCCTGGCTTCATAGGGTCCCCCCAAGCACCGCCAGGAGTAATTCCTGAGTGCAGAACCAGGAGGAGCCCCTGAGCATTGCTGGGTGCGACCCAAAAAGGAAAAAAAGAGAAATGGATTTTCTGTGGTTCTAAAGGCTGGAAGTCACGAGTCTGGTCCAGTTCTGCTGATGGCTTGCTTCTGCCACGAGAATGCCAGCTTGTTGCTGCATGCATAGCCATGGTAGGGTGAGCCCTATGAGAGTAGATCAGTAGTTTCCAACATCAGAGAAGCTGCTAGCCCATGCTGAGGGCCCTAAACTCATGACCTCACTTTCTGCCAAGGACTCCCTCCCCCCTAGTCTCATCACCGTGAAAGTTAGGGTTTAGACATGAATTTGGAAAGGATAAAAACATTCAGACCACGACAGCTGCTTTGGTCATTCTCAAAAGGTTGTTCTGAAGATGAGGTGAGGGAATTGGAACTCATGTGGGCTAGTGCCAATGTCATTCTCCTCCCTTCCCTGCCTGGTGCTTCCAGCGAGTCTCAGAAGCTGTAGTTGGGCTTCTGGGGAAGAGGCCGTGGGATTCTGCCTAATATCTTGCTTATTGGTAATCAGTTTCTCTTGAGTGAATGTTCCTTCAGACTCAGGGTCTATACTGTTGCATCTGTACTGCCTCTTAAACTTCCTTCTATTCTTTCTTTTTTTTTTTTTTTGGTGTTTTGGGGCCATACCTGGTGGGGCCCAGGCTTTACACCTTGCTCTGCACTCAAGGATCACACCTAGTGGACTTGGGGGACCACACTGGGTGCCAGGGATTGAGCCTGGGTTGGCCACGTGCAAGGCAAATGCCCTACCTGCTGTGCTATCACTCCAATCCTAGACTCCCTCCTTAAATAGTGATCGAACTTTTTAAAGATGAGCTGGAAAATCATGTTTTTAATCATTTGGGGTGGGGAACAGGGCTGGAGCTGACTCCTTGCTCTGTGCTCAGGGATCATATACTGTGCAGAGATCAAATCAGATTTGGCTGCAAGTAAGTTAAGTGCCTTAACCCCTCGTAACCTTTCTCTCTCTGGCCACTGGACACCCTGCTTCTCTTAACCGGAATATCTTTCCTTGATTACTTTGATGCTCCTTCCCTTTAGGGAGATAAAAGGCCCTGACTTTATTATGGAAGACTTTATTTTATTATAAAAAGCCCTCCTGTTATTATTTGAAATGAAAATATGAGCGAGACAGAGATAGGGAAGAAGAGGCAGAGACAGAGAGGGAGAGAGAGGGAGAGAGAGGGGTTAAGGAATAAATAACCCATCGAACTAGGTTTTGCAGAAGGGACCCCATGGGTGGTGGGCAGGACACAGGGGGAGGAAATTGACAAAGAGGAGGCCATAGTCCTGGACAGGAGAACAGAGACTTTCCCTGAGAAGTTTCACAAAAATCCAAGATTTGTGTATTTTAGCGCTGTCATCGTCTGGGCCTCCTGCCCTGTAATTGGTCCAGAGTTTTGCTGTCTTTGTTTTGGGGTCCACCTGGCAATTCTCAGGGGTCACTCCTGGTGGTGCTCAGGGGCCCAAATGGGATGCCGGGGATTGAACCCTGGTTGACCATGTGGAAGGTGGGCGCCCTCCCCATCGTACTATTGCTCTGGCCCCTGGCGCAGAGCTTTTTGCAGTGTGTTATGAGACATAACGCGAGTGGTGACTGCTCTGAAGTGGAGGAAGAGAGCAGCGTGAAAACAAAATAAAACACAACTGGAATTATGGATGATATGCTGCCATGCAAATATCTGCGGTCCGGAGCACAAAAATAGTGTTTCCATGGTGGAGCCAAGCCAAGAATTTCAGGCAAAGCGAGTTGAGAATCTAATTTAAAACAGACATGACCCAAAAAATTGGAAGCAAAGCTGATGCATTGGCCTTTGTTCAGCCCTTTGAAAGCCCCTCTCCCCCCTCCCTAACCCACAGTAACTCATTTCCAGAGCCAGTCTGGAGGGCCTCAGAGATGGCCCTTGATGCCACAAACCTTGCTTTTGTTGGCCTCTGTTCAGTGTGAAGCTGACACTAGTTCTTTAAACCTGGAGAAATGTTTTCATTTCACGTCTTTGTGGCAGAGAACCTGCCCGAGCCCACTGGTCCTTAGCGGCGGGATCAGATCTTGGAGAAGGAAATTCCCTAGTGCCTGGCCGAGCAAGTTCAGGGGACACCTGCTGGGGTCATCTCGAGGCCCAGGCTGGCGGGAAGTGCTCCCCATTCTCAGGAAAATTATGTTGGAAGAGAAAAACCTGGGTGATGCTAGAGTCCGCCAGCCCAGGAGGCTTGAGTCCCCTCCATGAGCAGCAGTTATCGTAGGCGTTTGTCCGTGTCCTCTTCACCCCTCATCTTTGACCGTGATCTGCCGGGAGTGGTGCTGCACACAGGGACTGGGCTCATCCACTTTCTCCAGCCCTGGCCTGGCATCTCATTCCCACGCGAACTCCACCTCCCACAGTACCTGCTATTCTCGGTGTGGCCAGAGGGGGCGCCCTCGTCCACGTGTCTCCTAGGCCTCAGGTGAGCTTCTGCCCTTCAGTTTGCTCATTGTCCTTGCTGGCTTCTTTCCCCATTGGCTTCTCTCTCCCCATTGCCCTTTTCCTTGGAGAGGTGCTTCCCTTCAACCCCTTCCGCCTCCCTCCAGCAGCCCTTCCTTTCTTCCCATTCCCTATTTTCCCTTCTTTTCTGTTCCCTGTCCCTTGCTTCTTCCCTTCCTTCCCGCATCCTGTTATGAGCGTTAGTGTAGTGACACCTTTATGTTCTTTCATTTTGTTTTGTTTGGGAGCCACGCCCAGTGGTGCTCAGGGCTCACTCCTGTTTCTGTTCTTAGGGTCACTCCTGGAGGTGCTCAGGGGTCTGTATTCAGTGCCAGGGATCAAACTGGGGTTGCCGCATGCAAGCCAAGTGCTTCACCTGCTATCCTCTCTCTCTGGCCCCTGTTTTGATATCATCTATAAACCACTAGATTCTGTTGAGTTGCACAGTAATTAATGATCCCATCACACCCTTCTTTATTTCATAAAAACATCATTCAGCCTCATCATCCAAACATCATTATTTGGAGATTTCTTTTTAAAAATTCCCATTTGTGGTTCTGCACTAGAGTGTGCCCCGGGTTCTGTATGGGGCTGTGCAAAATTAAAATAAAATGAGGGACCCAAGGAGAGCGCTGCAGGGCTGGGGCCTGTCCCCGACGCAGCAAGGCCCCTGTGGAGCACCACTGGGCCAGCAGGCACTGAGACCATCAGGCCTGCCGAGAAGGGCCAAGGGTCCCAGGGAGTGACCCTGCGGCGTGCGCACTATTAGGAGACAGAACAGGAAAATGAAATTCTGATTCCATTCATATCTCTGCTTTCGTCAAATCCAAGCCAGACTCTTGAGCACAACTGAAGGGGCTCTGCTTGACGGACCCTTCTTCCTCTCCCTCCCTCCTCTGTGCTAACTCCCTGCAGACCCGCCCTGCTAGCGCTTCCCTATCAGCGGCACTCCCACTGTGCTCTCTCTCTCTCTCTCTCCTCTGGTCCTCCTTTTCGAGTGCTCTCAGCCTCCAAGATTCAGCTCAGCCCAGCAGGACTGGCAGCTTGTCCCACAGCCGTCATTTCCCCTGTGTGAATGGCGTCCTGGCCCTTGGCTTCCCCGGTGGGGCTTCTCCTTGCTCGCCAGACTGCCCTGCAGGGAGGGCTATGTGTGGGCGCGTGTGCGTGACACACAGGAGCCGTGCTGTTGCACGTTGCCGGCCTCCCCTGCCCCGCGTGGCGGGGGCCCTGGTGTGCCGCGCCTCCCCTCCAGTCTTACTCAGTGTTTACAAACACTTCATAGGTGCCTGATGAAAGTTGAGTGAATGCAAATTCAAAGAAAGAAAAAGGATGCACCAACCAAACTGACAAATTTACTGGCTTTTTCTCCAGCTGTGCTGGGGAGAGAGCCATTCTGCTGTGTTGCTCCCTCCGAACTGCAGTTTAGCAGAAGTTGGAGCAGGGAGCTCCCCTCCCTGAACTCACTTGCTTCTGGACCTCTTGGCTCATCTCGCCAGGGAGGAGCCCTGGGAACGGAATGCCTGCCAACGCTCGCCAGTCTGACGGCGAGCTTCAGAGCCCAGGCCCCTCCGCACTGACCGCGTGGATGGAGGACGCTCCCTTTTCATGGCCCCCTCCTGTAGCCTGGAGAGCCGCAGGGCTGAGCGCAGGAGCTGGGTGGGCTCAGGACAGAGCTGAGGGTGCGGGCAGCTGTCCGGATGCCAAGCAGAGCTGGCGCGACAGTGAGCGAGGGCAGGAGCGTGGGGGGCAGCCAGAACGGGCGCCCCTCCTCGGAGCCCTGCTGGGCAGACGCTGACGAGCATTGAGACCAGCTGTGCCCAGTGACAGGGCGGAGGGTGTTCCCCAGAGCCAGCAGGCCCCCAGGTCACAGAGGGAAGGAGGAGGAGGGGAATTGGGGCTTTTAAGAACGGAGTCGAGTTCAGTCTTACCCAGAGATAATGGGGTCAGCGCCAAGTAATGAGGCGTCTGTGGCTGGAAGCAGCTGGGTAATTCCTCAGCTGAGACGTGTCCATGGAGTCCTTTTGTGAAGGGTGACGGAGACCTGTGCCAGACCTGTGCCTGCCCTCCCTTTAGGAGAAAAAAAAGTTGGACCTAGAGGGTAATGGGCTGAGTGAAGCCAGAGGAGACGGGCAGAGGCAGAAAGATCTCCTGCGTGGATAGAGAGAAAGCCTGAGAGCAACAGATAGCCAAAGCCACAGAAGGGAGAGTTGGACCTAAGAATTGAGCTTGCTGGGGGCAGGGGAGGGGCAGGCGGGGCACTGGTAGGGGAAGGAGAGGTGTGGTTGAGTGTGGTGTGACATGGTGTGAAGTCCTGTCACCTCCGTCAAAATGGTGGGGAAACCCACAGAAAGGGGCCAGAGAGATGGGGGAGGGTGCGCACACCTTGCTGTGCTCAGGCCTGACTCCTGGTTCTGTGCTCAAGGATCACTCCTGGTGGTGCTCGGGGACCATATGGGGTACTGGGGGGTCAGCCGCCTGCAAGGCAAGTGCCCTGCCCACTGTGCTGTTTCGCCTGGGACCAGAGCCCAGTACCCGGGGCGAGGTGCTTGCCTTGCAAACAGCCAACCTGGGCACCTTAGATACTTCCTGAGTACCCCAGGAATGATCCCTGAGTTCGGAGCCAAGAGAGTGCCCTGAGCACTGCCTGTGTGGCTCCAAATGGAAACAAACAAGCAAAAACAAATCCAAACAAGCCAGGCACAAAGTATCTTCCTGGAAACCCAGAAAGCGCCCCTACTCCTGGCATTTACCCGAGGCTGCTGTGGCTCCCTTTGCACGCTCCCCTCCCCAGGGCAGGCATCGCGCGTGGCCAGCGCTGGGCTGGCTCCCTGAAGCCTGTTTCTTTCTTCTTTCTGAGTCTAAGAGAGTCTTTGCTTCTCCTGACCTCCCATCTTATTAGGGGAGACACGGTCCTGTTTCACAGCCCTGTCTGTTGTGAGGAGACCCCAGTAGCCCTGGTCTTGTCGGGCCCCTGGGAGCAGGAGCTCGTTCAGGTGGTGGGGCGGGGGCACATTCCCCACATGGAAAGAATCTGAATTCTGCATTTGATCCCCATCACCACCTGGCACCCTGAGCACTGCCGAGAAGATCTTCGAAGACCCCCAGCCCCACCAATGCAGTCCTAGTGGCCCAAGCATTGCCTGTCCAGGACGGATTCTGGACTCCAAGCATCCCTGGGTGTGGCTCCTCTAAAACTACTTTCTTAGGGGGCCAGAGAGATTGTGCAGTGGTTAAGACGTTTGCCTTGCATGTAATGGACTAGATTCAATTCCCAGCACCCAGTATGGTCTCTGAGCTCTGCCCGCATGACTGGCCCCTAAGCACAGAACCAGTTGTAAGCCCTGAGCACCAGTGGGCGTAACCCCTCCTCAGAAAAAAAAAATTTTTTTAAACAAAGAGTTTAAAAAAACTTGGGATGGGAGTGAGAGTACAGTGGGCAGGGCCCTTGCCTTGCACATGGCTGACCTGGGTTTGATCTCGGGCATCCCATATGGTCCCCTGAGCCAGTAGTGAACCCTGAGCTAGAGTTAGAGTAAGTCCTGAGCACTGCTGAGTGAGGCAAGAAAGAAGGAAGAGTCTGGTCTTATAATGGCCCCCGGGGCCAGGAGCTAGTTCACGTGCAAGAATCTGAGTTCTGGATTCCACCTCACGTACCAGGGTGTGGCGTGGCCAAGGCCTCTCCGGGCTCCTGCGCTGTGTGGACAGGAAGTGACCTGACAACCCTCCTCTAACCTTTTGCTCTGAGCTGAGCTGTAAAGGCAGCGAGAGGCGGGGGTGGGGGACACCCTCACTTCCGTGCCACCTTTGAGGTGGGCAGAATTCATCCCTGGTCCCTGCTGTGCGCTGCTGAAGTCACCCTTAGAGCAGCACATATTTGATGATTATGTTTTGTCAGGGGGCACACCTGTCGGTGCTTGGGGTCACTCAGGGTGGTCCTCAGAAGAACTTTTGGCTCTGGGGGCCCAACCTGCAAACTTGCACGAGGCTCCCACATGCAAGGCATCACCTGTGGTCAGTCGTGCCACGCCTGGCCTTGTGGTCCACGTGATAATCTGACAGACTTTCCTCATCCGTGGGCTCCCCTTGGCTCTCCCAGGCGCCCGTGCCCCACCCCAAGTGCTTTCTCGCTGATGTCTCCCGCCTCCTTTATTTTGCTCATTCTTCTTTCTCAACTCCCCCCTGTGTGCGTTTCTCCTAGTGCGAGCCTTTTCTTTTCAGATCCTCCTGGGCTCTGGGGAAATAGGAATGTGGGTGGCCTGCCAGCTTCCCTGGGCTGCTGGAGACAGATGCCGGGAGGCTAAGTGGTGCGTTTCCTTCCCTGGCAGAGCCTGCAAGCGCCAGCCCGCTGGGCCTAACTTCTGTCCCAGCTCGTCCTGGGAGTGACGTTTGCTCACAACACTGGAGCTGAGAGAGGAGCCAATTTTTCTGTGTGTGGGGGGCGGCGGGGGGGTCAGTGTGCCAAAGGAACGTGGCCGGGGCTCGGACGGCTGAGACCAGACCCAAGTAACAAGAATCGCAACAGCAGAGGCGCTTGGAGACGGCTTCATCATTTTCAAGGGAACATGTAGTTTTGGGGGGAGGGGTAGGTAGCCTCGCCCGGCGGAGCTCTGGGATCATATGGAGTTGCTGGGGGGTGGTGTGCATAGGTGGTGCCGGGCTAAGACCAGGCCCAGTGGCATGCAAGGCGAGTGCCTGGCCCCTACTCTCTCTCGGCCCCCCAACGGAATTTTGAGTCCCTCACTTTAGGGGTGGTCCCCACAGTGCCCAAAGGATGCCTGTATGAACCTCCTTTTCCCTGGAACACTGGCAGGTGGGGTTCAGCCTGAGCCCACCCACCTCTTTGGCCACCACCATGAGAGCAGGAAGGGGAACTGAGGCCTCCTTTTTCTGAGGGCCTCTGCCTGGGCCCCAAACACATGCCCGGGCATGGTGCTTGTGGGGGTCCACGCTTCTCACACACCTCCAGGCGGGGGCCCTCGAGGGGGCTCTGCGGTGCTGGCGCCAGGCAGTTCTCCTGCTCGCGTGCTCAACCCCTCTGTGTGTGGTGCCCGCACTCACTGCCGGGGTGGCGCAGCCTTGCACCCCATGACCGCTCCCTACTGTGAATCTGTGCTCCCTGGAGCCCAGGGTGGGCTTGGTGCCTCTTGACTCGCCCCAGGGGGCCCTGAGCTGTGTGCTGATGACCGAGGGGGGCGGGGCTGACCAAGTCCCACCTGAGGCCACATGGTCAGTGTGTGGGAAGGACCCCCTCACCCTCCCCATCCTGGAACTGCTGCCGCCGCCCCAATACTCTGGACAATTACGTGGACAACAAACACAAATGACTTGGACGACTTTTGCAACAAATGGTGGAATTTGGGTTTTTCTGCCCCTAAATATTTTCAGTCCAGAAAGCTCTTTCTTTACAGTCCTGGAGCTGGCAGCACTTTCTGCTTTTCTTGGGGGGAGGGGGCAATGGCAGGGAGAGGGGTCATGAGACCCCAGGAGAAAACGGAGGGAGGGGCTCTGCCTACCTGCCTACTTAAGATGTGTGGCTTGAGCCAAGGCCCCAGGCGGCTTTACACCCACATTCTTTTGTCCCGGTTTCCTCGGGGGCGAGAGGGGTGCTCAGACTCAGACTCTGGGAGGCGCCCCTGATGCTGGCCCTCCCTGCACAGCCCTCCCGGTCCGGGCCCTCTGGAGAGAGAATGTCTCTCTCATTCCCGCGGCCCACTGCAGACCCACGGAGGGCAGCCTGAAAGGCCGCCTTGTTCGCAGCTGCGTGTGCAGGGGGCCTGGCTGGATGTTTTGCAGAGTAGGAAGCCCCAGGCTCTTTGTGCTGTTCCCTGGACCACCAGAGGTAGCGAGGGTGGGCAGGCAGCAAAGGCCTGTGACCCCACCCCCAGCCCAGTTGGGACAGTGCTGCCCATGTGCCCAGGGGAGGTAAGTCCAGTGCAGAGCTGCTCTGTGTTCATCTCCCAGTATCCTTGTTGTCTTAGGGCTGCTTTTTGCTTCACATGTTTCGTTTTTCCTTGGAAGGAAACCATCTGCAAAACCGTTGGTAGACACGTTCCCCGCACGTCTGTTGGAAAGTTCTTCTTGGGGACATGCTGCATGCTGAATGGTCCCAAACTTTGTTCTGGGGGCCCAGAGCGATAGTACATCGGGGAGGGCATTTGCCTTGCACTCGACTGACCCGGGTTCAATCCCCCACATCCCAAATGGTCCTGCCTTGCACAGCTAGTAGTGATTCCTGAGAACAGAGCCAGGAGAAACCTGAGCATCGCCGGGTGCGACCCCAAATCAAAGCAAAACAAAAACAAAACAACTTTGCTTCTGGGCCATGCAGTCGGGGGTGGCACAAGGGTAACTGGACTAGAGATCCCCGATCCCTCTGCAGACTCTTCCCAGCCCCCTAAAGCACGGGCAGTTGAGGAGTCAGCTGTGGGGGGTGCTGGGAGAATTCCTTGTTTGAGGGACCGCCAATGAGGCCTCCCAGAAACTGACTTGAAAGCATTCTTTGCTGGGGCTTATGCAGGATTGTCGTCAGGCGAAAAAAGTCACAGCATAAAGGACCAAATTCAGCTCTCTGCAAAGGCGAGGATGGCCGCAGGGCCAGATGCTTCCTGAGCCCCGAGTAGGAGTCTGCAGGCTGGGCCGTGGGGGGAGCAATCCCAGGCGGCCACTGTGAGGGCGAGCGCTGCTTTCCAGAGCTCTGCCCCGAGAAGCCAGACCCGAGGGCCGTCCTGGAGGGTGGTGACCCCCGCCGGTACCCCAGGAAGTGAGACAGTCCAGCAGCGAGTGACCGGACAGTCTGCAGGGGAAGGTACAGCTTCACGTTACCCTTCGTGTTTGGTTTGCTTTGGGGGCCACGGCCAGCGATGCCTGGCAGCAGTGCTGGGGACCTTCCTGGGCGATGCTCACCCCTGATTGCACTCGGGAGTTACTCCTGGTGGTGCCAGGGGACTACAGGGGCTGCCAGGGGTTGGACCCCGGTAGGTCATTTGCATCAAATTGGGGCAGGTCATGTGCACGGCAAACACCCTACCTGCCCAGCCCCTCAGTGACACTTTGACGGTGGCTGAGAACAAAGGGAAGTGGAAGAGGACAGAGCTGCAGCAGAGTGCAGGTGGACTGCGGGTGGCATGGGGTGGGGAGACTGAGGCATGACCCTGGGAAGAAGGACAGTGCAGGGGCTTACCCAGAGATACCTATCGAAATCCCTGATCCAAGAGAGGGGGGTGGGGACGTACCTGCTGGACGATGTTTGTGAAAAGCTGGTTTCTGACTAAGAGGGGCGAGGGGGTAGTCACGAGGGACCAAGTGGGGCAGACCCAGGCTGATGCCCGGCTGCTGTTCTCGAAAACCCGGGGGGTGGGGATGTGCTCACAGCGTTTGCTTATTCCACAGCCGGATGTCTGAGGGGCGGGTGCAGGGGACTGGGGGCTTTGTGGGGAACCAGGAACCTTTATGGAGAGAGCCGGCATCCTTGTTCCGAGGGCAGGGGGAGAGGAGGGCCTTGGAAATGGCAGAGAGCCTGGTGCCATGGAAGCATCGTGTGCAGGACGCTGGGGTGCTGGACGGTGTTGATGGGAATCGAGACCGTGGCCGTCTGTCCACGTCTGTGCTCCCCCGTGTCTGCCCACGGCTCCGTGGTGCTCCCCCGCATTTAGGGGCCTGCAGAATGGGCCTCGCTTGACCACTGACTGGCTTCTTGACTTCAGATAGTGTCTTTCCTGTGAAATGCTGCTTCTGGGAGTCACGAGGATTGAGTGCGAGTTTGGACCCAGAGCCTATGGCATGCATGAGCAGGCTTCTTTAATACTTGAGAAACATTCATCTCTTATCTTTTCTGGGGGTGGGGGTGGGGCAGAGAGGCCTCTGAGCAGGGTCCCACAGACCTGAAGACCCCACCCCAAGGCCGTGGGCCTTAGGGCACATCACTCAGGTGCTATGGCCGTTCTTGGGACACACCCAGGGTGTATCCGTGAGGTCTGCAGGGGATCGAACCAGGGTCAGGGCATAACGCCTGTACCATCTCTCTGGCCACAGGTTGTGGTTCCACTTACAAAGAGAGCAGAGGCACCACGGAGTCGGGAGTGGGCCACCCCCCATCTCCCTGTCTGCTGGCAGCCTGGCAGTCACGCCCAGGAACTGCGTCTGGCACTGTACAGCCTCATTAACGCCCATGATCCAGAGACTTGGAAATAAATCTCCTGGAAGAGAGCAACCAGAATGATACACCACACCGCAGAGATGCCACCAGACCCCAGAGTCACCATCCAGTTAAAAAATATTAAATTTATCTCAGCCGTGTAACGGTATTTAAAAGTATAGAATTCCTGGGGCACGCGGCCGTGTTTGCCGCTGCGTGTCTTCTCACACTAATACAAGAGCTTAACGGCTCCAGGGTGAAATGCAACAACCTTCACATGCTTTCCTCTAGGGAAAGTGGTTTGGATCTTTTTTAGTGGATTATTTAAAACAAGAGTACAAAATAAATTATTTAGGTCCTGCTTTGGGGGCAGGGTTTGGGGGTCGGGGTGGAAATGTTCGAGATATGGTGGTGGGTAAGTGCAGTGGTGGTGGGATTGGTGTTGGAATATCAAATGTAAACAAATGATTGTGAACAACTTCATAAGGATAAAATAAAAAGAGGGAGCAGTACCTAGGACTCCTGCCAAGTCTCTGCCAGACTGGCTGGGGCTCAGTCTAGGGCTACCCCAGCAGTGCTCCCTGACCATCATGTCCAGGTTGGGCACATGAAGACTAGCGCCTTAGTCGGTGCTGCTGTTCTGCTATGCCAGCGGAGCTCGGGTGCTACTCCTGGCTTGGTGCTCAGGGATCATTTCTGGTGGTGCTGGGGAACCGTTCCATGTCTGGTACCTGAAAGCATCCTGTGTGCGACGGCGCTGACCCCTGGGAACTCTCTTCCCAGGCCGCTTGTGTTTTCCTTTGGGCTCTGTGCCTCGTTCGGAGTCTTGGCATCTTGCCTGTTCCCAGGTTTTGCCTGGAATTGTCTTCTAGGAAGCTTCGGGATAATCCAGGTGGAATAGAATGGACCTCTGGCAGGATTAGGGTCTGCAGGGAGCGTGGGGTCAGCCAAGGAAAGAAGCCAGGCGGGCTAACTGGAGCAGCCCTCGCTTAGGGGACAGCGGCTGGGGAGGGACGAAGCAGGAGTCCTGGGTGCCCGGTTGTTCTGGACGGTGAAGCCGCCTGTGCTGAAGTCTGTGCGGTGTCTCTGCAATGATGTTTAAGTGAGCTGGGGGAGCTCGCAGGGGCGTAGGTAGGGCGCTTGCCTTGCACACACTGACCCAGGTTCGATCCCCAGCACCACATACGGCTCCTGGAGCCCACCAAGAGTGACTAGGAAGCCTGGAGGGCAAGTGCCCCTTCTCCCTTCCAGGGTGGGCGTGAGAAGTGAGAAGCCCTGAGTGGAACTGGTTGTGGTCATTGATTTAGGCCCTGAGGCGGGGCAGCGAGATGAGCAGGAAGATGATGTCCTGGGAAGGGGCGGGGAGGGAAATGATTTGAGTTTCAAAGGGACTAATGAGGAAGAGGGTGAAGGAGGGAAGCCCTGGGCCCTGGTGGGGAGACCCAGCACCCCCACCCTCACCCCCACCCCGCCCCTCAGCCCCTCAGCACCCAGGGTTGCTCTTCTCTCTCTCTCTCTCTCTCTCTCTCTCTCTCTCTCTGTCTGTCTCTGTCTCTCTCTCCCTCTCTCTCTCTCTCTCTCTCTCTCTCTCTCTCTCTCTCTCTCTCTCTCTCTCTCTCTCTTTCTGCTTTTTTTGGGTCACACTCGGCGATGCTCAGGGGTTACTCCTGCCTTTGCACTCAGGAATTACTCCTGGAGGTGCTCGGGGGACCATATGGGATGCCGGGAATCTAACCCGGGTTGGCTGCGTGCAAGTCAAACGCTCTACCTGCTGTGCTATCGCTCTGGCCCTGGTCTTTTAGTATTGGACTGGAGCGATAGCACAGTGGGTAGGGTGTTTGCCTTGCATGTGGCCGACTCAGGTTTGATTCCTCAGTCCCTCTCGTAGAGCCCGGCAAGCTACTGAGAGTATCCCACTCACAGCGCAGAGCCTGGCAAGGTATCCATGGTGTATTTGTTATGTCAAAAACAGTAACAACACAATATAGACAGTTCTTCAAAAACTAGAAATTGACCTTCCATATGATCCCGCAATACCACTTCTGGGAATATATCCCGAGAATGCAAAAAAGCACAGTAGAAATGACATCTGTACCTATATGTGCATTGCAGCACTGTTCACAATAGCCAAAATATGGAAACAACCCTAGTGCCCTAAAACAGACGACTGGTTAAAGAAACTTCAGTACACCTACACAGTGGAATACTATGCAGCTGTTAGGAGAGATGAAGTCATGAAATTTGCTTATAAATGGATAGACATGGAGAGTATCATGCTAAGTGAAATGAGTCAGAAAGAGAGGGACAGACATAGAAGGACTGCACTCATTTGTGGAGTATAGAATAACATCACATGAGGCTGACACTCAAGGACAGTAGATACAAGGGCCAGGGGGATTGCCCCATAGCTGGAAGACTCTTCATGAGTGTAGGGGAGAAGGCAGATGGAATAGAGAAGGGATCACTAAGAAAATGATGGCTGGAGGAACCAGTTGGGATGGGAGATGCATACCGAAAGTAGATAATGGACCAAACATGATGACCTCTCAGTGTCTGTGTTGCAAGCTATGATGCCCAAAAGTAGAGAGAGAATATGGGGAATATTGTCTACCTTAGAGGCAGGGGGAGGGTGGGAAAGGGGGGTTATACCGGGATATTGGTGGTGGGGAATGTGCACTGGTGGAGGGATGGGTGTTTGATCATTGTGAGATTGTAACCCAAACAAGAAAGCTTGTAACTATCTCATGGTGATTCAATAAAATTAAAAAAAAAAAAAACAACCAAAAATCAGTAACAAGTCTCACAATGGAGACATTACTGGTGCCCGTTCTAGTAAATTGATAAACAACGGGACGACAATGCTACAGTGCTACTATTAGTATTGGGGCCTGGGGGCCACTCCTGGTGGCGCTTGGACCAGGGTTCAATTCCTGCTCCCCATAGGGCCCCCGAACCCTGCCAGGCGTGATCCCTGAGTACCTCCATGTTTGACCCCAAGCCAGAGAATGAACCCTCCCTGCCAGGTCCCTATGCCAGCCGGGGTGGCTACTCTCCCTTGCTGCGGGGCAGGCGGGGCCAGGACAGCCCTCCCACCGCCTCCCGCTGGCTGGCAGCTGTTCTGTGCTGCCCACAGGAACGTGCCCACGCAGCCAGAGACAGCACAGCGAGCGCCTGCCGCCCCCTCCCGTGCCTGCCGCCCCCTCCCGTGCCTGCGTCCAGATGGGCGGGGCTTAGTCTGGGTGGGCGGGCACGGTCGCCTCTGACTCCGCCTGTGGTTAAAAATCCCAGCACTGTGGGGACAGAGCAAAGCACAGTGGGAGGGCGCTGGCCTTGCAACTACGGACAGGGGTTCCGCCCCCACACCCCAGATGGGCCCCCAGCCCACCAGGACTGATCCCTGAGTGCAGAGCCAGGAGGGAGCCCCGAGCACTGCCAGGGGAGCCCCAGACAACAGCAGCGGCCCAAGGCTAAGGCTCCTCTGTTTAGGGGCAACTCAAGTCCTGCATTTGAAAATTGCGGATGGTTTTCTTTTTTTCCTTTTCTTTTTGAAGTTTATATTTTATTGCATCCAAAGTGAGGGACATGGGGCTGGAGCAATAGCACAGCAGGTAGGGCGTTTGCCTTGCACATGGCTGACTCGGGTTCGATTCCCAGCATCCCATATGGTCCCCTGAGCACCGCCAGGAGTAATTCCTGAGTGCAGAGCCAGGAGTAACCCTTGTGCATTGCCAGGTGTAACCCAAAAAGCAAAAAAAAAAAAAAAAAAACCCAAAAAAACAAAGTGAGGGACATTAGTATTGTCTGTCTCATTTTAATAACATCTTTAACCTAATACAAAGATAATTCAGAGATTTTTAAAAAAATTTAACTCTAGGCTTATCTGCTTGAATAACTGATAGCTCATAGAATAGTCTGGACTGCAAAGTTTTTATTTTATTTTATTTATTTATTTTTTTTGTTTTTGGGCACACCTGGCTGTGCTCAGGGCTTACTTCTAGGTCTGTATACAGGAGTCACTCCTGGTGGTGCTCAGGGGATCATATGGGGTGCCGGGGATGGAACCCTGGGTCGGCTGGGTATGTAAGGCAAGTGCCCCACCCACTGTACTATCTTTCTGTCCCCTGCAAAATAATTTTTTTCATTGAATAACTATGATATAGACCCCTACAAACCTGTTCCTGATTAGGTCTCAGTCATACAGAGTTCCAACACGCATCCCTCCACCGGTGTACATTTCCCAGCACCAGTGTCCCCAGTTTCCCTCCCATCACCCCCCCACCCCCTGCCTGCCTCTATGGGAGGCACTTTCCTTCTCTCTCTCTCTCTCTCTCTCTCTCTCTCTCTCTCTCTCTCTCTCTCTCTCTCTCAAATTTTTGTCTTTTTTTTTCTTTTTGGGTCACACCCAGTGATGCACAGAAGTTACTCCTGGTTCTGCACTCAGGAATTACTCCTGGCAGTGCTCAGGGGACCATATGGGATGCTGGGAATCAAACCTGAGTCAGCCGTGTGCAAGGCAAATGTCCTACCCGCTGTGCTATCGCTCCAGCCCCTGGAGATTCTCTTCAAATGAAATTTTTAGTTTACACAAATTGACAGAGGATGAAAGTCGATCCGTGGTGGCCAGGGCCTGGAGGCCTTCTAACAGGACAGGGCCATTACCAGAGTGTTGATAAGGTTCTAGACCCGGCCAAGGGCAGCAAAACGCTGTGACTGTGCTAGAAGCTGCTGCCATGTCACTTTCTAAACCAGAGTGAGTTTCACAAATGCAAATTATATCTCAGTTAAACTATTGTAGAAAGGAAAAATCCTGGTTCTCCTTCTGTCAGCTGAGAGACTTCAGGCAATGGTTTTTAATAATTTTTTTTGGTGGTTCAATTATTTTATTATTTTTTTATTGAATCACTGTGAGATAGACCCTTACAAAGCTGTCCTTGGTCGGGTTTCAGTCATACAGAGTTACAACACCCATCCGTCCACCAGTGTACATTACCCAGCACCAATGTCCCCGGGTTCCCTTCCTTCAGGCTCCCCTTTTTTCTCTCTCTCCCTCTCCCTCTCCTCCCTCCTTCCCTCCCTCCCTCCCTCTCCCCTCCCCCTCTTCTTTTGGGCATTGTGGTTTAGGCAATGATTTTGAACCCAAGTAATCTCATCTACAAAATTGGAAAAATTATAGACTTTATCAACTATATGGAGGGATGGTGCACTCTAAAATGGGTGATTTTAATAAATGAAATAATGAATTTGCAAACACTTTTAAACTGTAATCCTCACATACTTGAGGACCTTCAATGGGTTTTGCATTAATTATAGATTGTGTTTTTATGTTTTGTATTTTCTAAAGCGACTACATAGTATATTCAGAGAAAGACTTTTTGAATTGATTTAAAACAGGTTCTTATTAATTTTTGTTCGTTTTTGGTTTCTGGGTCTCTAAGAGGCATCTGGGGGCTAATCTGGTTCTGTGATTGGGGGTCAGTCCTAGCAGTGTTTGGGGGGCCGTGTGGTGCTAGGGACCAAAGTAGAGCCTCAAATATATGAAGCACATGCACAGTTCATTGGGCCATCTCTCTGGCCCCAAACCTTTCGGTGTTGAATCAAAAATAGTAATTGCTAAGACCAATAGTATGAATTTTTCTCATATCTTTTCTTCTAGTAGTATTGTTTCAGATTTTTAACACATGCAGAATTGACTTTTCTGTATGGTATCAGATAAAGGTTTATTTTACATGTTGATTTCTAGTTTTTGCCTCACAGTTTGTTGAAGAGAGACATCTGACCATATATTTGCAGATGTATTGTGTTCTATATTCTGTTTCATTGGTCCAGCACATCTATATTGTTCTGTTTTGATTACTATACTTTTTATTAGATTTTGAATTTGGGGGCTTGGGGGCCACACTCTGGCTCTCAGGGGCTATTCCTGACTCTGTGCTCTCTAGTGACCCTGTGGTGGTAGGGGACCATACATGTTTGGGACTTGAATGTGAGTTGGCAGGATGCAAAGCAATCCCTATGTATTTCTCCTGCTCCTGGACTGGGTTTGAAAGTCAGCAAGCGTGAAGACTTCTGCTTGGTTCCTACTCAAGACTCTTTTGAGTACTCAGAGTTATTTGACATTCCATAAGAATTTTGTGATTTAACAAAAGTTTTCTATGAACAGTATTGGTGGAATTTTTTTTTTTTTTTTTTTTTTGCTTTTTTGGGTCACACCTGGCGATGCACAGGGGTCACTCCTGGCTCTGCACTCAGGAATTACCCCTTGCTGTGCTCAGGGGACCATATGGGATGCTGGGATTTGAACCCGGGTCGGCCGCGTGCAAGGCAAACGCCCTACCCGCTGTGCTATCTCTCCAGCCCCCGTATTGGTGGAATTTTGATAATGATTGCATTGTATCTGTAGATTTCTTTGGGTAGTATGGACACTTAAAGATACTGTATTTTAATCAGTGGACATCGGATATCTTTCATTTATTTTTATTCTTTAATTTTAGCAGTGTTTTCTAGTCTTCAGTTGATGAGTTTGGTTAAGTTTCTCCTAAGCATTTTATTCTTTTTGTTTGGCTACACCCAGCGTTGCGCATGGCTTCCTTCTGTCTCAGCGATTGTTTTTTGATGGGGCTTGGGGGACCATATGGGGTGCCCATTATTGGAGCCCAGGTCAGTCACATGTAGAGTAAATGCCCTACACACTGCACTGTATTTTCAGGTCTGGACTGTTTTCTTAATTCCCCCCAGATTATTTGTTCTTAATGTGCAGAAACATAACTGATTTTTGTATGTCGGTTTTGTATCCCGAAACTTCACCGAGTTTGTTTGTTCTAATAGTGTGTGTGTGTATATGTGTGTGTGTGAGTGTGTGTGTGTGTATCTGTCAGTGTTTTCTACAGATTTATTATCTGAAAGCAGACAGTGTAACTTCTTTCTGATTTGGATGCCTTTTATTGCTTTTTCTTGTCTAGTTTTTCTGGTTGGAGTTTCCAATACCATTTTTTTAATAGAAATGGTAAGAAAGGAAATCTCTCTCCCCTCTCCCCCAATCGAAAAGCTCTTGCTTTGGGCTGGAGTGTTTGCCTTGTACTTGGCCCACCTAGGGTCTATCCTCAGCACTGCATATGGTCCCCACCCCTCCCAGACCTCATCCCTGAATACACAGCCAGGGGGAAACCCTGAGTACTGCCAGGTATGGCCTCCAAACCAAAAATAAATCAACAAATAAAAAGTAATATTTTTATCGATTTCCCTGATCCTGGAATGGGTGTTGGGGAGTAGGGATATGGCCCAGTGGGAAAGTTCTGCAGACCTCTGAGTCCGTTCCTACCCTGCCCCCAGCTTTGCCAGGTGGGGCCTGGTCACCCCAGGCATGGCCCTGACTTAAGCTTCTTCCTAGAGTGACGCCCTAAATCTTCCATTTTCAAGGGTTTGGAAAGCTTTTCCCTGAGGCCCGTACAGTCACTTTGGACCTTTGCACAAGCCGAGGTGACATATGTGGAGAAAAGCCTGCCCTGAACTGCTCAGGAAAAAAGCCCAGCGGAACATTTTGGTAAGACGGAGAATAACAGACTTAGAACAGTTCACGCGGGGTCAGTTTCTCCTCCAGTTCCCAAGATACTGTATTTCCGGTTGGTTGGTTTGTTTTGGGATTGGGGGACACACCCAGCGATGCTCAGAGATTGCTCCTGGCTCTGGGATGCTGGGGATTCAACTTGGGTCAGTGGTTGCAAGGCAGACACTCTACCCACTGGACTGTCACTATGGCTCCCCTTATTTCTGTTTTTAAACACCAAATTTATAGTTCATAAAAATGAGGGTTGGAGAGATAACTCAAGGGGTTGAGCATAAAGGAAAACACCGTAGCACTGTTGTCCCATTGTTCATTGATTTGCTCGAGCAGGCACCAGTAACATCTTCATTGTGAGACTTGTTACTGTTTTTAGCATATCGAATATGCCACAGGTAGCTTGCCAGGCTCTGCCGTGTGGGTGGGATACTCTTGGTAGCTTGCCGGGCTCTCCGAGAGGGATGGAAGAATCAAACCTGGGTTGGCCGTGTGCAAGGCAAATGAGCATAAAAGAAAAGAACAAAAAATAAAAGGAATAACTTTCAGTTTTTCCACCACTGAGTATGATGTTAGCTCTGTGGCTTCATATTAAAGTCTTTAGTATGTTGAGGTGTTTCCTTTCATCTTTTGTTTTCTGAGCATTTTTAATCATGAAGAATGTTGACTTTTGTCAAATTCTATTCTATATCTATTGAGATGATGATGTAATTATTCACCCTTTGTTCAGGGGCTGGAGCAATAGCACGGCAGGTAGGGCGTTTGCATCAGCCTGTGTGGATGATCTCTGGATTGTTGAGAGTGAGCACTGATATAATCTGCTATTTGTGTTACTATCTGTATCTCCTTTCTGTCTTTTCAATGTTTGCATTATATATATATGTACTTATATAGATACATATATGTGTATATATATACTGGCATTTGTGGTCTCAGTGAGCAAACCCTTCACACTCTATGGTGTCCTTTGTTCCTCGTGACAGGTTCTTTAGACTTGGGGTGTTTTATGGGGGCACAACCAGAGACCCCCAGGGTTGCACCTGGCAGTCTTGGGGCCTGTGGTGCTGGGTGTGAACCCAAGGACCCCCGCGGACCCCCCCATGCAGAGCATGTGCTGCAGCCATTGAGCGTCTGAGCTCTGAGATTTTCTTTTCACTTAAACCATCTAATGTTAGTATATTAGAAATTAGTATAATAGTATGACCATCAGTTTGCTTGGGTTTCTCTTTGTACAAAATATTAGTTTTTCATCCTGTCATGTTCATGACCTTAAATCTAAAACAAGTCTTTCATAAACAGAATATGATTAGATCTTGCTTATGAAAATCCGTTTGGGGCTAGAGAGATAGTGCAATGGCTAAGGCGCTTCTTTGCATGAGGCACCACATAGAGTTCCCTGGAGTGACCCTGAGCACAGAGCCAGGAGTGACCCTGAGCGCAGAGCCGGGAGTGATCCTGAGCGCAGAGCCGGGAGTGACCCTGAGCACAGAGCCGGGAGTGACCCTGAGCACAGAGCCGGGAGTGACCCTGAGCACAGAGCCGGGAGTGACCCTGAGTGCAGAGCCAGGAGTGAGCCCTCAGCACAGAGCCAGGAGTGAGCCCTCAGCACAGAGCCAGGAGTGACCCTGAGTGCAGAGCCGGGAGTGACCCTGAGCACAGAGCCGGGAGTGACCCTGAGTGCAGGATCCTGACTGGTGAGCCCGGGATTCAGCCCCAAGCACCACTGGGTGCGGCCCCCAAACCAAACCAACAAAATTAATTTTTTTAAAAATGTACTCATCTATCAAATGTGTCCACGTTTCCTTGAGCTCGTGTAATGTGTAGTGCTGAATGCTCTTAAAGCAAGTGTTTCTGGGGCCGTAGCGGTAGTACAGCAGAGAGGGTGTTTACCTTGCATGCGGCCGACCTGCATTCAATCCTCGGCATCCCACAGTGTCCGTGAGCACTGCCAGGAATGACTCCTGAGTGCAGAGCCAGGAGTCATCCCCGAGCACCCCTGGGTGTGGCTCCCAAACCAAGAATAACCCCCCAAACTCCCAAACCTCCAAGTATTTCTCATAAAGTCCTGTAGCAACCTGGCTTTCTCCCTCACCCCTTTGATCGCTTCTCTTGTTTGTCCTCAGTGCCAGGGACAGTGTACAGGACAGTGACGGTGACTATCTCTGCTTCAGTGACCAGACCGCAATCCCTCTGTGAAGATGTGCTCCACGAACCCAGGCAACTGGGTCACCTTTGATGACGACCCCGCCTTCCAGTCTTCTCCCAAGCCCCGGAGTCTCCCTCTGGAGAGTGCAGGCATCTGTCGGCCCAACGGACTCAAGCTCAACCTCGCCGGCCCCCGGGAGCTGTCCAGCGGCGCGTCCTCGGCCAGCAGCACCCCGCTGCCCTCGCCCGTTGTGGACTTCTACTTCAGCCCAGGGCCGCCAAGTAACTCCCCCCTGTGCACACCCACCAGAGAGTTGCCGGGCTTCCCCGGCTTCCCCAAAGCGGGGACTCACACACTTTATCCTATTCCAGAAACATCTACCAACAGCCCCCTCCCGCTGTGCTCACTGCCTGCCAAGCCCACAGGTGTGTCCCCCGCTCCTTTGCCTGGCGACCATGCGGGCCCACAGACTCTTCCTAAGGTGGCCCCAGCCGTTGAAACACCCCCTCCCCAGGCCGAAAGTGATGCCCCCCAGTTCCAGTATTTCCGGGAGGACTGTGCGTTCTCCAGTCCATTCTGGAAAGAGGAAGGCAGGAAGCCCCCAGCATCAAGAGAGCGAGAGATGCTCATGGACCAGAAGAGCCTAAACCAGTGCTCGCTCAGCTACATCTGCGAGAGGCTGGAGAACCTCCAGTCGGCCGAGAGCCAGGACTCCCTTGGGCACTTACCCGAGGCGTGTCTGGGTGCCGAGGGCCCGGCATCTTCCTTTGTCCCCCAGGCGCTGTTCCGGAGTCGGCCCCACACGGGCTGGTCTTTCATGCTGAGGATTCCCGAGAAGAAGAACATGATGTCTTCCCGGCAGTGGGGACCGATTTTTCTCCAAGTCTTACCTGGGGGGATTTTGCAAATGTATTACGAGAAGGGGTTGGAAAAACCATTCAAAGAATTCCAGCTGGACCCACACTGCAGGCTCTCTGAGCCCAAAGTGGAAAACTTCAGCGTGGCAGGAAAGATCCACACTGTGAAGATCGAGCACGTGTCTTACACGGAGAGACGCAAGTACCACTCGAAGACGGAGCTGGTCCACGAGGCGGATGTGGAGCAGATGCTGAAGTTGGGGTCCCTGGATTTCCAGGACTTCCTTGGCTTTCTTACCACCGTGGAGGAGGAGCTGGTGAGGATGCCCGCCGTGGCGAAACCGAGAAAGAACTATGAGGAGCAAGAAATTTCACTTGAAATCGTGGACAACTTTTGGGGCAGAATCACCAAGGACGAGGGGAGGTGGGTGGAGAGTGCCGTGATCACACACATCTCCTGCCTCTGCTTTGTGAACGGGAGCGTGGATTGCTTCCTGACCCTGAACGACCTGGAGCTGCAGAAGCGAGATGAACGCTACTTTGAAAAGGACTCAGAGAAGGGGATCAGTATCCTCAACTATCATTTCCATCACTGTGTCAGAGGGCAGGAGTTCGAACAATCCAGGATCATCAAGTTTGCCCCCCTGGACGCCTGCCGCTTCGAGCTGATGCGCTTCAAGACTGAATACAACGGGGAAGAGCCCCCCTTCGCCCTCAAGTCGGTGGTAGTGGTGCAGGGGGCCTACGTGGAGCTCCAGGCCTTTGTCACTATGTCCCCGTCGGCTCAGAGGCATGTCGGCTCCCTGAGGTCCTGTGACAACATCCAGATACGCTTCCCTGTGCCTGCGCAGTGGGTCAAGCCCCTCTGGACCATGAACCTCCAGCGGCAGAGATCCCTCAAGGCCAAAATGAATCGCAGGGTGTGTCTGGGGAGCTTCCAGGAGCCGGAATCTGAGCCTGTCATCCAGGTCACCGTGGGCTCGGCCAAGTACGAGAGTGCCTACAGGGCTGTGGTGTGGAAGATCGAGCGACTTCCCGACAAAAATGCAGGTAATATGCCCGCCCTCCGCTGGCACTCAGCTGCAGTGACGTGCGGGTCAGCACCTTGGGGTGCTCCTTGGGGTCAAAGCAGGCGGAGGCGGCGGTAACTCCTTCAGCTGAGCCCCTGACTCCTCACGGGGGAGGGGCTAGGACACCTGGTGTGACTTTTCCCATCGCACCTGTTTTTGTCAGATAATAAATTTTTAAAAATATCATATCAGATATTATCCTAAGCTAGGGACTTTTTGCGGATAGAGGCACTGAGGGAAAATGTGTAGTGGAAG
The DNA here is from genome assembly GCF_027595985.1 of Sorex araneus. NCBI lineage: Eukaryota > Metazoa > Chordata > Mammalia > Eulipotyphla > Soricidae > Sorex > Sorex araneus. The sequence goes on from NC_073313.1 coordinate 279,654,884, forward strand.
TTGTTACCATCAGCGCTCAACCTCAGGTATTAAAGTGTTCCATGCAGCCTGTGTGTTCCCTAACAGACCTCTCAATGCCAGCCATCCTGGAGACCGTGGGGACATTTGTATGTTCTTATCTGCTACACTTTCTCCTTAGACATTGCTCCTTGGTCTTTGAAATAAGGCTGCCTCTCATGTTTATTTGAAAATTTAAAACAGTTCTTTTTTTCCTTTTATTTATTTTTTAAATGCAAATTGATTTCTTCAGATGACATGACCAATCAGATATCTTGATACGTTGTTTCAAATTGGTGCTGAAAATCCAGGTACACTTTTGGAAAATTAAAAAGAACATCGAAGAATGGCAGAACCTTTGAGAAGAGAGGGACAGACACAGAATGAGAGCACTCATTTGTGGGATATAAAAAATCAATTATGAGACTAATATCAAGGGCAGGAATAAACAGGGTCCAGGAGGACTGCTTGGAGCAGTTAGGACAGAGAAGGGGCCACTGTGACAATAATAGTTAGACATGATCACTCTGGGCAAGAACTGAGTGCTGGAAGGAGGTACAGGGATTTGCATGGTGACATTTCAGTCAGCATCTGTATTGCAAACCATAATGCTCAAAAGGTGGGGGGAAGAGAGGGAGGGAAGGAAGGAGGGAGAGAGAGAGAGGGAGAGGGAGATGGGGAGGGAGAGAAAGGGAGGGAGAAGGTGGGGAGAGAGAGGGAGGGGGTGGAAGTGCCTGCCATAGGGGCAGGCAGGGTGGGTGAGTGTTCTCTTCTGGCGTTGTCGCTGGCCAGCCTGTGGTGACCTGAGGGTCCCCCTTTGTGCATTCCGGGCCGAATGTAATCTAAGGGCATATTGCTTTCACCTTTCCTTAGACAGGATCCATTTGATCATCTTCATTTTACTTCTTAATAATATTCTTAGTCATTTTGTATGGACACAGGAAGAGATATATTAAGCTTAAAGGGTGACTCTTCCTGGGGACATCTCGCTATAGATCCCAGACCACAGTCCTCAGGCCAGGTTAGTCTTTCCTGACCCCAGCAGGTCCTTATTCAGTTACTTCTTTTGGGATCATCACAGAGTTTGTTCCTTGACCACGCTCTAACTTATCATACTTTTTATGGCGCTTGGCCTGTCCTTTTTTGATGCCTGGGTAGCTGACAGCTTGCCCGGAGTTCATGTAAGTCCCTCATTGGGACCCTTCTTTTGGGGTATTAGGAACTAAGGGCAACTGAGGCTTAAGTCAAGTAAATGTGACGGATGCCCCGAGTAAATATTCAGAATCAGTTAACTCCCAGCTTACAGAAGCATAGCATCAACTGTCTTCCTGTGTCTGTACAAAGAGGACATTGCTTGAAAGCAAACTATGCACAGAACATAAAGGAAAGAGAAAAGCAATATTTCACTTATGTACACAGTGTCAGAAGCCCTAGGAAGAATTTGACTTTACAAGATACAGGATCTGATTTGGGGGTAAGTGATTTATAGATAGGGGAAGAGGAACACAAAGGAGAGGTTAAAGATGAACACAGAGGATGGGGAGTGCCTGAAGGTATTGGGTGTGCCTCAGGAGCACTGTGGTGGGAGTAACTCAATAAACCTAAGCTCTCTGTGGAAGGAGAAAGGACAAACCAATCTTAAACCTTAAAATGCTCAGAACTATAATTCAGTGGTGGGGGAGGTGGCAGGAGGGTAACTAACTGGGTGGTGGAAAATGTAAGCTGGTGAAGGGACAGGTGTTGGAACATTGTATGACAAGTTTGTGACTATATGTCGCAGCGTTTCAATTAACAAATGAATTAGCCACAAAAAAGATAATCGTACATTCCTACATGACATTTTCTTTAGTTAGTGAGTGTAACAGCCACACATGCACACCCGTGCCCCTAACTTCACAGGCTTGTTCCAGCTGCGTTATTTCTTAGCAGAACACTGGACCAGGGAGTTCAAGTGGGGTTAGTTTTGGGGGGATTTGTGTATTCATTTCCTGTATGACACTACGGAGCACGTGCTAAGTGATGCACTGGGTCCAGGCGTCGGGGTAACGAAGGTTTGACTCCTGCCGCCACATAGCGGGGTCCTCCTTCAGACCCCCAGACTCTTCCTGAGGTGCCCAGGCCGTGAGCACCATGGAAGTATTTTCCGCATGTGGCCTCAGTGCTCTGCGGCATGCTAACGGCCCCTTTGTCTGTTTCCTCTTCGTGGTGCTGGGACTGACCTGGGCCGTCTGGACAGGGAGGGACGTGCGTGCTGGCCCCGATGGTCAGGGCAGCCTCGTTGGGGAGGGCCCGGCCCTGCTGTGTGGGGATGCCCCCCGGGACCCCGGCCGTGCTCTGCAGGCCTGGCAAGGTTCTAGGCTGCCACGCTCCGGGATTGTTCTGGGCTGCCTGTCTGTGATTTGTCCCTTTGTCCGTGTGCCAGGCTGGACAGCAGGTGAGACCTGGCCATGCAGGGGGTGCCCTGCTCGCCTCCTGACCTGCCCGCATCATAGTCGCAGCCTGTGTGCTGTCGGAGGGACAGCGAGACAGGAGGGGACCTCGGTCACTTCGGGGAGGGGCCCAGGCTGGCCCTCTGCGGGGGGTGTCAGGTGACAAGGAAGTTCCCGCCTCCTTGCCGCAGTGTCCTGGGGAAGCGAGGGACACCTGTCCCTGCTGACCTTCCTCCCGGAGGGACACAGTCTGAGCACAGGGCTGAGGGCACAGTTCCCTGCACGAGTTCTTCGTGCCCATCTTAGTGTAGGGGCATTCCACAGCTCAGAGTCTCGCTGCCTGTTTGCTGAGCGGAAAGGGAGAGGCAGGCTTGGCCTTTGGAACTTCCCGAAGCCACCGGTTTGCCCTCGCACTCGCACCTTGGCCTGGGAAGCACCTGATAGAGGCCTGAGCTCTTTCTGTGGGCTCCCAAACGCTGCTTTTATCAGGAAGGGGGTGTTGAGGTTACACCATGCTCAGGGGCCTGGATGTGGAGCTGATCCTTGGGAAGAGCGTTAAATTCGGGACCACCTCTCTGGGCCCACGGTGAGGGCTGAGAGGGGCGCCCAGGGTGCGAGGGATGAGGTGGGGATGTTCGTTTCCGGGGCTGTTCCCGCTGAGCTGGCCTGGGAGGCAGCCCCGGCTCTGTACGGCGCGAGAGGTCTGTGGGCACCAGGCACTCTCCTCAGCTTGCCGGCACGAGCACCAGTCCTGGCGCCCGCCCGAGGCCCTGAGTCTGGGACCGCCTGGTCTTTAAGGCACCAATCCTCCTGCCCAGGCTGGAAAAATTCTTTCTCTTATTTATATATGTGATTTTTGTGCCACACCCAGTGGTGCTCAGGGCTTCCTCCTGGCTCTGCACTCAGGAATCACTCCTGGTGCGCTGGGGGACCGTGTGTGATGCCAGGGATTGAACCCGGGTCAGCCACGTGCAGAAAGCAAATGCTGTGCTACCTTTGCCCTTGTGCCAGGCTGGACAGCAGGTGAGGCCCGGCCGCTTCAGCTCTGAAAAGGGCGGGCGCTTTGGGAGCGGCCCCTGCAGGATCACCTGCTTTTCCCCTCACCTGCTCCGGTGACCCCAGTGCTACCCCCTACAGACCACACACAGAGTAGTAGCAGGGTCTTAGACACTGCTCTGATTCTGTGTGATGCCACAGTTGAGTGTTCAGATAACTGCACACACATGCACATGAATGCACACGCACACATACATGCACATTCACACACATACATATGCATACACACACGCATTCATACACAAACACACACATGCACAGTCACACACACGTATGTGTAAACTTTTCCAGTTTGGGGTCACATCCACCAGTGTTCAGGGCTGGAAGGTCACTCCTGCAGTGCGTGTGGAACCCTGTGGCAGGGGCATGAACGCAGGCTTCCGGCATTCGCACTAATCCTTTGCACCCTCTCCCTGGCCCATGAATATGTTTCTCTTTGTTTTTGTTTTGAGTCACACGAGGCAGTGCTCAGGGGTTACACCTGGCTCTGCACTCAGGAATCATCCCTGGCGGTGCTCCAGGGACCATGTGGGATGCCAGGTTGGCCTGTGCAAGGCGAACGCCCTGCTGTCGTTCAGGCCTGAATATACGTATATATAGGGTTTCTATGTCTATAGCCATACCTACCTATCTGTCTGAAGACCGGAAAGTGCTTTTGTCACTTGAGTTGGGAAGTGCAGAAAGTGCAAGTGGAGGGACCTAGAGGAGCTATTTGGCTAACTGACGGGCACAGAGCAGGGATTGGGAGTGCTCGGGCAGTGGGGCCCTGGCCCAGCCGTCCTTCCCTCTGTCCCGCCCGGCAGAGGCCGTGCTGCTGGCCGGGAGCGTGCTCTGCTGCGGTGCCTGCGAGGGTCGCCCTCCAGTGTGGGCTCGTGCTTATTTGGGTGCTTGTCAGGGTGTTTCGCGTCTGGGCCCGGTGCTTGCACGTTGCCGCTCACTGGGCCGCACACGGATCTCACATTGTTCAGGTGTGCCTGGCTGTGCGGCACGCCAGGGACCTCACTGCTCAGGGATCGGATTCAGGGCCCCATGGTCGGGAGGCAGGTACCATTGCCTCTGACTCATTCCCAGAGCCTCTCTTACTCTCCTACTAACTTCAAGCTATTCCTCGCCCTCCCTCCTTCCCTCCTCCCCCTCCCTCCCTCCCTCCCTCCCTCCCTTCCTTCCTTCCTTCCTTCCTTCCTTCCTTCCTTTCTCTTTCTCTCTCTTTCTCTCTTTCTTTCTCTCTTTCTTTCTCTCTCTTTTCTTTCTCTCTCTCCTTTCTTTCTCTTTCTTTCTTTCTTTCTTTCTTTCTTTCTTTCTTTCTTTCTTTCTTTCTTTCTTTCTTTCTTTCTTTCTTTCTTTCTTTCTTTCTTTCTTTCTTTCTTCCCCACACTTGGAGATGCTCAGGGGTTATTACCAACTCTGCTCTCTGCTAGCATGTAACTGGTTAGTGTTCCCTTAACCCTGGCTGGTCTTTCCTTTCTAAACAAAGGCCTGGCTTGGGCAGGGAGTGCAGAGGGTTTAGACTAAAGTGTGGACGAGGACCCAGGAAGAGAGGAGCCTTTATGGAGTGTCTGCTTTCTAGGGGGTGCGTGAGAGACAGAGGGAGGAAGGGATGAAGAAGGGACAGAGAAGGGAGTGAGAAAGGAATAGAAGAGGCAGTGAGGAAGAGGAGCTGCCTTAGGGGTGCAGTTGGAGGCTAAGAATTAGAAAGAGGAGCGAGAGCTGGAGAACTAAGTGCATCTTTACTTTCTCAACTTGCCTCGCCTTTTGTTTTCAGTGTGGTGGCAGAGGGGAGGGGAGAGACTGGACCTGAGATTCATCTTTCTGCAATTCTCTGGGGTCAGTTGCTAGGGCTGGGGGTACTGCCCTGCCCAGCCCCACTGACCTGGATTAGCTGGGCCAGTGCTGCACTGCTTCTCAGGGGAGCACCCACCATGCTCGGGGACTGTGGAGTGCTGGGGATTGAACCCTTAGCCCCTGTGCCAGCCCTGGTTTTGCCGTGTGTGGGAATACCGCCAGCCTCTGCTTTCCTTTTGCTGTCAGGAGGGCAATGGTGATTTGTGCTTTCCCTCCTCTCAAGGCTGGAGAATAAAGGTTACCAAAGTCCGAGATTGCCCCCTGCTGGTCAGTACTGAGATAACAGCTTTCCTCATTCACTCACAAGTGCCGCAAAGGCCAGTGGACCCACACCTGGAGCGTCTAAAGGCATCACACCCGCAGGGGGGCTGCTCCCAACACGGAGAGCATCTCGGTTGGTAAAAGCCGGGAGCAGATGCAAAAAACTTGAAAGGAAAATACCTTTATCTTTTAGGAGTTCACTGTATCACTGCATCACTATCATCCCGTTGTTCGAGCGGGCACCAGTAACGTCTCCATTTGTCCAAGCCCGGAGATTTTAGCAGCCTTTTCTTACTCGTCTTTCCCAACGATTGGAGGCTCTTTCAGGGTCAGGGGAATGAGACCTATCGTTACTGCTTTTGGCATATCAAATACACCCCGGGGAGCTTGCCAGGCTCTGCTTTAGGAGTTATTGCTATTTAAATTAATAAATATCAGGTGGAAAGATTTTATTCCTAACATTTTTAGAGTACTAACATGTTGGTAGTCTTGGTAGTTTTGGTAGTTTTCTTATTTCTTCTTTTCCCCTCCCTTCCGGCTTTCCTCCTCCCCCCAGTTTTTGGGGCCACAGCTGCTGTGAGCAGAGCCTGTGTGGCACTAGGGAAGATGAGGCAGGAGCCTTAGTTTTCATACTAACTCTCTAGTCAAATTTGGCCAGTTTTTAATTGCAAAAAATTTTCAGGCAGGGCTGGAGCAATAGCACAGTGGGTAGGGCGTTTGTCTTGCACGCAGCCTGCCTGGTTTTGATTCCTCCATCCCTTTCGGAGAGCCCAGCAAGCTACCGAGAGTATCCCGCCCGCACGGCAGAGCCTGGCAAGCTACCTGTGGTGTATTCGATAGCCAAAACAGTGACAACAAGTCTCACAATGGAGACGCAACTGGCTCCCACTCCAGAAAATTGATATTTATTGGCGGGGGCGGGGGGGTTGGCTGGCAGCACTCAGGGGATACTCCTGGCTCTGCTCTTAGGGGTCACCCCTGTTGGGCTGTGGGGCCGTATGGGATGCTGGTGATGGACCGTGGGTGGGCTTGTGAAAGAGGCACGTGGCCCTCCTGCTCTCCTGTAGCTCCAGCTTCAGTCTGAGTGAAGTTTTTAAGGCGTCCTTATTGCAGATAGAAGGCAAACAGGGGTGTTGTAGTTTGCAATAGAGGTACTGAGTGGCTTTCATGTTCAGTCTATAGTCTATTTCAGTTCGAATCTTCCAACCCGAATGGGTCCTCCCGACATCCTCTACTTGGTGTTCTCGTCTCTGTCTGAGCTGCCTTTACCCCAGCATGTGAGGCCAGTTTCCAAGCTATGGGGCAGATCTCCTAAAAGGAGAGAGAACAAAGGGAATGCCCTGCCGCAGAGGCAGGGTGGGGTGGTGGGGGAATGGGGTGGGGGTTGTGGGACAGATACTGGAACATTGGTGGAGGAGAATGGGCACTGGTGGAGGGGTGGGTAAACAATCACTGTATGACTAAAATGCAAACAAAAGTTCATAAGTTTGTAACTGTACATCACAGTGATTCTCTAATAAAAATATTTAAAAAAAAAGACAAACAGGGGGATGGGACTGTGTGTGTGAATGAAGTTATCCCTTGCCAGAGATTTCTGTGGGCCAACCTGTGGGAATGGGGTGTGGGGGTACAGGTAGCTAATGAGCCTCTTCTGGTTAATGGATTGATAGTTTCTCAAGGACTTTTACAGCCTTAACATTCTATTAGTCACTCTACAAGAAACAGGCTGTAAGCAATGAAAAGCAATTTATCTTTTAAGAATTAAGTGAAATCCTTTAAACTCTTGTTTTTGTGCTTAGAGCTATATTCTGATGGGAATGTTCTAGCTCAGCTACGCCTTGCTACAGTAATTGAATGTGACTTTTGAAATTACTATCCTCACATCCACTTAAGTAAGGAAAGCAACATTAGTTATGTAGACGCCGTGGGCAATGTATCAGAACCATGGGACGTGTTACTACAGCAACACATGCAGTATCTAGTATATGTAAGTACAATATATACATATAGTGTGTATGTAAGTAGTTTATTTACCATATTCATTGTAGACATATGGTAGCATACATTTTTTTAAATTCCATCATAAAACACATACAAGTCATATGGTTCCCTGAGAATCTCCCTTGGTCTGGTATAGGGCCTGGTTTTTCAGAGTAGAAGCTTGATAAATGGCAAACTGAGTTAAGTGAAAACGAATATTAAAATGAAACACTGCAAGCCAGTATGCCCAGTTTTATACTGTGTGTTTGTTCTAGCCAAAGCTTCAAGGAGGCTGGGTGATAATTACAGTAATAAAGAACAATCTGCTCTGAGAAAAGAAATCTTGGCCTGCAATATTTTCTGGAATAGGTGATATAAAATAGAATTTTACTAAATGTAAATAATCACAACTTTTAGTAATGTGATCTAACTTGGGCCCGAGTTAACCTTTGCATTATTTATCAGTAAACACAGTGGTAAGGAAATTAAAAATCATTGCGATGGCTTATTGAATCTATTTAGAGTTCTTTAAACTACTATATGTCCTACGCATATTGTAGCCAAATAATGATGCTTAATAAAAATATTACTCATCTTTTAATTAAAGAAACTTGGCATACTTCTAATCAAAACCATTTTTAGGAGTTAATATATGCACATATATAGTAATAAAGTGATACTTACATTACAGCTAGTACTTATAAAAACACACATTTCCCCCAGTAAGTGAAAGTCATGAATTTTGCTAGCAATGTTGTTGAAGCGGAATTTACATGGGAGCAATGTGAATGAAGTCACTTATTAAAGAGAGGGGTGGAGAATCTCTGAAGGCCAAGAGAAATGTTTAGTAGCCATTGAACTACTTTGGCTAGATCTCAATAACTGAAATTTTTGTCTTTCCCCTCAAGGTCCTGATCATCCTCATTGTTTGTCCTACAAACTGGAACTTGGATCAGACCAACAAATACCATTTGACTGGTACCCGTTTGCCACTGTCCAGTTTGTGATGCTGGACACTTGCGTCTCGGGGACTGAGGTCCGGTCTCTGGGGGTGGAGAGTGATGTCCAGCCACAGAAACATGTCCAGCAACGAACTTGTTACAACATCCAGGTACAGCCCCAACCCCTTGGTCCAGGCTTCTGGAGCTCCTGGAGCTTCTGGAGCTGAGATCTGATTCGTTTGTAAATATTTGCTGCCTTCAGCTTCTGCTGTTAACCTTCAGCTTGTTACTTTTTTCTTTTGGTTTGTTTCTGGGCACTACCTTGCCGTGTACAGTGCTGGCTCTGTGCTCAGGGATCACTCCTGGCGGGGCTTGGAGACCACGGATGGTGTGCCCGGGATTGAACTCTGCTCAGCTGCCCACGAGGCAAGCACCCTACTGTCTCTCTGGCCCTGTGTTCTTGGCTTGCTCAAGGATGATGATTGTGTGGTTTTTGAGCAGTGCTCAGGGCTTACTCCTGGCTCTGTGCTCAGGGTCACTCCTGGCGATGCTCGGGGGGCCTGTGCTGTGCTAGAAAGTGCATGGCAGGCACTTTCCCACTGTCTCTCTCGTCCCAGTTTTGCTGACTGTGTGTGTGAGACCAGCAAAGAGCCCAGCCATGGAAACTTAAGGATCAACCCCGAGACTCGTTCTTCGCTTAAGTTTAGCGATGATCTGGGGCAGAAGCAGTCAGCTCTCCACGACAGACTCACGTTTCAGAGGTCTATTCCTAATAACAAGTATATATATATATATATATACACAAGTATATATATATATATATATATATATATATAAAGACTGGAAACCTTTGACTATTATTTTTATTTTTTTATTTATTTTTTGCTTTTTGGGTTACACCCGGCAAATGCACAGGGGTTACTCCTGGCTCTGCACGCAGGAATTACTCCTGGCGGTGCTTGGGGGACCTTATGGGATGCTGGGAATCGAATCTGGGTTGGCCACATGCAAGGCAAATGCCTACCCACTGTGCTATCGCTTCAGCCCCCAAAAAGTATGTTTAAATAGCATTTCTCAAGATGCGTTCTGCAGAACATGTGTTCCATAAAATGAGACAGAAAAAATCAAGTTGGTGAATGCCATACATTAATGTGAAATAAAACCCTTCACAAGTCCTGCAATAAAGAAACTTGTTAATCAACTGCTCTTTGATTATAGACTTGGGCATTTGCATATGAAACAGCCGTCCATATGGCTGTTCTGTGTCCACACAGAAGTGTTGTTCTGTGAAGTGGAGCCCCCTTGATAGATGCCATGTAGCTCTCACACCAGTTTTAATTTAATTATTTATTTATTTATTTATTTATTTATTTTTGCTTTTTGGGTCATACCCGGCGATGCTCAGGGTTACTCCTGGCTCTGCACTCAGGAATTACTCCTGGTGGTGCTCGGGGACCATATGGGATGCTGGGAATCGAACCTGGGTCGGCCGCGTGCAAGGCAAACGCCCTCCCCGCTGTGCTGTCACTCCAGCCTCCCGCTTTAATTTTAAACCAGCTCTTCTGTGTTTTGGGCCCAGTGAATCACGTGGGACAGACAGTGTGGCTCTTTCTTTCTTTCTATTTATTTATTTGTTTATTTTAAAATTTTATTTAAACTCAGTGGTTTGCAAAGTTGTTCATAGTACAGTTGTTTCAGGGTTCAGTGTTCCAACACCAGTCCCACCAACGGGTGACTTTCTCTCCACCAGTGTCCCCAATTTCCCACCCTCCCCAAGTCTGCCCCCTGGGCAGGCACAAGATAATTTATTTCACATTGCTTGCTACAATGAAATGATAAGTGGGATTATCAAAAAAGAGTTCAGTAAAAGGAAATTTGTCAAACTTGTATCTTAGCATGGTGCTATTGAAGCCATGTCTGAGGCTCCCTTTGCCAGCTGGACCTTCTTACTTTTCTCGCACGTGAGCGCAGCTGGCTTCTCTGCTGCTTTCCCACGTGATTTGCACTGCAGCTCCTAAACTTGCTCCTCCTTGTCACCACCGAAGGTAGAGTGGCCTCGGCCACGTCGTTCCCAGAGTGTCTCGACCCAGTGATGAGTGTTTTGCGTAGAGACGTTATTTAAGTAGGAAAAAGTTTCCAAAACCACATACAAAAAACTGTGGAAAAATATCACGTTAAAAAAATATCACGGGCTGGAGTGATAGCACAGCGGGTAGGGCGTTTGCCTTGCACGCGGCCGACCCGGGTTCAAATCCCAGCATCCCATATGGTCCCCTGAGCACCGCCAGGAGTAATTCCTGAGTGCAGAGCCAGGAGTAACCCCTGTGCATCGCCAGGTGTGACCCAAAAACCAAAAAAAAAAAAAAAAAAAATCACAAAGATGACTCAGCACATTAACAGATCTAATATTTTGGGGCCTTTTCCTTTTTTTCCTTTTTGTCTTCTGCCTGAGCAGTTGTTTATACCTGGCACTGAAAAGATAAAATGGATGGTGGGTTCAGGTTGGAGCAGCAGCTCGACTGCCCCTCCCTGGCACCCCTGTGTCCCCCCCAGCACTGCCAGGAGTAACCCCCGAGCATTGGCAGGTGCGACCCCAAAACAAAACAAACAAAAAATCTAATGGTGGGTGACTGCGTTCCTGTGCCTCTTCTCCCTGGTGCCTCAGTTCCCCCAGCAGCAGGAAGGGGCCTGCCTGCCTTCAGGCCATGCTCCCTCTGGGAATGGCTGATGACAGGGATGCAAGGCTGGACCGATCCTTATCTTCAGCACTTGGTAGAGCTCTGCAGGGCCAACCCCTAGGCTGTGACCCTCTGTGCCCCACCCACTGCCAGCCTCCTCCTCCTCCTTCCCGGTGTGTGGGGGAGGGCGTGAGGTGGGGGTGAGGGCTTCCCTGTGACTCCTGCACTGCAGCCTCTGGTTCTGCTCATTGGCCCACCTGACCTGCGACACTGGGTTCTTTATTCTGTCACTACCTGTTTTCCAATTTGGGGCGGGTGGTGGGGGAGTTGCCTTTCTGGGTCACAGCCAATTATGCTCAGGGCTGACTCCTGGCTCAGCATTCAGGGATCACTCTTGGCGAGATCAGGCAACTGTATGGGATGCTGAGGATCTAGCCCAGGTCAGCCGTGTGCAAGGCCAGCACCCTGCCCGCTGCTCTGGCCCAGTCTCTTTAGCTTCAGTAGCATTTGCTACTTGACCAGCAGCTGGTAAAAGTCAATTTCAGGGGATAGTACAGTAGGTAGGCATTTGCCTTGCACGCGGCTGACCTGGGTTCGATACCCAGCATCCCAAGAGCACCGTCAAGAGTAGTTCCTGAGTGCAAAGCCAGGAGGAACCCCCTGTGCATCACCGGGTGTGACCCAAAAAGCCAAAAAACAAAAAAGTCAATTTCAGGGTGTTCCCTTCCATATGTATAGCTTCAGAGTGCTCCCTCCCACCTACAGTTTCAGAGTGCTCCCTCCCACCTACAGTTTCAGAGTGCTCCCTCCCACCTGCAGCTTGAGTGCTCCCTCCCACCTGCAGCTTCAGAGTGCTCCCTCCCACCTGCAGCTTCAGAGTGCTCCCTCCCACCTGCAGCTTCAGAGTGCTCCCTCCCACCTGCAGCTTCAGAGTGCTCCCTCCCACTTAGTAAATCTCTCTCGAGTAATTTCAGGTGCCAGAGACTCAAGGTCCAGACATGCCTGTCCTTCCCGATCTGCCCTTCTCTGGGGAGAATAATTAGTGAATAAATAAAGCACTGTGAGAGACCAGACTGGGGGAAGCAGAGGCCAGGGCTTCCTCTGTCCCGGGGCAGGGAGCCCAGGGCGAGTGGAGGCGGTCTTGGAGCTGGCTTGGCAAACTCGAGGGACCAAAGGGACAGCCCATTTGCTGGCTTGGAAATGGGATTGTTGGGGTTCATTAATGTTTGACACTTCTAGTGGGTTAAAGCTGGCCGGATTGTGGGGGACAGAATTGAGCAGAGGCCTGGGCAGATCAGCAAATGTCCTATCAATATATTCACTCTCTAGACAGTAGTAGAAAGAGTGCTGACTTAGAGGAAGTTTTGGGTCCTATAAGATCTGAGCCCGGTGCCCTCATTTCAGAAACAGAATTTCTCAGCTCACTCCTGCCTGAAATCCAACCTTTAAAAGTGAACGGAAAATGCCCCCACCCCCCGCCCCCTGGGCTACTATTGTCTGCAGCCCTGGATGGGACAGTATCATGCATTTGGGAAATAGTGTTCCAGGGGAGGATGTGGGCTCCTGGGCTGACCAGAGGCTGCGGCTGGTGTGTGTGTGTGTGTGTGGGGGGGGGCGCCGCCTGCCTCAACACCTCGCCTGAGAGTGAGACTGAACAGACGTCTGCATTGTGTTCCATCTGTTAATGCCGCATGCGTTTTGCTTTTCCACAACAGGTTGAAATAGAGAAGAAGTGGATTAAAATCGACGGTGAAGATCCAGAGAAAGCGGGTGACTGCGTAACTCAGTAGGGGGAGAGCGGCCTGCCAGGAGATGCGATTCCGAAATGCAGAGTCTTATTTCTGACCGGTGGGTGCCCTCAGAGCAGCGGCCTTGGGACTGGCCCAGTGGCTCTTTCCTGATGGTTAGGCCCGAGACCAAACAATCTGCATGTTTCTGACCAGCTGCTACCCGAGCGTTTTGATCTAACTAGCCCAGGCTTTGCCTAAGGTTTTCACTTGGAACTCAAAGACACTGTTATTTCTGTGTGCGGCCTGATGGGCAGCGTGGATGAACTGTATTTGCCGTTGGATTTCTCAGTGGTCATCGAAGGAGACACCAGCCAAACACTTCATTTTCCTCGGGGCTGGAGCGATAGCACAGCGGGTAGGGCATTTGTCTTGCACACAGCCAATCCAGGTTCGATTCCCAGCATCCTATATGGTCCCCTGAGCACCACCAGGGTAATTCCTGAGTGAAGAGCCAGGAGTAACCCCTGTGCATCACTGGGTGAGACCCAAAAAGAAAAATAAACAACCAAAACTCCCAAAAAACCAAATACTTCATTTCTTAGTCATCGTGGAGACACGGCAAGTTGTAGGATGTTGGCACCACAGGTTAAAAGGAAAATCTGAAAATGTCTGTGATTTTGAGTTATTTATTTTTCTGCCTTCTTACCACATTGGAATTAATTGTCAGCTCTATTTGGTCCCATTTTTTCCCCCTGTATACCATCATTTTCCAAATGTATTTGTATTCTGGTATGTGCTGCAGGGCTATTTCCCTTCATATGCATATTTTAGCGCAAGTCATGAAAACACATGGCCTTTTGCTTGGAGACTCCTTTCCAAATGGAATCCCTAGTTGAACACAAAATTAAAATATTTATGTACATTAAAGATGAATTTTTTAAGTCCGTGGTATTGTTTTCTAAAAGTTCTGACTCTAAAAATGTATGTGATTAAGTATTATTTGTAATGAATGCCAGTATCTTCTTGAGTAGAAGTATTAATCACAATATGATTATTTTATGCTAGTTCTGCCATTATGCTGTTTATGCTAATTCTGCTTAATTTAGAGTATTTTTCTTTGAAATATCCTGAAAAACACAGGATTATTTTATTTAGATTTCCAAGAGATGACACTTTTATTCCTCACAATTAGATAAATGTTTGGTTTCTAATGAAAACTCAGTGGTTAGCATTCCTAACCCTATTTAATTATTTCCTTTTAGTATTTATGGTGAAGGATCAGACTTTTAAAATTTATGAAATCTATTATTCTAGGTGTTTTTTTTTTCAGTCTGAAAAACAAACTCTTCCATGGGATATTAACACATCTTCAATTTATGCTGAATCTTAAATATGATTTACAACTCTAGTAAGTAGGGTTATTTTTCCCTCTATTTACTAGATTTGTTTTCAGTCCAAGCTGATAATAATAATGTTTTTCCAAACAGCACTTACTTGTAGGGTCACAGAGTTTGTCATATGTTTTATTCGATATTATATCATATTCATTTTAATCTGCTCAAAACCAGATTCAAACAAACATTCATGATGTATCAATTGGCAGATTTTATTGCTTTTCATTCTTTGCCAGATAGGCAAAGGATGTAAAAGTCGACTCTCAAATTGGTGTTGCTCCTTTTGACTTTGCTCCATGCTTATAATATATGCTCAACACTCCCTGTTGTTGCAGAGGAGGGCAGAGTTGTGATTGCATCTTTAACAGAAACAGCCATCCACCTTTTGTGATCATCTGCTGAGGTACACTGGGGAGCGCTTCAGTGTGGAGGCGGGCTGAACCCCGTGCTCTGCGACCCCTCAGCAGAAAGCTGGGTTAATTACAGCCGTTCCTTTCAAATTTGTTTTATGGCACCCTGCCCATAAAGAACTCAGAGTTTAATTCAGTAAATTTAATGAATATTAGCACCACGAAATAAAGTCAACCAAGGGTTTACTTAATCACCCCAGCCCTCCACCCCGCCCCCTGTTTCATGGGGTGCCCAGGCTCTGTGAGCACCGTGATTTACTCACCGGGTCCTCCAGCCTTCCTGAGCTTTCTATTCAGGAAACAGAATAACAAAAGACTGACTGACACCCAAATTGAGTTTCTGCAAGCCATGCAAAGGTTGATCGCATTAACAGTGGGATGCTCCTGCATAATTGTTCATTTGCACATCTATTAGGATTCTTAAATATTCATTACTCAGTGTTAAATTAACATTCTGTGTATGGAGGAGAGGTTTTTTTTTTATTACAATTCTTCTGACCTCAGAAATGGCAGGAGGTGAGGTGTAACTAGGGTGCTTTAAGTGAAAAATCAGATTTGGTCCTTTTAGACTTCTGAAATAGAAGGTAGACTCGCCATTGCTTGACATCAAAGGAAGACTTTCCAAACAATGTAACTGGCAGGCTAGAGAGATAGCACCAGGGGAAAGGTGTTGGCCTTGCACACGACTGGTTTGACCCCTGGCACTGCCAGAAAGCACAGAGTCAGGAGCAAAACTTCAGCAGAGCTGCGTGTGTCCCCAAATCCAAAACCAGTCTTCACCCCCACTCCAAATCACTAACTAGCAATACTGCTTTTACGTTTGAGAGGGGCAGAGAGAAGGGAGGGAAGGATGAACCACTCCTTTCTAGCATTTGAATTAAGCGATTTAGATCAACCCTTCCTGGGTTTGAGCATTTGAGGGTCTGGTTTGCTTGAGCAATCGGTGACCAGTTCTGGTCTGATTGCTTCCTGGTGGAAGATGATATTAACTGTGGACATGAATTCTAGATTTAAAGTTACTTACTGTTGTGTGGGTCTGAATTTAAAGGCATTTTCTTTTTCTATGGTGATAGAAATAGTTTATCAATTGAAGATTCTAATGACTGGAATTTTTTATTTGTATATGAAACAAGTTTGAGGGTTTTAAGTCCCTTGGTTCTGGAGCTATTTTTTAAGATACATACAACCTTTTATCTTATGAAGTCAGAAACTTCTTTTATAATGACTTACTGTTTCTTACTAAAGATATTATTTTATGTCATATCAATACAAATATAAACCAGGTTAAGCCTAAATAATCCTGTAACAAAATATTTTGTAGAGTGATATTGATCTTTTTCAAAATTAAAGATTTATTTCAAATGATTATTTCCTGTGCTGTGTACTTCTATTGCGAAGCCTGGGACTTTTATTTTTTTAATGTATGAGATAAATTTCAAACTTAAGCAATTGACTTGCTGTCATTAATGATAATGCTCTAGTTTATGATGTTGGAGAATTTAATTTAATTTATTAAAATTTACTTTATTATAGCTCTTGGTAGCTTGCCAGGTTCTCCGAGAAGGAGAACTAGGCTGTAAGATGGCAAGCTACCAAGAGCTTCCTGCCTGCATGGAGAGCCTGGCAAGCTCCCCTGATGTATTCATATGCCAAATACAGTAACAATAATGGGTCTCATTCCCCTGAACCTGAAAGAGCCTCTAATACTGCACCGTTGGGAAGGACGAGTAAAGAGAGGCTTCTAAAATCTCAGGCCTAGGACGAATGGAGATGTTACTGGACCTGCTCGAGCAAATCGATGATCAATGGGATGACAGTGATAGTGATACTTTATTATATTGTAGCTAGTATGGTACTATAGAATTAAAGTTCATGGTATTGATGTACACCCTGATGTACACTAGTGAAGTGCCCGTGACCATCCGCCACTGTCGTTTGTAGAATGATTTTAAAGAGAGGCTGTAATTATGACTCATAAAATTCCATGTGCTGAGGCTTTACTTACTGCACTAACTAATGAGGGAACTGGCAAAATGCTATGCCCGTCCAAGGACAGAGATAGGTATAGGAAGTCAGAAGTTCTGAGTTGAATCTGCAAGTGGATGCAAAAGAGATCTACTGGCAGAGCAATCATCAGTCACTTCTCTGAATCCAATACAATTAATTTGCCTTTGTCTGGACGAGGGTCACATGCATTACCAATGGTCTAGAACTTAGAATTGTAGAACAACCCAAAGCCAATGTGAATACGGATGACCTGACTAAACTGGACACCTACTGTGGTATTGTAATCGATAAGAAATTGATAGCTGACTTTTGAAATAGTGAGAATATATTTCTCATGCTTATTTGATCTCTATCCACAGTTCCTTTTGAGGCAGTTTGGGGCCACCTGTTGTGATACTCCTGACTTAGTGCTCAGGGGTTATTCCTGATGCTACTCAGGACTGTGTGTGGTGCTGGGGGTTGGAATGGGGTCAGCTGCATTCAAGGCAAGTGCTCTCCCTCTGTATTCTCCCACTCACAGTTCCCTATGCCAAGCTCCCCACCTGGGAGTTGACCGTGGAGTGAATCACCAGGAGGTGGATGGTGATTGGAAGGAAAACCAATACACCGTGGGGCTGAGAGACTCCCATCTCAGGGAGGGAAGAGGCCTGGAGGCAGAAGGTCAAATGTCAAGGTCACTGATTTTATCCGTTGTGTCTAAGTAATGAAACCCTCCGTTAAAGGCCAAGAGGAAGGAGCCTAGAGCTTTCCTGTCCTGCCTTCCAGAAGATTTGGGGTATGTGGGGTGCCTGGAGAAGATCTGGGTGCTTCATAGCATTTCCCCACACCTGGCCCCAGGCGTCTCTTCCATCTGTTTTTGGATAACCTATAAATTGGTGATCCCATGAATTAATAGGTTTCCTGAATTCTAAACCTCCTCCAGCAAATTAATCAAACCTCAAGAGCAGATCCTGGCGCCTTTGGTTCATCACGCCAATTGGTCAGAGCACAGGTAAGAGGCTGGGGGTGGGGGCGTGGAAACACAGCCCCAGCCCCTCCTTCCCCTGTGAGAGCGGATTGCGGCTCTCGCAGTCAGTGAGCTCTGAGTTCTGCTGGAGTCAGAGACGCTGTCGACAAGTTTACCTTGGAACTGCATCCGTGAGCCTCTAACTGGCTAGATCACTTTTACTTGTTCCTGGTTCCCAGGCAAATTTTGTGTGCAGGGGAATTCTAAGGAATTTTTTAATGCAGGCGAGGATGAGAGCTGTGATGTGCAGTGAGGGCCACTGGCTCACGCATTGGTGCACCACGTGCCTTCCGGGCTTGAAGCCCACAGTTTGATTCCACCCAGCCCTGTCCTGAGCATGAGCCTGCATTTATTTACTTATTTATTGTTTTGAAATTTTTTTTATTCAATCACTGTGAGGGGCTGGAGCAATAGCACAGTGGTAGGGCATTCGCCTTTCACGTGGCCGACCCGTGTTCAATTTCTCTGTCCCTCTCAGAGTGCCCAGCAAGCTACCGAGAGTATCGCGCCCCCATGGCAGAGCCTGGCAAGCTATCCATGCATATTGGATATGCCAAAAATAATAACAAATAAATCTCACAATGAGAGACGTTACCGGTGCCCGTTTGAACAAATCGATGAGCAACGGGATGACATGACCGTGACACCATGAGATACAGTTACAAAACTTTCAAGTTTGAGTTTCAGTCCTACAATGATCGAACACCCATCCCTCTACCAGTGCACATTTTCCACCACTAATGTCCCCAGTATCCCTGCCCCCTCCCACCTGTCCCCCTGCCTCTATGGCAGACAATTTCCCTCTTTCTCTACTTTTAGGCATTATGGTTTGCAGTACAGACACTGAGAGGCCATCGCGTTTGGTCCTTAGTCTACTTTCAGCACACATCTCCCATCCTGAGCGATCCCTCCATCCATCATTGACTTAGTGGTCCTTTCTCCATCCCAGCTGCTTTCTCCCCGAGCACTTATAAGGGCCACCGCAGAGGGTACAAATCCTGCTCATTGCAGTGAGGAGAGAGAGAGGCCCCCCCCCTCTTTGCAACAGCAAGGAAGGGAGGGCATGGTGCGGCGGGCTCAGAGTTACTGAAGGGCTTTTTGTATTTCAGTTTAGAAAGACATTTTTATGTAATTGCCAGAGCTGTCTTCTAGGAGGCATGTGTTGGAGGAAGGGCGGTGTCCACGTGAAGCATAATGGTCGGTCAATCAGCGCTAAGAAAGTCTTTCCTAGTCACCCCTCCAGCCCTCCCTGTTTATATGAGAAAACCGCTTTGCGCTGAAATTCAATTTTTTGTTTAACTAGTTAAATTGCAAAATGCCCTCAGGAAGTAAAACCTCCCAGAGATTTTACTAGGGTAAAATCTGCTGAGTGGCACACAGCTGGGGCTAATAGGGCTGCTCCAGCTGTGTCCAGCCACGAAGCAACTGATTCCATGTCACAGACCAACTGCATTTGTAAGGGAATTCCTCAAGTTGCCCGGTCAGTTCTCCTCTGCTTTGTTCAACTTCCCTCCCTGCCGCCACCACCGTTGGTGCAGGCATCGATTCCATTAGGCTGATCTGATCACAGTCCCCGCCTCGCTGCAGCTGCTCTGCTTCATGCCCGGCTCCTCACCCAGTGCCCCAAAACTCAGTGCTGGGTGCAGTAGAGCCCCCGGAAGAAGATCAGTATTTAACCGTTCTCGATGGCATTATCACGGGACTCAATAGACTCTTACGCACATCTCAAGTTCATAGAAACAAAAGGCTTATCCTATTGTACCTGCATGAATAAAGACCAGCCAACATCTAGCTTGCTTGCAACTTAATTATTAAAGCAAAAGAGGTCAGAAAGCTAACAGCTGACTTACAAAAAAATAAATGAGATTAAGTAGAGGGTCATGTTCCGTCTGTAAACAGCTGAGACTGGTTGCCTGTGTTTTAAGATTGTAGCTTGTTTCTATGAGAATTCCTGGGTAAGAAATGCAAATCACTATTAGACGTTTTTACATATTTTCTCTCATCTTCTGCTCACGTATATGCCCCAGCAGCGCCTTCCAAACCTCAGGTGGAGAATAACTCATTTAAATAACGTGGATGATCTTATTTAAATAATTTGAGGGAAGTGGTCGACAGTTCCCAGAATTCCCATGTAATGCAATTTGCAATATACTGCGGGAACAGAAGAGGGCGCTCTTAGGCAAGCACCTGATGCCGAGAATTAAAATTTGGTGGTGCTGTATTATGATTAATAAAAGATCTTGGGGGCATTTTTTTGTAAAGCATTTCAGAGCATTGCGAGTCCAGTGGAGTATAATTAAAATTAATGCAGTAGACAAGCACTTTAAAGTATTCTTAATGCCTTGTCTAAAAATGCTGCTGAAGACAATTTTACACATCCCAAAGATTTAAATACCATGCTTATCTCTAAACATCCAAAGTACTAAAGAGAAGAGAAAAATAGTTTCTACTTTCTCAACAGATATCAAACCATTTTTTTCCCTAACGAGAGCTAATGAACTGTAAATCTGCTTGCTTTACGAGATTTATAAACTAGTGTGGACCCGTTCTGAGGGACTTGTGAGCTTTCCCTTGGAAAATCAAGGACAACGTGGTTCCTAAAAGCTCCATCTCAGGATTATGGCTTCAGATTTTCCCTAGCAAGAAGCAAGTAGGTGCTTCCAGGAGGATATTCCTTGTTACTTTCTCTCAGGGGTGAGAGTTCTTGGTTAGTCCTCAGAAATTAATACTGAACTACAAGATGTGCTTATCTTCCTAGGCATAGGGACATCCTGCCCCTCCTTATGCATACAGTTAGAATAATTATTTACAAAGCTTAAACCATGGGAGCAGGTCTTTTGTTTTGGGGCCAAACTCAATGATACTCAAATGTTCAGGGGTTACTACTGGCTCTGCACTCAGGAATCACTCCTGGCAGTGCTCAAATGACCATAAGGAAAGCTGCTTATTGAACGCAGGTTGGCCGTATGCAAGGCAAACCCCCTCCCTGCTGTATCATACTCCAGCCTCGCGTGAGTCTAGCTTGCAAGTGGCTTCCTAGTAATAGCTCCCATGTTGTTTGTGTTTTTTTTTTTAGCGGGGGGGGGGGGGAGAGCCACACCTGGAGATGCCCAGGGCTTACTCTTGGCTCTGCTTGGGCTTGGGGGACCATGTTGGATGCTGGGGATCAAACCCTGGTCAGCTGCATGCAAGGCCAGCCTTGTCCACTGTGCTATCTCTCTGGTCCTAGCTTCCATCTTAAATAACAAGAGGCTGCCTTGGATAACTGCTACCTGTAAGTGGCCACTTGGAACCACCTAAAATGCGCTGTGACTATGGTTTCGGTTTATCATTTTGCTCATCAAGGAATCAAAAGAGCTATGCTTGGAATATCACATTTCACTCAAGTGAGAGAAGGAATCTGGAATTCCGACCTCTGTTGATGATCAGGAATCAGGGACGCTGTCTTGTTTGCCAAGGCTTCGAAAATCAGATGGGCCAGACATGTAATGAGACTTAGAGACAACCGCTGGACTAGAACTAGAGCTGTTACTGACTGGATTCCATAGGACGTCAAAAGACCGCATGGCTGCCCACCTACAAGATGGTCAGACTTCTTCATCAAAACCCCGAATGAACGGTTTGAAGCTCTTCGTGTTCCTGGAGCGAGCAGATACCATTGGGCTGCACTAGCATGCGACAGGGACAAATGGAGATGTTACTGGTGCCCTCTCGAGCAAATTGAAGATCAATGGGATGACAAGTGATACAAGTGATTTTTGCTCATCATCACATGGTGATGTTTATTACTTGCTTCATATGTGCCCATGTTTTTCTTGGCACTGGGGACAAACTGTCTCCCAAAGAGTAAGTTCCTCTTTTTGTAGGACGTGTAATAGTGAAAAAAGTCAAATAAATAGGTATCAAATTGGAATCACTGCTACTAGTGGGGGAGAAGAACCAACAGAAGCATCTTTTAGGCAGAATCTATTGAGAAGAATGTTTTATCCAGCTGGTTTGGTCTGAGTTCCCTCTGCCAAGAAGGTATTCTAGGAGGGACCTGGAGGATCAAGAGAGGAACCCCAGGAGGAAGGCATCCAGCAGAGAAACGGGCTTGGAGAAAGGCCCACTGGGTGGCTGGAACAGAGGAGGAGGAGGAAGAGGAGGAAAAGGAGGAGTTGGAGGAAGAGGAAGAGGGGGATGGCGATGATGGGTGGGAGAGAGGAAGGATCATGGGTGGGCAAAGGAAGTTAATCAGAGGGGTTTGTGTACTCCTGCAAAGACTGAATTTGCTTTGATTTCTTAAAAAACTTTAGATTATTTAGGCACTGTGGTTTACAAAATGATAAATTTTAAATGTTAAAAATTTAAATTTTAAATATCAGCAA
The DNA here is from genome assembly GCF_027595985.1 of Sorex araneus. Lineage (NCBI taxonomy): Eukaryota > Metazoa > Chordata > Mammalia > Eulipotyphla > Soricidae > Sorex > Sorex araneus. The sequence goes on from NC_073313.1 coordinate 279,676,982, forward strand.
AATGATAAACCGAAACCATAGTCACAGTGCATTTCAGGTGGTTCCAAGCGTCACTAATGGTGTCAGACTTTCAATGTTCCAACTCCAAACCCCAACCCAAGCCTGGTCTGCATTCCCCACCCATGACCAAACTCCCCTCCTTTGCCAACTGATTGTGTGTGTGTGTGTGGGGGGGAGTGCGGGGGAGGGGGTTGGGCCACACCTAGTGATGCTCAGGGCTTATTCTTGGCTCTGTGCTCAGGGATAACTCCTGGAGGTGCTTGGGGGCCCATATGGGGTGTTGGTGATCAAATCAGAGTTGATTTGATGTGAAAGACAAGTGTCTTCAACCCCTGGGTAATTTCTCTGTAGTCTCTTAGCTCATTAAAATTTGTTTTTCCTTATTATGGTTTGGGTTACATTCTTATGCTATTTTACTGAGTGAGTGGAGGCTGCAGTAAGGTTTTATGTCTGGGGAGGCGGGGGGCGTGACCTAAACTGTGTTAGATACTAAGATGCTTCTGCGGCCATAGAAGGGAGTAATGGCAGGAACAGGCTCAGTGTGGATCTAATGGCGTGGGCTGGTGGGATGGAGTGGATGCTGGGTGTGAGAGAAAGGAGAGAGCAAGGCTGGAATCCCACGGTTCTGTCCTGAATAAGAAAGAGTTTTTGGTTTATTTGTTATCAGGGTCACCCCTAGCAATGTTCAGGGGTTACTCCTGCCTCCACACTTAGGAGTCAGTCCTGGCCGTGCAGGGGGGACCATATGGGGTGCTGGGGGTCAAGCCTCAGTTTGCTGTGTGCAAAGCAAGGGCCCTGCTCGCTCTACTCTCTCCAGCCCAGAGAATGGAGTCTTTGTGGAGATGGGGAAGGCTGTTAAAGAAGCAGTTTTGGGGAGAAATATCAGAAATCCCCTTTTGGTGCTAATTCTGAGATGCTTAATAGGCATCTAAATGGGGTCAGCAAGTAGCTGCGGACTAATACCCACTTAGAGGGCAGGAAACAGGGTGTGGCTCATAGAGGCCTCGGGACTGAAGGCTGTGACAATGGACAAGATCATCTGCACATGACAAGGAAAAATGACAGAAGTTGTCTGAGAACTGAATAAAGCTTGGAGGTCAGAAAAATAGGGCCCATGAAGACTGAAGAGGGGTGGGCACCTAGAATAGCGGAGCTACTGCCCCAGGTGCGGCTGGGAAGGGAAACTGAGGACTCACACTGGCAGTGAATTTCGCAGCGTGGGTCTTGACAGATTGACACAGGATGCTGTGAGCAGATGGCAGTAGGACTCTGTGGGGTGACATCTACTCACCTTGAGAGGCAGCCCCACCTTGGCCTCCCCTGGGCTCCCGGTTGCTATTTATTTGGGGTGGGGCCCACCCAGCTGGGCTAAGGGCTCCTCTGGGCAGAGCTTGGACCTGAACCCGGACCCTCCACGTGCAAAAAACCCGGTCCTTGAACTATCTCCATTTCTTAAATCTTATAAATAAGCAGTGCTGAATATTTCCTTCTCTCCTGTATTATCAGCACTTACAGAAAATGGTTCCTTGTCATTTTTAGCCCCCTGTCATTTGAGTTTTGTGTTGTTTTTCTTCTATGCTTTGATGTGCCAGCTCGTATTTCTTAGGAGTTCTTGTGGAGGCATCACATATTTAAAAATAAACTCACCGAGTAAATCTGTAACTGTACCCTCACGGTGATTCACTAATTAAAAAATAAATAAATTAAAAAAAATAAATTCACCGAGCTCCAATCACCTTGTTTTGCTTTTAAGTATTATTATCATCATTGGTTAGTGAAACTCTACTTGGTCAATGTCATTTCATGTTGGTATGGGGAATCCATTTCAGATTTTGTTATGACATTCAGATTAATTAGGAACTAGTAATGAACACCTGGAGGTTCCTTTGAGAATTAAAAAAAGTTTGAATAATTGAAAAAAAAGTATGTCTGGGGCCAGAGCAATAATACAGTAGGAAGGGCTCTTGCCTTGCACGCGGCTGATGTGGGTTTGCAACTCTACACCCGTGTGATCCCCAGAGACTGCCAGGAGTGATCCCTGAGCACAGAGCCAGGAATAATTCCAGAGCGCGGCTGGGTGTGGCCCCCAAACAAAAACAAACAACAAACCAAAAAGGCACAACCAAAGTCTCAGGGGCCAGCTCGGGGGTGTGGAATGCCTGACTTGAAAGCGCAAGGTCTGGAGTTCGATGGTTGATGCTGCCACATGTGGTGAGCAGAGTCCTCGTGGCTCCGCTGTGATACCCAGTCCTTCCAGTGACTTCTGCAGCCAGGTGTGTGTGTGTGTGTGTGTGTGTGTGTGTGTGTGTGTGTGTGTGAGAGCACACAACTGAAAGGGTGCTACGTCATCAACCATCACAACTAAAAGCTGTGTGAGTGCCGAGGCCAGGCTGTGTACCCTTGGGTGTGTACACAGCCTGGCCTCCGGGAGCACCGCAGCCCCACGTGCGCCCTTGGGAGCCTCAACCAAGCACGTGTGTGACTCCCGGTCACGAACACGCCCGCAGGGAGGGGCCTGGGGATAACAAAACCTGGGAACAAGTGGCTGGGCCGAGACTCTTCGCTCAGGCCCAGGCCACCCGAGGGCGTGTCACCATGGTCCTGGCCACTCACCACTCGTGCCCGGTGCTTCACTTACTGCCATCCCCGGTGCTGTCACAGTTTCTGCCTGCGCCAGTCACATGCACGGAGCACTGAAGGGCTGGAGCCCGGTGAGCACTGCAGCTACAGACCAGGACAGGCGGGAGGCGACCACAGCCCGAGCACATGTATGACCTCACAGCTGCAGGACATCTAGGACGTGGCTCTTCACCCAACAAGGAGTCGGCTTGAGGCTCCGTGGCTGTACTGGCGCCTGAACCTGAGTCCCAGTGCGGCCATGCTCACACCCAATGAGCCAGGGTCGGTCCCCAGTGAGTGAAACTTCTGGTCAGCGGGACAGTCCAGCCACAAGGGAGGGAAGTGAAGCTCAGCTGTTCCACCCACTGTTCCTACAGCCACTCAATGCTGGTACTTTGGCTCTTCCTTCCAATTCCGACTGGCTGTAGTAAAACTCTAGGTAAAGAGTTGTTCGGTGATTAATAATTAATTTTAATGAAAACTCTCCGCAAATGGAACGTAAGCATTGATTTGCAATGTTTTCTTGATCCCTTCTTGGATTTCAGAAGGGAATATAATCGAATACGCTTTAATTTTAGAGCTAGGACTCAGATACAGCAAATGCCCGTTACAGTAAAGTCACCCGGCACAACTTACCAAGCCAAAAAATTATATCTTGCCATTCACTCTTGATTTCACTCTTGTAAAGTTGAAGACACACGAATAGAAGCTCCCGCTGGTCAGATGGAAGGGCAGAGCGGAAGTCGCATGAGTCCTATTTCCTCATCTTTATGCTGTTTCTTTTAAACTTGGAGTTTAACCCCAGGACTAGGCAGGAGTGAAGGACAAGAAGATGAGAGTTGTACCAAGGAAGCTTGAACGATCTTGGTCTATTATGAATTCCCCAAATGATTATGTATTTCTAAGTCTACACGTGTCTTAGGCTCAATTCTATTACCAGCACTTCTCTAAATTAAATTCTATGTAGAATGTAATGTTTGTTAAATGTCAAGCAATTAAAACTTGTCGCTTTCCAGCTTACATGTGCGTTCTTGAAACTCAGCGATTCCAGCAATTATCTCGAATAGCACGGCAATATAAATGTTGACGGGGAACGTGTGTTACCTAAGACAGTGCTCAGAATTACCAGCACGTGGTAAAAATAGAAAGCAGATGGGCTCTTGGTCAGTTTTATGGTTGCGTTTGAATTCTCAGGACAGGATGGCACCACCGGTTGCAGGGCTCTTCTTTCTCCCCTCCTAGGCACACACCCCACCAGGTTCCTGGAGATTCCCACCTGCTGAATCTGCAATGATTCAACAGTGAAAGGAAAGTGGATGGTGCAGGAGAGCACACCTGAGAGAACTGCAAAGGGGCATCTCAGTGTCGGAGAGCACCAGGAGAGCAGAGGGTCCACTGCATGTGAGCACTGACATCTGAATTTCCAGTGGGGGAGGAAGGCAGGGTCTCCGGGCAGGCAAATCATGCATTCCAGGTATTATTTCTTGTTTTTCCGACAGAAATGGAACTTTTTGCATTCCTGGAGACAGGGTGGGGTGGGAGGGGATGCTATGGGCCCACGAGGACCCTAAGGGCTGCCTGATTTTCTAGATGAGTTTGCCCGTGTCCTTCTATGAATATGCTCCTTACTGGAGTTGATGGTGGAGGGTAAATGGTATTAACCCCAAAGAGCTCGTTCTTGTGTGTTTGGACCTGAGCTTATGAGTCTAAGGGAGAGTAAAGCTGGGACTCAGGGTGGGCCTGCAAGTGGGGCCGGGGGGCGTTTCTGTGCCTCGTGGCTGAGGAGACGCAGCTGCTCAGCGCCGCGTGGGGGGTGCGAGACGGCCGGGGCCTGAGCCTGTCCTTTCCTGGAGGATTTTATTTTGATATTTTCACACCGTTCAAAGAGAATTTCACCCAAAGGTCCTCAAGAGCCGCGAAAAGGACAGGGAAAGAGCATCTCTGAGCAGAGGCATTGTTAAATGCCAAGAGCCTGCCTCTCCAGTGGATAATTTTGAGACAGTCGGAAACACTTTTCAAAGGCTTTGCTAAGTACTCACCGCGGAAAAGGACAGATTCTATATTAAACCCACACTGGGGCCCGAGCTGGCCATGGGTAAAACGGAGGACTCCACGGTTGGAGCCCGGGTGGATCGTCTCCCCCACCCGTGGACAGGCCGTGCTCTCCCCCACACCTCCTCAAGTCTCCCAGGATCTCTCCTGCGCTCTCTCTCTCTCTCTCACCTGCTCCCTCTCCCCCTCCCTTTCTCTCTCCCTCCTTCTCTCTTTCTCTCCCTCCCTCCCCTTCTCCCTCCATCCCCCCCTCTCCATTTTATGATTCATGTCAGGGAAGGACCAGTGTCACTGACACAGACCTGTGCATCCTCCCACGGCCTCTTCTTTTCACAGTCTCTGTGTTTGTCCCCTTCTGCTTCCAGAGGCCCGCCCAGGCCCAGACCTGCAGGGATGCTGTGAGAGCTGCCGAGAGCACATTATCCGGGGCCCACTTGCCTCATGCAGTAGTCCTGGGTGCAATTTATTTTCTTATTTTGTTTGTCTCTAGTTTGGGCACCATGCTGGGTGGTGCTCAGGGCTTCCTCCTGACCCATGCTCAGGATCACTCCTGGAGGGCTTGGGGGACCATATGGGTGCTGGGATGGAAGCTGGCTCCACCGACAGTTCCCCAGGGTGACAAACCTCGGCCACTGTCCTATTCCTCTGCCCTCTCTTCTCTCTCTCTGACTGAACCAAATAGCTCTCGCTTCCTCCACTCAGCGGGCTCTCATGCTCTCTCATGCTCTCTCTCCCTCTCCCTCTCTCTCTTCCTCTCCCTCCCTCTTTCTCTCCTCCACTCTCTCCCTCTCCCTCTCTCTCTCCATCTTCTCTCCCTCCCTCTTTTTCCTTCTCTTTTTCCCTCTCTCTCCCCCACTCTCTCCTTCTCTCTTCCTCTCTCCCTCTCTCCCCCTCCCTCTCTCTTCCCCCTCTTTCTCCCTTTCTCTCTTTCCCTCTGTCCTTCTCTCCCCCTCTCTCTCCTTCTCTCTCTTCCCCTCTCTTTCCCTCTCTCCCTCTCTTTCTCCCCCTCTCTCTTCCCCCTCCCAATCTCCAATATCTCTCTCATCCCTTCATGGCCTAGAGCCTCCTCCCTGGAGACTCATCGTGCCCCTTGTTCGTGCTCTCTTACTGACCTGAGTCTAGGGGTGAGCTCCAGGACGCCTGCTCTGGACCCCATCGTCAGGACAGGTTGTCAGTAAATTTTAGTATGAGTCCTATTATATTGTCAAGTGTTTATATATCTCTTTCCCCGTCTGTGTTTTGTTTTGAGGGGGGCAGATTTGGGCTACCCTCAGTGATGTTCAGGGCTTGTTCCTGGTCTGTGCTCAATGATCACAGTGGCAGTGCTCCCTGGCACTGATTCCTGGCACTGATTCCCTGGCAGTGCTCTGGGGACCATCTGTGGTTGGAGGTGCACAAGGCAAGGGCCCTACCTGCTGTACTGTTTCTGGCCCATCGTTCTCCCCTGTCCGCCTGAGAGTTTGGCTGCAGTGGCTCTGCCCACAGTGGTTTCCGACATGGTGGAAAAAGGCCCAAGTAGAGTGGTGGTGAGTGTGATGAGAGCATCAGAGCTGGTGCAACGGCGCTGATCCCACGGCCAGGGCTGATGGCTTGTAGAGTGAGTAGAACGTACTGCATGAGGGGCCAGAAGGTAGCACAGAGGTTAAGGCACTTGCCCTGCTCATGGCTGGTTTTGGTCTGATCTGTGGAAACACATGGTCCCTGAGCCCCACCAGGAGGGACCTCTGGACAGAGCCAGGAGTAGCCCCTGAGCACTGCCCCATGGGACCCCAAACAAAAGAAATACGGAGTGAGTACATGACAAGGTGAATTTAGACAAATGCTCTGCTTTCCCTAAGACTGTTGCATTTTGATTTCCAAGTTATTCCCTACAAGTAGGCTGAGAGTTCCATTTTATAAGTTTAGTCATAAATTCAAATCAATATCATTTAATGAATGCTTTCCATATTGGAGACACTCTGCTAAGAATGCAGAGGGCATGTAAGGATGAATAATAGCTTCAATCCTCAAGAAATTAAAAACCTATCACATTTTATAATTATAAATACGCTTTTGGAACACTTACATATATCTTCAAGGGTTTGAAAAGATTAAAATGTTTGTTTTCTAAATTTGATCTAATCTTCTGCTATCTGCTGAGAGTAGAGAGGAAGAATCCGTACTGTTTTAGCTCCGACTGCCTGACAGGGATCTTATTTTCTCATTTACTCTCCTATGTCTGATGAAGTAACTTTCTGGCTGACTGTGTCTGTCTTTTGGAATGCTACAGAATGTTCTTGTCTGCCTGTGGAACCATACAAGGAGGCCAGTTCTATTGACCTGCCGGTATCAGGATAAAATGTACCCTACACAAAAATGGGGAAGCAGGGTAGAGAGACAGCACAGGGCTGCAGGCTTTGCATGCAGCTACTTCTACCATGGCCCTGGTTCCATTCCTGCTGCTATACATGGTCACCTGTGCACCGCCAGGGGTCACTCGTGAGCACAGAGCCAGGAAGAACTCCTGAGCACTGCAGAGTGTGGTGCAAAAATGTGAAATAGAGTAAAATAAAAAATGAGGGAGTTACTGTTTAATGGGTACAGAGTTTCTTCTTTCCTTTTGGAGAATGATGATGGTGCTGGTCACACAGTGATGTGAATGTAATTTATGTCATTGAACTGCACACTTAAAAGTGGTTAAGATTGGGCTGGAGAGATCGCAGAGAAAGTAGAGTGCTTACCTTGCATGTGGCTGAGCCAGGTTCGATTCCCAACATCCCATCCTGTCCCCTGAGCCCTGAGTACAACAGAGCCAGGAGTAGGCCTAGAGCACTGCTGAGTGGGGCCCTAAAACAAGAACAATGATTGAGATTGCAAATTTTATGGACATGTATTTTACCCTAGTAAAAAAAAATTAGGCCCATCCTAAAAAGGGACTTCACTGATGCTTCGTTTAGAACTAAATTATGTTATCCTACATAATGTATATTTTATAAGTATTATGGATATAATACGTATTATTTTAAGTGCATAATTTAAAGGTCTTTATAGTGTGTGTAACTTTATTCATAGTGTGAGCAACTAGGATCCCCGACCATTTAAAAACATTTTCATCACTCCAAAAAGCTCCCTCAAGCCCATTTCCAGTCACTCTTTGTTCTCATGCCAACCCCAGTAATACCGCTCTAATTTCTTTCTCTATTTGTAGACATTTGATATGAGTGAGCTTTTGTTTCTGATTTTCCTCACTTAGTGTAATGTTTCCGAGTCTCATCCAGGTTTGTGCACATATCAGTACTTTGTTCCTTTTTTTGGGAATGTGCGTGTGTGTATTTCTGATATATATATAAAGTATTTATATATATATAAAGTATTTAGTGTAAAACACTATCAATACAATTGTAAACCATGCTACTTCAATAAAAATAACTAATTTGAAAAGAAAAAAAATGATGTCCAGTTCCTGAGGCCTGTCTCAGACCAATTCAACCAGAACCACTGGGGAGGAGTCTGGGCAACAGTGTCCTTCAAACAACTCCCAAGAGCATGAGCATGTGGTTCAAGATGAAAATCAAACACACTACAAGCTAATTTCATTTTGAGAAATTACAATAAATGATGGTGCCACCAGCAGGTCAACTTGTACCTGCGGGGCAAGTGCATCAGCAGCCTGTTGGTGCCTTCAGACTTCCAGATACCCCAACATTGCTGCTGTGCCTTTGGCGAGACCCCAACAATTTGGGGCCAAGTTTACCAAGAAATTAAATGGCCACAAGTTAGGTATGTGGGAAACACACCCACAACCACCTCTGGCTCAGCTGTATAAGCTCACCTCTCGGAGAACTGGCAAGTTACCGAGGATATCCCACCCATATGGCAGAGCCTGGCAAGCTACCTGTGACATATTCAATAAGCCCAAAACAGTAACAACAACCTGCTCTTCATGTTCCTGGAGCGAGCAGATGCCATTGGGCTACACTACACGCGACAGGGACAAATGGAGATGTTACTGACACCCGCTTGAGCAATCGATGAACAACAGGATGACAGTGATACAGTGATATATATCTACATCTATATCTATACCTATATCTATATATCATTACCACTGTCAAACATTATTTCATTACACATTTTATTTCCCTAAGTATCCATGGATGGACATTTGTGTTCTCTCACTTTACCACTGTTATAAACAGCTGCTGTGAGAACTCATGACAATCCAGTGAAATAGCTGGATCCAATGGAAAATTTGTATTTAACTTTTTCCTAAGAGTCTTTCAAAGTAACTGCCCAATTTTGTCTTTTTGTGGGGAGGGAGGCACACCTGGCTGTACTCAAGGCTCACTCCTGTGCTCTTAGATCTCCTGGCAGGCCCAGGGGAGGGCCTATGGGCCAGGGACTGGACTCAGGCCGGCCGCATGCAAAGCCAGTGCGTTGCCTGCTGCATCATCTCCCCAGACCCCATCTGACACTTTAATTCACATCCTTGCCAACTCCTAGTCGTGCCTCTCTTTGTTATCTACTTATTCCCTCTATTCTTTTTCTCTTTTTTTGCCTTCTAGTTGGTTAATCGTACTTTAAAAAAGAATTTTATTTCAATTAATTTGTAGAATTTTTGGGTATATTTAATCTTGCTTAGTGGCTATTCTAGATATCACATTAGGCACACATAACTTATCGCAGAATTTTCACCTGTACCATTGAAGTGCAGGAAACTTATTATCTTCCATCTCTCCCACTGAATTTCAGAATCCCCCATGTCAATGTTAAAACGTTTACTTCAACTACAAAACACATAAACAATTCCAGAGAAGGAAAGCTTATTATATGTTTTCACATTTTAGTTTTTGTTTTTCTCTTTTTTCCCTGATATTCTTCTTAAAGAATGTGATTTAAAACAAAGTTTTCAATGTAAAATTTTCAGCAACTTAATGTTGCCCACCCTTTCCCTCTCTGTTGCCCACTAACCAGCCAGTGCTAGCTCACTGTTTTGACTTGAGTTTCTCACTAGTCAGTGATGATGGACACTCTATTCATAGGCCTGCTGTCCATCTGAGGTTGAGGAAGTGTTTGCTTAGCTCCACTGTGTTTTGATGACATTATTTGTTTTGTTGTTGAAGCCAGTGACTACATTATATATGCTAGCAATTAGTCTTTAGTCAGATGTATGGTATTTGAATACTTTCACCATTCAGTAGCAGTGAAAAGGAAGAATTTTATTTAGCCATTTTAAATACCAGCCATTATTTTCTGATAATAAGACAATCTTAGTTTTCTTTAATCTGAGAATTTTTTGCTTTCCCCCTTTGTTTCTGAAGGATATTATATTGAGTATGAGGTTTTATGTGGACAGTTCTTTTACTCCACGTATTATTTTAAATGCATAATTTAAAGGTCTTTATAGTGTGTGCAACCTTATTCATAGTGTGAGCAACTAGGATCCCCGGCCATTACTTCCTTCTGGTCTCATAATTTCTGTGAAGAAACCAGTGACATTTATTTTGTTCCTCTTTCCCTCTGCATTATTTCTGTTATTCTGTCTTCGAGTTCTTTGATTCTTTTCGTCGTCTTCTTCTGCATTAAAGCCCTCTATTAGTTTGCTGAGGTGGCCACAGTAATTAATAAAGTGGGCAACTTAAAACAATAGAAATGTATTATTACAAATTTGAATTTGAATAGAAATTTGAACCTATGGTTTGGCGAATTCTTCCTAAAACCTGTAGGGGAAGCTTCTTCTTTGTCTTGTTTTGCTTCTGGTGTCTGTCTTGACTCACTGACTTGTTTCTTCTGATTCCTGCCTTGTTGTCACACAGTTAGTTGCCTTCCTTCTGGGCGTCTGAGCACTTTTCATGCAGACATTAGCATGCTGGATTAGGGGTATATAATCTCAGGATATCCCCTCCTCAGTTTAACCCCATTGGAACCAATTGCCTCTGAACTGGTTCTATTTCCAAATGAGGCGACATTCTGAGGTAGTGGAAACTAGACATCAGCACTCTTTTTAGAGGGTGAGAGAACAAAGTTAGATTCTCAAGTCCATACACAGAAAATCTTGGGCATGTGTATGTGAGTGTGTGTGTGTGTATGTGTGTGTGTATGATGTGCATGTGTAAGTAGGGGCCTACATGGAGCTCCAGTGATACTGGTCAACCAGGCTGGACAGCTGAAGGCGTGACTTTGAGACTATGGAAGTTCTCAGGCGCTGCAGTGCTGGGGGCCATGAGACCCATATGGCAGTATGTGGGGTGACACGGTACCAGGGTTCAAAACTTGGGATAGCTCTCTGGGATATCATTATTGTTTTAATAATACTTTTCCACAATATTTTAATAAGATTTTAATTGGGTTCTTCTTTATATATTCCATTTCTTTCCAGACACTATTTCCCCCCTCTGTTCAGAGTGTTCATTAAAGTGCTCACCATTGCTCATCTAAGCAGTTTCATGAAGGTTTCTTTAAAATCCTTCTCAGAGGGGCTGGAGCTATAGCACAGTGGGTAGGGCGCCTTGCACGCAACCAACCTGGGTTCAAATCCCAGCATCCCATAACTTCCCCTGAGCACTGCCAGGAGTAATTCCTGAGTTCAGAGCCAGGAATAACCCCTGTGCATAGCCGGGTGTGACCCAAAAAGCAAAAAAAAAAAAATCCTTTACAGATAATTCTGGCATCTTGGCCATCTGTCCTAATGTCTGCCGATTGTCTATTCTCATTCAGGTTGAGATTTTCCTAGAATTTGATACTACAAATGATTTTCAGGGGCATCTTGGACATCCTGGTTATTGTGAAACTCTGGCTTTTCTTTCTACCCACTTCCTTGGCAGCTTCCCTCCAGCTTTGCCCTGACCCTGGCCACTGAGAGAAGGTAGGAGCGTTGTCTTTCTATTGCCACATGGAGGTGGGGTGCAGAGCCAGGAGTGAGCCCTCCTCTCTGCTCAGCTGGGCTGACACCCCCGGTGGAGAGGAAGGCTGCATGTTGGGGAGACTGATACCCAGACCATGCCAGGCTTCCCCTGACTCATCCCAGCTGAGACAGGAGGGTGTCTTGCTACTGCTCCTCATGGATACTGCTTCTCACTCAGCAGGAATGAACAGATTCCTTTGTTTGTTTGGGGCCCACACCCAGCAATGATCAGGGCTGACTCTTGGCTCTGTGCTCAGGAATCACTCCTGGTGGTGCTGGAGGGGGGCAGTCTGGGATGATGGCGATTGAACCTAGGTTGGCTGCATGCAAGGCCAACGTTCTACCTGCTGCACTCTCTCCGGCCTCACGAGCAGAAGTGAAACTATTGGCTCCCAACTTTCCTCACAGGATCCGTGGAGCTTTCAGAACATCATCAAGGTGGGGACATTTCATTTTGGCACACGTATTCCCAGGACTGGAAATCTTTTACCACCTTTGCCAACACTCGTGAGGCTGGGCCAGTTTTGCTGTGGCATTTGACTGAAGCAGAACAATCACTATCGGAAAGTTTTCTGTTTTGCTTCCCTTTTTGATTTTTCTTTTGACCAGAGAATATCTTTTTCTGTCTGATGTTTCTGAATTGCTTTATCAGAACGCAGTCCAGTATATAATGAGGCAGAAAAGCAAACTGCTGTGTCTCTCTTTGTATCAGGAAGTTTCCTAACTGGCCTGTCCTTCTCTCCATCTTTCAGCATTTCTTTATGCTTGTCATGTATGAATATGAAGAATGTTAAGCAATGTTTAACTGAGATACAGGAAGAAGTGTCTTTACTCCATGTTGCCATATCTATTCCTTTCCTGACAATTGAAGTGTCTAAGATGACACTATAGAATTTTCAAGACTCGGAGGTCGGAGTGATAGTACAGTGGGTAGGCTAGGGTCTTGGATGAGGTTGACCCTGGGTTTGTTCAGGAGACAACCCCGTATTGTCTCCTGAACTCACTAGGAATGATCCCTGAATGCAGAGCCAGGAGTAAGCCCTGAGTGACCGCCAGACAAAAGAAGACAAAAGAATAGGGAAAACTGACTTCATAAACTGAGGCAAATAGGAAAGAAAATAAGTAGTTATTGTGGATACAGAAACGATTTTCTCCAGATCATGCTCTAGCTTTCACTTTTTTTTTTTTTTTTAAAAGTCTGATTGGGTTTTATTAAGTGATTCCTGGTGTGGGGTAGGTTTTTTTTTTTTTCTTCTTTTTGGGTCACACCCAGCGATGCTCAGGGGTTACTCCTGGCTTTGCACTCAGGAATTACTCCTGGCGGTGCTTGGGGGACCATATGGGATGCCGGGGATCGAACCCGGGTCGGCCGTGTGCAAGGCAAACGCCCTACCCGCTGTGCTATCGCTCCGGCCCCTCTAGCTTTCACTTTATTGGGCTTTATCTCAATCTTCTCCAAGCAGAAACGTAGGTTTTAAAATTAACTGGAGCTTCCCTCCCCTCCGGACTGCCCGCTGAGTGGCCGGCACGCCTACCCCAAGCGCCGCCGCAGTTCTGTCTTCTGGCAAAGGTCTGTGACGCTCCCTCGACCCGCCCTTCTGGACCCAGCCTGCTCCGCGGCCCTGAGCACCCTGGGCTTCCCTCCCCTCTGGACTGCCGGCCAAGTGGCCAGCACACCACCCCCAGCCCGTTGACCGCTGTCAGGTTGTGGGGAAAAGGGCATGGCCTAATCGCCAGGGGCGTGGCCTAAGAAAAGTGGGCGTGGCCTCACTGCCGGCCGGCCAAAGCTCACGCGGGGGCAGATAGTTTCCTCAACATCCTATCCAAGACTAACATCCTAGCTATTCGCAAGCAGTAGGACAATAAAACACAAGACTTCACATAAGAATTGAAGGAAACATCTCAGTAGGAGACCAGGTTCTACAACCGGCAAGTAAAAAGGCAACCACAATTAACTGAGCCTATCCACAATCCTTTTTTGCAACAAAAGGAAACAGGGATACTCATCTTCAAGGGCCCTCTTTCATACCACAACAACAACATGAAGAAACAGCGAAAATCCCCAGAGCAAGCAGAGGACTATCAAAGGAGTCTGGAAACCTCAATGGGCGTTTTCTACAAACTTGACCTCTCTGATAAAGAATTCAGAGTTGAAATCCTCAACATGTTCAATGAACTCAATGCAAAGATGGACAACTTCAAGGAAGACCTGGCAGAAACAATACAACAGACAGCCGACAAAATACGGGAAGAAATGAGAGCAGAAATAAAAAACCTTCAAAAAGAAATGAAGGATTCGGTACATGAAATCAAAAACTCTCTGGCTGCCCTCAACAATAGGATGACTGCAGCTGAAGACAGAATCAGTATGCTTGAAGATGAGCTGCAAGAGGCCTACAGGCAACAACAAACCATGGCAAGAGACCTCAAAATAGCTCTAGTCAGAATCAGAGTCCTAGGGGATGATTTCAAGAGGAACATCATTAGAATCATTGGACTACCAGAACCACAGGGAACCAACCCCACCGAAAAAGACACAGTCAAACAAATCATTGCGGAAAACTTCCCACAGCTGGACAATGCGGGCATCCAGATTCAAGGCGCCAGAAGAGTGCCAGCTAAAAGAGATCCTAACAGAAAAACCCCAAGACATATCATAGTTACAATGATGGACATCATCCAGAGAGACACAATACTGCAAGCAGCAAGGTCCAAGAAGGAAATTGCATACAAAGGAGCACCCCTTAGACTCACAGCAGATCTGTCAGAGGAAACCCTCCAAGCTCGAAGGCAATGGTGGGATATAGTGAAAAAACTCAATGAAATCAACGCTTCACCAAGAATACTTTATCCGGCTAAACTCTCATTCAAACTAGAAGGAATCATACACTACTTGGGGGATAAACAACAGCTCAGGAACTTCATAGACTCAAAACCAAACCTAAAAGAAGCACTAAAGGGGCTATTGTAAGACAAGAACAACCCCTACAAGCACAACAAGCCCTTGCACAAAGATGGCACAAAATCCCATAACAATAATCTCCCTTAATGTCAATGGTCTGAATTCACCAATTAAGAGACACAGACTGGCAAAATGGATTCAAAGACTGAACCCAACATTCTGCTGCCTGCAAGAAATACATCTGAATAGCCAGAACAAACACAGACTCAAAGTCAAAGGATGGAAAACAATCCTGCAAGCAAACAACTCCCTCAAGAAAGCTGGGGTGGCTTTACTAGTATCAGACAACATAGACTTCAGGTTGAAAAAGATTAGAAGGGATAGTGAAGGCCACTTTTTATTAATCACGAGATGTGTACATCAGGAAGAAATCACACTCCTAAATGTCTACACACCCAATGAGGGACCAGCTAAATACCTACAACAGCTGCTAAGAGACCTTAAGAAGGACATCACGAGCAACACAATAGTAGTTGGAGACTTCAACACTGCACTGTCTCCTCTGGATAGATCAAGAAAATTAAAGCTCACCAAGGAAATACTGGCTTTGAAGGAAGAAATAGAAGAGAGAGGGCTAATAGATCTATACAGGGCTTTATATCCCCCCAAAAAGGAATACACATTCTTTTCCAGTGCACATGGAACATTTTCCAGAATAGACCATGCGCTGGGCCACACAGCATACCTCAACAGAATCAACAAGATAGACATTGTACCAGCTATCTTTTCAGACCATGATGCACTGAAGATAAAACTTAACTGTGGACAGATGCAGAAAACAAAATCAAACACCTGGAAATTAAATAGCTCGATATTGAACAATGAGTGGGTCAGGAAGGAAATCAAGGAAGAAATCAAAAGGTACCTAGAAACAAATGAGAATGAAGACACGAGCTACCAGAACCTGTGGGACGCAGCTAAAGCCGTTTTAAGGGGAAAATTTATAGCTCTGCAAGCATATCTCAGGAAGGAAGAAAGGGCACACATAAATAACTTGACTTCACAGCTCAAGACGTTAGAAAAGGACCAACAAAAGGAGCCGAAACCAGGCAGAAGGAAAGAGATAATAAAACTTAGAGCAGAAATTAACGACATGGAAACCCAAAAGACAATCCGAAAGATCAATGAAACCAAGAGCTGGTTCTTTGAGAAAATAAACAAGATTGATAAACCACTAGCAAGACTCACAAAGAAAGAGAGAGAGAGAACCCTTATAAGCCGAATCAGAAATGAAAAGGGGGACATCACAACAGAAACCAATGAAATTCAAAAGATCATCAGAGACTACTTTGAAAATCTGTATGCCACGAAACAAGAGAACCTAGAAGAAATGGATAAATTCCTCGACTCCTATAATCTCCCAAGGCTGAACCAAGAAGACCTGGAGTACCTGAATAGTCCAATTAACACCAAGGAAATTGAAATGGTAATCAAAAGTCTTCCAAAAAACAAAAGCCCAGGTCCAGACGGATTCACTAGCGAGTTCTTCCAAACATTTCAAGAGGACCTATTGCCAGTCCTTCTCAAGCTTTTCCAGGAAATTGAAGAAACAGAACCCTCCCAAACAGTTTCTATGAGGCTCCTATCTCCCTAATACCAAAAGCAAACAAAGACACCTCAAAAAAAGGAAACTACAGGCCAATATCTCTGATGAACACAGATGCGAAGATTTTCAACAAAATATTAGCAAATAAAATTCAACAACTCATCAAAAAGATCATACACCACGACCAAGTGGGATTCATCCCGGGGATGCAAGGATGGCTTAAAATCCGGAAATCAATCAACATAATCCATCATCATATCAACAAAAGAAAAGATAAAAATCATAAAATCATATCAATAGATGCAGAGAAAGCATTTGACAAGATCCAGCATCTGTTTATGATGAAAACACTCACCAAAATGGGTATAGAAGGGACCTTCCTCAATATAGTCAAAGCCATTTATCACAAGCCTATGGCAAGCATTGTCCTCAATGGGGAAAAACTAAGAGCCTTCCCTGTAGGATAACATAGCCTCAGTAGTTTAGGTTTATTGGGTTACTCCCGTTACAGTGCTCCTATTCCTCTTTGTTTATTTGTAGCTTCTTTCTTAGTGTTCTGTTGACTTGTAAATAATTTTTTTCTCTTCTCCTTGAGTCCTTTGCATAGTTTATTCAGAGCATGTCTTTTTGTATGGACAGAGGAAGACATTTAATATTATGCCTTTGCAATTGAGATTTAATTGGCTTTGAATATTATTAATTCCCGGGCATCTGCTTTCTTGACTGTAGCCTTGGTTGCCCTCAGTTCCTAGCCCTCTTAAAAGGCAGGGTCCCAACGTGGGACGAAGAAGGACCCAGGGCAAGCGGTAATTTGTGTGCTACCCTGGCATCGAGATGGGCCTGGCCAAAGCGCCTAATGCTTAACTATATGTTAAGAGCTTGGTCATGGGGTGTCATGTCATGATCCAAAAGCAACGACGAGACAGGGCCCTGCTAGGGCTAGGAAAGACTAATCTGGCCTGAGCGCTGTAGTCTGAGATGAGGTGACCCCCGGAGAGCAATTCTAAAAGTTTAATGCATCTCTTGTTATGCCCATACAAAATGATTAATATTGTGAATGCTTATATGTTTACTGGACAAGGAGAGGAGAAACACAACCATGGGATTTCATCCTTGGATGGGTCCTGCTGAAAGCGTATCTGTCCTAGAGAATAGGTGTTCTGCTAGTGTTATTGAACTTTTTGTGCCTAGCATTTTATTTTATGGTTAAAATCTGTCCTAAACAAAAAGGGGGGAGATGTTGGAATATTTCCCCTTTTCCAGCTGTCTTCTGGAGTTTTGTCAGAAACCTTTTGTAACAGAAACCTAGCTGATCTTTGACCCGCAGATCTAAGGTGCTAGCCAGCTTGACTTGACATTGTAGATTCCAGGCTCTGGCCCAGCCTAGTCTTTGGGATGTAAATTTCAGGTGCTGTCTAGTTTGTAATTGACATGTAGATTTCTTGCTGCAGCCCAGCCTGGTCTTTGGGATGTAAATCCGAGTGCTTTCAGCCCAAAGAGGGCTTCGGTTTTGGTTTTGTATCTTCTTTCCGGGGGGCCGGATCCACGGGGCAGATCCACCGGGAGAGACAAGTAGGAGAGAGAGAGAAGCCAGGGGGAGGCTGCGGCAGTTGAGCAGAGTAGATCCAGAGAGAGGCCGGAGCTGGGAGTGCAAGAGATGAGAAAGATTGGAGATTGAATAAACAGTAACTAATCAGCAACCAGCTTGGTCCTCGTTCTTCCTTCGCCTGTCCTTGACCACCGGCCGTCCCGATCCAGTCCACACACTGCGGTTCCAGAGCACCGAACGCGGGTGGTGAGACAGAGCCGCCCGGAGAGCCCGGGAGTGCACTCGCCCCTCGGCAGTTTTTTAGTTTTTTACATTCCCTCTGAGAACAGGCATGAGACAAGGATGCCCACTCTCTCCACTTCTGTTCAATATAGTACTGGAAGTACTTGCAATAGTGATTAGGCAAGAAAAAGATATGAAGGGCATTCAGGTAGGAAAGGAAGAAATCAAGCTCTCACTATTCGCAGATGATATGATACTATACCTAGAGAACCCTAAAACCTCTACCAAGAAACTCCTAGAAACAATTGACTCATATAGTAAAGTTGCAGGCTATAGAATCAATACCCAAAAGTCCTTGGCTTTCCTATATGCAAATAATGAGAGAGAAGAAAGTGACCTGAGAAAAGCAATCTCATTCACAATTGCGCCTCAAAAAATCAAGTACCTCGGGATCAGCTTAACAAAGGAGGTAAAGGACTTGTATAATGAAAACCTATAAAACACTACTTCAGGAAATAAAAGAGGACATGAGGAAATGGAAAGACATCCCCTGCTCATGGATTGGAAGAATTAATATTGTCAAAATGGCAATTCTCCCCAAAGCATTGTACAAATTCAATGTGATCCCTATAGGGATACCCTTGACATTCTTCAAAGAAATGGAGCAAGGGCTCCTGAAATTCATATGGAACAATATGCCCCCACGAATAGCTAAAGCAATCCTTGGGAAAAAGAAAATGGGAGGAATCAACCTCCCCAACTTCCAACTCTACTACAAAGCGGTAGTCATTAAAACAGCATGGTACTGGAACAAAGGCAGAGCTGCAGACCAATGGAATAGGGTTGAATACTCTGACATACACCCCCAAATATATGATCATCTAATCTTTGATAAGGGAGCAAGAAATGTGAAGTGGAGCAAGGAAAGCATGTTTAACAAATTGTGCTGGCAAAACTGGATGGCTACATGCAAAAAAAAAAATGGGCTTAGACCTCCATCTATCACCATGTACAAAAATCAGATCAAAATGGATTAAAGACCTCAACATCAGACCAGAATCCCTAAGGTACATTGAAGATAAGGTCAGCAAAACCCTCCACGACATTGAAGCCAAAGGTATCTTCAAAGCTGACATGCCACTGGCCAAGCAAGTGAAAACAAAGATAAATAAATGGGACTATCTCAAACTAAGAAGCTTCTGCAACTCAAAAGAAACAGTGACCAAAATACAAAGACAATCTACAGAATGGGAAAGGATATTTATGCAGTACCCATCCGATAAAGGGTTGATAACAAGGATATACAATGCACTGGTTGAACTCCACAAGAAGAAAACTGCCAACCCGATCAAAAAATGGGCTGATGAATTGAACAGAAACTTTTCCAAAGAAGAAATCTGAATGGCTAAGAGGCACATGAGAAAGTGTTCAACATCACTAATCATCAGGGAGATGCAGATCAAAACAACCATGAGATATCATCTCACACCACAGAAACTGGCCCACATCCCAAAAAACAAAAGCAACCGGTGTTGGCATGGATGTGGGGAGAAAGGGACTCTCCTTCACTGCTGGTGGGAATGCCGACTGGTTCAGCCCTTTTGGAAAACAATATGGACGATTCTCAAAAGGTTAGAAATTGAGCTCCCATTTGACCCAGCAATACCACTCCTGGGAATATATCCCGGAGAGGCAAAAAGGTATAGTAGAGATGACATCTGCATTTCCATGTTCATTGCCGCTCTGCTTACAATAGTCACAATATGGAAAAAACCAGAGTGCCCAAAAACAGATGATTGGCCAAAGAAACTCTGGTATATTTACACAATGGAATACTATGTAGCTGTCAGAAAACATGAAGTCATGAAATTTGCATATAAGTGGATCAACATGAAAAGTATCATGCTGAGTGAAATGAGTCAGAAAGAAAGAGACAGACATAGAAAGATCGCACTCATATGTGGAATATAAAGTAGCTGAGAGGTACAAGCTTACAATGTTACGATTCCTGGCAGACATTTCTCTGGACTTAGTTACTAAAATACTAAAATACAGAAATCCAAAACTATGCTGCTGCTAGTGCGGCCTCCTGACCTTATATCTCTTTATTCTCAGCAATGGAAAACAAATTACCAAATGCTTTCTTTTCAGCAGATCAACTTTAGGGGGGAGAAACTCCAAATCAATAATAGTGAATTTTTTTGTTTAAATATTGAATGTAATCAAAGTAAGGTGAAAGTAAAGTGAAATTTACCAGTTACACATGCGGGGTGGGGAGCTGGGGAGGTGGGGGGGAGGGGGGAGGTATATCATGATTCTTGGTGGTGGAATATGTGCACTGGTGAAGGGATGGGTGTTTGAGCATTGTATAACTGAGACTTAAACCTGAAAGCTTTGTAACTTTTCACATGGTGAATCAATAAAAGAATTTAAAAATAAAATAAAATTAAATTAACTGGAGACAATAGACATTGTCATTGTTAATACTTCATGTTCATGTATGATCATACATATTGTGATCAAAGAAATGCAACAGACTCATCTGTTAACTAGGACAATAGTGAATCTTCATCAAGATACTGATGAGAATCATGAAAAGGTGTTCATGGGGAAAACTGTGTTTGAAACTATCTTCCATACTTTGTGCGAGTTAATGATAATCACTAATTTTCATCTGCACACAATGCATGCACCTCTTTAATATCATAACAAATTAGAATAGGCAGTACATGTGGTCATGAACAGTTCCTGTTCTGTCCTGAGGTTCCTTATTGGGCTTCCCATTGTGTTACATGGTCTTTTACCTGGAGTTTTGTTCGCCAGTGGGGAGGGCGGGATTCACCATGGTATAACAGAATTTGATGCTCAAAGAATGTAAGTTCATTTTTGCTGTTGTACTAGAAAATAGAAAATGTTACAAAAAGTGCAGAGTATAAATAAATCAGAGCCACCAACACTGTAACCACATCAAAGCTACAAGGTGAGGCAGAGATAATCTGGATTTTCATTTCCTGGAAGATGTAAAGGATGAAAAACAGCAGAGAAACACAATTCACCTGGGTTTAGTGCATTGGTTGCAAAATGTTCAAAAACTAATTATGAATATTTGCTGCCTTAAGCCATATGCTCATAGACCAACTTGTATTTTCATTAGTGATAAATATATTACTATATTATTTAGAGTCTATAATTCTGAAATATATTTCTAGAGTCTACAAGTCTGAAATTCCCTATTTTTTGACTATAAAATTTAGTATGCAAAGGATAATGAGTTGTCTGTAAAATACATTTTCCACATTTTTTATTCTGAATAAGGGCTTTTATAGATAGCATCTTTTCTCACTATAGACAAAGTTAATTTTTCTTAACTTTTATAATGGTGTTATTGAACCTTCAGGCAAAAGTAATGAGCACACCCAGAAAGCAAATAAATTAATTGATTTAATGATTAAGATTTGTGTCAATGTCACAAAGATTGACAATGCTTTCATTAAATATATATCAGTCTATAAACAAAGTAAGAAAAAGCCAAACTCTACTGCTCTGACTTGGGATAGATAGGCGCCTGGGAAAGAACTTTCTGTTTGTGGCAGGTATCATTTTGAAGAGACTCAGATATTCAAAAGAGGACCAAAGCTCAGCATTTCTCTCTCTCTCTCTCTCTCTCTCTCTCTCTCTCTCTCTCTCTCTCTCTCTCCCTCTCTCTCTCTTTCTTTTGCTTTTTTGGGTCACACTAGGCAATGCTCAGGGCTTACTCCTGGTTCTGCACTCAGGAACCACTCCTGGTGGTACTCGGGTGACCATATGGGATCCTGGGAATCGAAGCTGGGTCGGCCGTTTGTAAGGCAAATGCCCTACCCGCTGTACTATCGCTCCAACCCCAGCATCTCTCTTTTTTAATTCTCTATTTTCTAACGCAAAAATAGTTCCCATGAGATTGCCTTCCTCAGGCTCTGGGATCTTGAACTTTAGGTTTTCGCCTCAGAAAAGAACTAGAGCTTTGTGCATGCAACACACTTCCCCTCTGAACTGGAAAAATTGACAAAAGAAATATGTCGATTCCATGACTCTAACGCTGGTCTGTGTAATGACAACTATGGTCAATACTAGACAATACAAGTCTCGAAGATTCCTTTAAAAGCTTTTCAAATACTTTTGTGACTGATGAAGGCATTCAAGAAGACTTTAAACGGTGAGATTGCACAGTGGAATAACGAAGCCTCGGCAAGCCCCGGTCCAGAATCTGGGTTCTATATTCATTCTGCTGTGTAACAAATTATCCACAAATGCAACTGCTCCAAACAATCGATACTTATCACTTTACACAGTTTTGAGGGAGGGCGGTGGTTCTGATTCAAGGTTTCGCCAAGGGACAGACTGACAGCTGTCAATCTGAAAGCTCAAATGGCAGAAGATCAATCTCCCAGTTTACTCAGGTGACAATCAGTCCAAGGCATTTGCCTTGCATGCGGCTGACCCATGTTTGATTCCTTTGCCCCTCTCGGAGAGCCTGGCAAGCTACTGAGAGTATCCCGCCCACACGGCACAGCCTGGCAAGCTACCTGTGGCATATTCGATATGCCAAAAACAGTAACAAGTCTCACAATGGGGACGTTACTGGTGCCTGCTTGAGTAAATTGATGAGCAACGGGATGATAGTGACTGACAGTGACTCAGGTGACATCTGCAGCCCCTCACCTTGTGGCTGGGGCCGCAGCCCCTTGTACACTGGTTTTTCCCTTGTCCTGGCATCTGCCCTCTCCAGAATATGTGACCTAAGATGACACAAACAAGGAAGGCTTAGCCACTGAATCTCGGGAGGTTGCGGTGCACCAGCAGTTACTTCATTCTCTCTTTACTCAGACAAGTGGTCGTACAGTGTGGGAGAGAACAAGGCAAGTGTGTGAACACCAGGAAGAAGGACCGAGGGCCAAATTAGGAAGCTGGCTCCATCGTACATCCAGAGCTGCATATTGGGCCCTCCAGGCCTCTGGTTAAAGTGTAATTGCTGTATATGTCACTATTATTGGCCAAAACTATAAGCCTACATATGAAATGCAAGTTGGAACAGATTAAAAGTGGCTGATATGTCTCTTTCAAAATTATATGTTCTCTCCATCAGTGGCGTCTACTAAGGCTACCAAGGAGTTCAATGAAAGGCACACATTGTATGGATATCAAGGCCCAAATGTAATTTAAAAAAAGACACATAAGGGTCCCTTTCTCCCTACATCCTCTCCAACAGCGGTTGCTTTTGTTCTTTTGGATGTGTGCTAGTCTCTGTGGTGTGAGGTGGTATCTCATGGTTGTTTTGATCTGCATCTCTCTGATGATTAGTGATGTAGAGCACTTTTTCATGTGCCTTTTGGCCATTCGTATTTCTTCCTTGGTAAAGTTTCTGTTTATTTCTTCGCCCCATTTTTTGATGGGGTTGGATATTTTCTTCTTGTAGAGATCAACCAGTGCTTTATATACCATTGATATCAACCCCTTATCCGATGGGTATTGTGTAAATATCCTTTCCCATTCTGTGGATAGTCTTTGTATTCTGGTCACTGTATTTTTTGCGGTGCAGAAGCTTTTTAGTTTAATGTAGTCCCATTTGTTGATCTCTGTTTTTACTAGATTGCTTAGTTCCGTGTCATCTTTGAAGATACCTTTATCTTCAATATCATGGAGGGTTTTGCCGACCTTGTCTTCAATGTACCTTATGGTTTGTGGTCTGATGTTGAGGTCTTTAATCCATTTTGATCTGACTTTTGTGCATGGGTGTCAGGTCAAGGTCTAAGCCCATTTTTTTGCATGTGGCTGTCCAGTTGTGCCAGCACCATTTGTTAAAGAGGCTTTCCTTGCTCCACTTCACATCTCTTGCTCCCTTATCAAAGATTAGATGATCATACATTTGGGGTTGTGTGTAGGGATATTCCACCCTGTTCCATTGGTCTATGGCTCTGCCTTTGTTCCAGTACCATGCTGTTTTAATTGTTACTGCTTTGTAGTAAAGTTTGAGGTTGGGGAGGGTGATGCCTCGACTCGTTCAGCCCTTTTGGAAAACAATATGGACGATTCTCAAAAAATTAGATATTGAGCTCCCATTTGACCCAGCAATACCACTGCTGGGAATATATCCCAGAGAGGCAAAAAAGTATAGTCGAAACGACATCTGCACTTTTATGTTCATCGCAGCACTATTTACAATAGCCAGAATTTGGAAAAACCCGAATGCCCTAGAACGGATGACTGGTTGAGGAAACTTTGGTACATCTATACAATGGAATATTATTCAGCTGTTAGAAAAAAGGAGATCATGAATTTTGTATATAAGTGGATCGGCATGGAAAGTTTCATGCTGAGTGAAATGAGTCAGAAAGAGAGAGACAGACATAGAAAGATTGCACTCATCTATGGTATATAGAATAACAGAGTGGGAGACTAACACCCAAGAATTGTAGAAATAAGTACCAGGAGGTTGACTCCATGGTTTGGAGGCTGGCCTCACATTCTGGGGAAAGGGCAACTCAGAGAAGGGATCACCAACTATAATGTAGTCGAAGGCCATGAGGGGGAAGGGAGTTGTGGGCTGAATGAGGGCTAGAGACTGAGCACAGTGGCCACTCAACACCTTAATTGCAAACCACAACGCTAATTAGAGAGAGAGAACAGAAGGAAATGTCCTGCCACAGTGGCAGGGTGGGGTGGGGAGAGATGGGTTTAGGGAGGGTGGGAGGGATGATGGGTTTACGGGTGGTGGAGAATGGGCACTGGTGAAGGGATGGGTTCTTGAACCTTGTATGAGGGAAATATGAGCACAAAATTGTATAAATCTGTAACTGTACCCTCACGGTGATTCACTAATTAAAAATAAAAAAAATTTTAAAAAATGGCAAAAAATAAAAGAGAAAAAATGTTTGCCAATTAGTAGGGAACAATAAATTCTGTCAAAAGACTTTTGGAGAGGAGACATTAAATGCAAAATAAAACTTAAGAATCTAAAAAAAAAGACACATAAAAACTTGGCTATTAAAAAAATGTGGGGCCAAAAAAAAAAAAAGGCCCTTTTCAGCTTTCTTATTTTCCAGCTTGAATAATTTAATTGGATTTAAAAATATCAGTAGGAATCAATGACTGCTTTTAGCTTTTCTATTTTGGGCGAGAGAAGTTCACTCTGAATACTTCTGGTAGTAAATTACCACGTAGTGATATAATCATTAAAAATTACTATGTAAAAGTATTAGCTTTTCTGGAAAGGAAACTTCCGAGTTTTCAGTTTAGAATGTATAAATCAGCTGCTTGAAACTCAGAAACCCAGACAAAGCAAACAGACTGGTAGGGTCCAAATAACCCCCTGAACTTACACAGACAAATAGCCAATTAAAAACCTAAGAAGATTTTAATCATTAAATCATGGAGCGGGCTGCTTAGGTCAGGGAGCTTTCTGGGGGCAGAAAGGGCAGCGGAGCCCAATGGTTGGCGCCTCTGGCTTCCTAATCAGCTCTAGGCCCAGTGTTGCCCGCGGAAGCCTGATATTGGGGTCGGGGTGGGGTACTGGGTGTCTCCAGCCTGGCTTCACACCGGGCCGGGATGAGACCCCGACGCCTTCCCCTCTCTCCCCAGCTGATTCCCGTGTGCGGTGACAGCTGAGCCCGCGGTCCAGGCGCCGTGGGCGCGTTTGAGCACAGCTGGGCCTCAGCAGGGCCGTAGGTGCCAGCCGGCGCCCGGGCCCCCCTCGGCCCTTGGCCAGCACCCGCAGCCGGACACCGGCCCGCGCCGGGCCCCCTTGGCCAGCACCCGCAGCCGGACACCGGCCCGCGCCGGGCCCCCTTGGCCAGCACCCCCAGCCGGACACCAGCCCGCGCCGGGCCCCTCGGCCAGCACCCCCAGCCGGACACCGGCCCGCGCCGGGCCCCCTCGGCCAGCACCCCCAGCCGGGACGCGAGGCTTCGCGCTCCAACGCTGCCCCAGACCCCGTTCGGCTGCTGGTGCCTTGCGAGGCGGCCGGGAAGCCGGCCCTGGCGCCTGTGGGTGCCGTGTGCACAGAACACGCGGGCGCTCAGATGCTCTGACCGGCACTGGGCAGGGGGGTGAAGGCCGACGTAAGGCGAGGCGGGGGGCACGGGCCCCTTCCCGACCCCGCAGCGGCCTGGCACGCCCCCCCCCCCCGCGTCCCCCCTCCCTCAGCCTCCACCCCAGGCACTGAGGAAGCAACCCGTGGGGATGGCGAGGGCAGCGCCCGCGGCACTGCCCGCTGGGCCCGTCCCCGCCCCCCGCGGCGGCGTCACGCGCCTAACGTGCAGCGGCAGCGGCGTTGGGAGCGCGCCGGGCGCCGCCGGCCTCGTGCTGCGTGGGCGCCAGGGTCGGGCCTGGCCGCGGGCATGGCCGGTGCCAACCCCGTGGTAAGGACAGCGCTGGCCGCGGCCCGCCCAGCAGACACGGTCACCAAACCTGCCCGGGACGTGGCGTGTCCCGCGGCGGCTGGAGGGGAGGGCTTGGCAGGTGGTGAGGATGGGGTCGCCTCCACCGCCTCGTGTCGCCTCCACCCTCTCTCTCACCTCCACCCTCCCCTGTGTCACCTCCACCCTCTCCTGTGTCACCTCAACCTTCACCCTCTGTCACCTCCACCCTCCCCTGTGTCACCTCCACCCTCTCCTGTGTCACCTTCACCTTCACCCTCTGTCATCTTCACCTTCACCTTCACCCTCTATCACTTCCACCCTCCCCTGTGTCACCTCCACCTTCACCCTCTGTCACCTTCATCTTGACCCTCTGTCACCTCCACCCTCCCGTGTCGCCTCCACCCTCCCCTGTGTCACCTCCATTCTCTCCTGTGTCACCTCCACCTTCACCCTCTGTTACCTTCACCCTCCCCTGTGTCACCTCCACCCTCCCCTGTGTTGCCTCCACCTTCACCCTCTGTCACCTTCACCCTCCTCTGTGTCACCTCCACCCTCCCTGTCACCTCTACCCTCCGCTGTATCGCCTCGACCTCCCCCGTGTGGCCCGTGTGTTTGGGAAGTCGGCGAGTTCAGGTGTTGGAGATGGCTAATCTGAGGGCGGTGTCGTTGGGCCGGGCTGTGGTGTTGCCGTAAGGACGGACAGTTCCTGCCCCCCCCCGCGCGCTCTCAGAGCCGCATCTGCAGTTCCTCTCGGCCAGCCTTGGTGCAGGAGGCCGGCTACAAACTCCCGGCCAGCGCGCAGGGGCCACAAGCATCTCCCCGCCAGGGGCCCGAGCCGCCCAGGCAGAATGGACGGGCAAGGGAAACCTCCTATTAATTTTAAATACTAAGGCTTGAAATGAAAAGAAATCAAGGTCTTCGCCTTTATTTTTGGTTATTACTGATCTCACGCTGAGGATAAAGCTATTTTCATGGATCCCACGTGTGTGCATATGAGGCTTCTCAGGCCCTTCCAGGGTTGGGTTGAGGACCATTCTCATCACGTGTGTCGTTCTTCCTGTTAATACGTTTTAAGATGTGTAAAATCTTACGTGTGGCTTACCCTGAGCTTACCATGTACGCCCTTTTATCTGATGGTGAAATTCAAGGTGTGTGTGTGTGTGTGTGTGTGTGTGTGTGTGTATATGTGTGTGTGTGTGTGAGAGAGAGGGGGGGGGAGAGGGAGAGAGAGGGAGAGAGAGAGTTTGGCTTTTAACTTAGAGGAGAGATTAACATTTATCTTCTGGGCTATATGTCGTTTTAATAGAGACGACAGGGTGAGCGCTACCAAGGCCAGCTATAACTCTAGAAGAAAGTGTGTTTGATACCGACTTTGCTTTTGAAAATTTCTTCTAATGGGTTATTTTTGACACTGCTATTAATACTCTGAAGATCTTAAAGGCCTTTTTCACCCTATGAGGTTTTTTTGTTTGTTTGTTTTGTGATCACACTAGCTGGGACTAATATTGAAGCATTGTTATAGGATGCTTTTATTAGAGCAAACTGTTTTAGAAGAAACTAGAATATTTTTCATTTTGGACCTGATTAAGCAGTATGAAATAAGAATAACAATTCCTGTCTTGTCTGCCCTCCCTCCCTCCCTCCCTTCCTTCCTTCCTTCCTTCCTTCCTTCCTTCCTTCCTTCCTTCCTTCCTTCCTTCCTTCCTTCCTTCCTTCCTTCCTTCCTTCCTTCCTTCCTTCCTTCCTTCCTTCCTTCCTTTCTTTCCCTCCCTCACTTTCCTCCCTCCCACCCTCCCTCCTTCCCTCCCTTCCTTTCTTGTCATTTCTTATCAGTGAAACTTTCACTAGGTTAATATTGTTACAACACTTAGGAAGTGAAACATAATTCACTTGGAAGGCTGAGCTATGAGCTAGGTCTGTATTTCTAGTGTAGCCAATATTCAGTCTGGGTAGAAATTTGCTCTGTATTATTGACACGGCATGCTTTTCTCAGGGAGCACTTTAGGATGTTCTGTACTATATAATATGTTCATCTCGTTTTTTTGAAACTTATTCTAGTGTAATTGTAAAATTTAGTTGACACAGAAACTTTTTTGATTTTGTTTTAAGCTACACCCAGGATGCTTTGTGCTTACTCCTGGCGTTTTACCCCTGATGGTTGGGCAGGCTAGGGGCCAGTGGGGTGGTTGAGATAGAATCTGGCTAGGCCGTTTTCAAGGCCCTAGCCACTGTACCATCTCTCTAGCCTCTGACACTCAATTTTGGAAGTGGATTGGGCTTTAGTTACTCTGTTGTGGACCCCAGTCTTATGACTTAGAAATTTTTTTCATTTTGGGGAAAAATACAATGAACTCTAAGAGCTACTTTGGCCTTTTGGAGAAAACATCAGATTGCAAAGTGTTCATTTTCACTGGTCTTAATATTTTCCCCCCTTTTCATTAGCATTGGGGAGGTTAAATACTGAAAATAGTCAAGGGACATAGAAGTAATCAAACAAATCTAACCATACATATTAATGAGATTATTATCTAATATTTTATTGTCACCTCCTTGCTCAGCTTTGCCAATAGATAGACTATAGGTCTAAAGCTAAAACAATTTGTAGAAAACAAAGATAGTACTTGGAATAGGATGTTTTTAGTAAAAAATTTTTTGGCTGGATTTTCTTCATAAGATTGAGAGTATGCATTGCATAATTTTTAAGATGAAACACCTTCAAACTTGAGAATGAAAAACTTTACCAATTGCTTTTCCATAGGCTAAACTCTATAGATCTGTTATTGAAGATGTTATTGAAAGAGTGCGGGACCTCTTTGCTGAAGAAGGTGTAGAGGAGCAAGTCTTAAAAGACTTAAAGCAGGTTTGTAGACAGCACAGATTTGGATTTGTTTCTGTTGTTTTCATCTTGAAAAAACTCAATAACTTATAGTTTTAATTCTTTAATTATATTTAGTACTACCCTTTGGCTCTGTGCTCAGGAATTACTCCTGGCGGTGCTCAGGGGACCATATGGGATGCTGGGAATCAAACCCAGGTTGGCTGTTGCAAGGCAAATGCCCTACCTGCTGTGCTATTGCTCCAGCCCCAATACTACCGCTTCATTGTGTCTTCCACTGACAATTTGATTGAAAGAGACAAAAACCATTCTAATACTTTTTCAAAAAAGAATCTTTTCTCCTTTGCAGCTCTGGGAAACAAAGGTTTTGCAGTCTAAAGCAACAGAAGACTTCTTCAGAAATAGCGTCCATTCTCCTCTCTTCACCCTCCAGTTGCCACACGGCTTGCACCAGACATTACCGTCATCAACAGGTTGGAAAAGGGAACTGAGCACTATCTGAATCTTCAGAACAAATTCTTAATGGGTGGTGACCTTTAAACGTGAGAGGGTAATGTTCTTAAGATGTGAGGGCAGGAACCTCAGAACCGCTACTATTAAATGGACAAAGGATAAATCAGCACCCGTGGAATTATTTATTTTTTTTCCAGTCTGTTTGCCTTTTATTTTTTTCTGTTTGTTAACTTATTATTATTATTTTTTAACTTTTTATTAAATCACCATGTGGAAAGTCACAAAGTTCTCAGGTTTATGTCTCAGTTATACAATATTCAAACACCCATCCCTTCACCAGTGCCCACATTCCACCACCAAAAACCCCAGTATACCCCCCCGCCCCCACCTCTACCCCCTACTGTATAACTAATGAATTTCACTTCATTTTCTCTTTACCTTGATTACATTCCATATTTCAACACAAAACTCACTATAGTTGTTGGAGTTTCCACCCAAGAGAGACAGACCTACTACCAAGGAAGCATTTGATAATTAGTTTTCCATTGCTGGGAATGAAGAGATATGTAGCCCCACTGCTACAACTCTTTTTTTTTTCCCCTCCTCAACCCCCTTCCCGTGCCTCATAGTATGGTGTATGCCACACCGCGTTGGCCAGCGTGGGGCTTTTGCTTAGTTCACAGTCCAGAGAGATGGCTGCTATATTAATAACCTTCAATATTTCAACAAAAACTTACTGTTATTATTTGGAGTTTCCCCCCCAAGTCAGACCTGTTCAAAAGGAACCGTTTCACATTGCTAATAATTATAAGTGTTAAGTCAGCGTCCGTGCGGTTTTGGATTTCTGTATAAAGTGTAGGGAAAATTCTGCCAGAAACTGCATAGCCCAGCTCACAGTCCCAGTGCATTGCTGTAAGAAGTCTTTGGAATCAAAGTCTTTAGGCGAAGAGGTTCTGCTTCACTCTCAGCAGCTCCGAATTTATCTGGGCCGAGGGTGTGCCAGTTACACCCCTTCCCATCAGTCCCTGGGAGCCCCAAGTGTAAAAATTGAATACCTCTGGGTTAGAATTCTTAGAAAATGGCGCCTGCCATGTGGGTGCCGCCAAGCTGCCGTTTTCCGTGCAGGAAGACAGGGTGGGGAGGAAAAAAATCCACCCCCGGGCAGCACAGAGTTGTAGCCCAGCTCGCAGTCACAGTGCATTGCTATTAGATGCTGCGCTGGATGCCCGAATGTGTTAGGTCTCTGGAATCAAAGTCTTTAGGCGCAGAGGTTCCCCCGTGGAATTATTTTTATGGAAATTAGATTATGCACACCAGTTGCTTTTCTGCTTTTAAGGAAATTATTCCTTCTTCCCTCCCTCTCTCCCTCCCTCCCTCCATCTCTTTCCTCCTTCCTCGCCCCTCTCTCCCTCCATTCCTTCATTTCTTCCCTCCTTCTTTCCTCCCTCCCTCCCATCCTCCCTCTCTTTCTTCATTACTCTGGCTCTGTGCTTAGGGTGGGCTCCTAGTGGGGCTGGGGGACCATATAGGATGTTGGGGATTGAATCTAGATTGACACATGCAAGAAAAGTGCGCGCTCTCTTTCTCTGGCCCCTAAGGAAAATATTTTCACATATTATGTATGTCAGTTTAAACTGGAAAACACTAGCTAATAAATAAGAAACCAATATTGTCTATTTTTCTGTCATTAATACCTTATTTGCTTTTGATAATGCCATTTTATGCTATTCTAATGTTTGCACAGAGTAGCATGAATTTTTACAAATATAGTACAAAATACATATGTATATGTTTATACAAACAGACACCTAACACTCACATTCTTTATGGACAGACACAGACACACAGATACAGATTTCATGTAGTTAGCTGAGAATCAGCAAGATGTGAGGATTAGATTTTGAATTAGATTGTCAGTAATAACTGAATTGTTCATTACAACTTGGAAAGAGTCACATGTCAGTGATATCATGTCAAAGCAAAAGAAAATAGTAAGGGAGCTAGTAACTCTTCTAAAGAGAAATGATAAATTACAGCAATTATAATTTGTAGAAATGAAATAATTATCATATAAAACTGGTACATAATACTGTGCTTATTAGAGTTTTACTCTGTGAGAACTAACCATTACAGATACTTTTTTCATGACAAATTGACACACTGCTAAATTGAGACGTTTTTCATCAACTTCTGGATATTTTGGCTATGTCTTTGTTTTTAACTTTACTATTTTCTTAGGACACTCATTTATTTAAATAACGTTTTCCTGAGCTTTAAAAAAATTTATTACCATTGACAAACTCATGGACTTAGAAATCAGAAGTGGCTTGGAGATGGTGGGGGTTGAGGGTGACATGTTTGTCTTTTGTCAAAAGTATCCTTAGCACTTCTCATGTTATTATGCAAAATTGCAGTACTTGATCTTGCCACAAGATGGTAATATGACCAGTGATTTAACTCACAAAATAGTTTGCAACTAATATATCTAGCCTACTTTCACCTCATACTTTATTCTTATTTTCTGTCTTAGAAGTTAGAATAATAGAAATAATTATGTTTAAACAAGACAGTTTTTCTCTTTATTCTTTTCGACATCATTTATAATGAAGTGGTTTAAGAAGTACGTTTCTCATTTAAAAATGCATTATAGGGCCTGTTCCTATTCCTCCTCATTTTTAGGTTCCCAGAGATTCTTGAAGTAAATAGCTGTATAAAATTGAAGCATTTTAAAATTATATCATCTTATTGTGTGCCTTCAGAAGCCTGCTTAGGGTTGGAGCATTCTCTCACAAAATATTCAGCTTTTTTTTTTGTATGCAGGAAGCTGGGTCCAGAAGCTGCCACCACAGGGTCCTCCACTACCATCAGAAGTGCCCCTTTTGGGGCTGGAGCAATAGCACAGCGGGTAGGGCGTTTGCCTTGCACGCGGCCGACCCGGGTTCAAATCCCAGCATCCCATATGGTCCCCTGAGCACGGCCAGGGGTAATTCCTGAGTGCAGAGCCAGGAGTAACCCCTGTGCATTGCCAGGTGTGACCCAAAAATCAAAAAAAAAAAAAAAAAAAAGAAAAGAAAAGAAGTGCCCCTTGAGCACTGAGTTTGGAGTAGCCCCTAAGTGGCACTGAGTGTGGCCACTCTCCCCCATCCCCCAAGCCTCTGTAAAGTAGCCTAAAGGAGAAGTCATTTGCCATTGTTTTGGTCTTATAATTGTTGATTCTATTCTATCTCCTTTAGATTACTGGTAATTTTTTTTTCTTTATCTGAAGTTAACACTTCTGGGTAACAGAATCCCTTTATATTTTAAAAAATTAAGAACTTTTAAAGCTTTCTTTTTTTTTTCTTTTTGGGTCACACCCGGCAATGCTCAGGGTTTTCTCCTGGCTCTGTACACAGAAATTACTCCTGGTGGTGCTCAGGAACCATAGGGGATGCTGGGAATCGAACCCAGGTTGGCTGCATTTAAGACAAATTCCCTACCCACTGTGTTATTGCTCCAGCCCGTAAAAGCTTTCTTTCATATATGTTTTGTTTATTATTATTTTAATTTGGGGCCTGACTATGCTTAGGCTTACTTCTGGCTTTGTGCTCAGGGCTTACTCCTGGCTCTGTGCTCAGGGATCATTTCTGGCAGTGCTGGGGGGACCATACGGGGCCCAGGGATTGAACCCAGGCCTCATCCAAGGCAAGTGCCCTCCCATTGTTCCCACTAGTCCCTTTTATGTATGTTTTATATATGTTTACATGTCTTAATATATATGTTTATATACATTTACCTTATTTAAATTTTTAAGTTGGTTGATTAAATAATGTGCACATTAAGTTAGCAATTTAGCATAATAACTTGTATCACACTTGTATCACTTGTCATCTCGTTTTTTGTCAATTTGTTGGAGTGGGCAACGGTAATGTCTTCATTCGTCCCTGTCGCGTGTAATAACATGTTTGCTAAAAAAACCAATTCTTCCAGAAAAATATTTATGAGCACATAATGAGAGAATATTTAAAAAAATGAGAAGATGGCATTGTTTTTCCTTCTCTGTAGATCTTGATAAGTGTCTGGGTTTATTGAAGACAGCTGGATTCTCCTCTCTATTTCTAAATTCAATCTGTTGTGATATGCAGTTTTGGCTAAAGTATACGAGGAAAATTTAGCCTCCCACAGATATATAATTGGAAAGGGGGGAATATTTTAAGTGCGTTTTGGGAGGATAATTTGATGCTACGCTAAAACTCAACTGGTGGTGAACAGTAAGTGTCTGAGAGGTCAGTGGCAAAGTGGACTCTGGATCAGCATCAGTTTGATTTTAAAAGTGATGCTAAGATTCACAGGTTCTTCTTGCACTTTGGAGCACTCTAACCCACGAGTAGCTTTGTATTGTGTCTTGGACACATTGAAAATAACGTTCCCTTGAGTTATGCAGTTGCCAACATTATATATCATAAAATAAAAAATATTCATGGTAGGGCCATACAGTACATCACAAAAGAGTTTATATGTTAGAGTATTGAGCTCTTGGATATGATTCAGATTTTTGCTTTAAGCTTGAATTCATTAATGATAAATAAATACTGGCTGACTGACTGTTTTCCTTGAAGTGATAGTACACTAGATAAAAATAAAAGTCTGTCCAGTACCTAAATTTGAATAGCCATACAATTGGCCTGTTACTTGTTTTTTGGATGGGAGTTGGGGGCACAGCTTCTGGGGGTCAGGGCTTACTCTTGACTCTGTCAGGAATCACTCCTGGTGGTACTCAGGGGACCCTAGGGGTGGTGTTGGTGCCGAGCAAGGCAAGTGCTTGCCCATGGTTCTTCGTCTCCTGGCCTGTTCTTCTTTCAAGTAAAAACAGTGTTTCTTGTCAAGAGAGCCCAGGTCAGCTCCCAAATTCAACGTCACAGTGCTTTATTTCCTATTTCCTTACACTTTTGTTTGCTGCAGAAATGCTTCACGTGTTCCATTTAATCTCATAGGAGATTAAAATGTGTACTTGAGCATTGCATTTTAGCAAAACAAATTCTTATGGTTACATGACGGAACTTGAGTGAAATAGCTTTGTTGTCACCATTTTTTCTTTTACTGTGCGTATAAGCAAAGAATAAATACAAAGAGCATCAGTAAGCTTTGACCGTGGCCTTAAATCAGGCTAAGATTCTTTTTAGTTTTACTCACCATGTCTTTGTGTCATCAGTGCAAATGTCAACAAAATAGAGCTCAGATTAGTGAGAAATGAAAAGGCACTTGTTTTCTTGGTAGTATGAAAATAGTTTTGACCTCAAGAACACAGTGAAAAGGTCTTAGGGATTCTTCCAGTTTTGCATTCTGTTTTGAGAAATCTGATCTAGTTTTTGGTGGTGATCATCATTTTAATCCATTAAAAATTGTTGTGGGGGCTACCCCTGACAGTGCTCAGGGCCCACTAGGGTCATTGCCCGCGTAGTCAGAGGTCGTGGAGTCAAGGACATTAATTGAATCCTAAGACCTTCAACATCTGCTCTGTTATTTGTGCCACATCCTCTGTTATCCACTTTTAAAGGAGAATAAGTAATATTCACTGGTTATAGGATTTTAATGTTCCTCCATTTTTTTTAATGGCTTGATGTGTCGTTTTGAACACAGAATAACGTGCCATTGATTGGAATGACTGGTTTATTCTTTCATTGAAGAACACCTTCGTTGCTTTGCTTTGGGGCAATTTTAAATAAGGCTAGTAACTACATTTGTGTTTAGGTTTTTGTGTGGGCTTAAGTTTCATCTGCTTTCGGTTAAGACCAAAGAGGAGTAAGTCAGGCTCTGCTCAGTTCTGTCGGAAACTCCTGAACTGTCTTCTGAAGTGACTGTTGTTTTCCTTTCCTGCCTGCAATGAGAGAGCTGGCTGTTCCACAGCCATCACATTTGGTGTTGTCAGTGCTTGGACTTTTGCCTGTTCTAACGGGGCATAGCGGCAGCTCATTGTTTTTATTTGCATTTCCCTGGTGTCAGTGTGATGGTGGCACGTCTTTCTATATGTGACTTGCCATTTGTCTACTTTGTGAGGAGTTTGACATCTACATATTATCTTTGTGTGGAGTGTAGTCTGTTAAGGTCTTTGGCCCATATGTATATAATACATATTATATTTAAACTTTTTAATTGAATCACTGTGAGATAGACCCTTACAAAGCTGTTC
This sequence comes from Sorex araneus, assembly GCF_027595985.1. Taxonomy (NCBI): domain Eukaryota; kingdom Metazoa; phylum Chordata; class Mammalia; order Eulipotyphla; family Soricidae; genus Sorex; species Sorex araneus. The sequence continues at coordinate 279,712,663 of NC_073313.1, forward strand.
ACACAGTGTTCCAAGACCTATCCCTTTATCAGTGTACACCAGTGTCCCCAGGTTCCCTCCTATCACCCTCCACCCATGCCGTGCTTTTCTTCTCTCTCTCCCTCTCTCTCCCTCCCTCCCTCTCTCTCTCTCTCTCTCTCTCTCTCTCTCTCTCTCTCTCTCTCTCTCTCTCTCTCTTTCTCTCCCACCCCTCTCTCTCTCCTTTCGGGCATTGTGATTTGCAGTATTGATACTGAAAGGTTATCATGAAAATCCCTTTACCTACTTTTAACCCTCAGATCTTGTCCAGCGTGATCATTTCCTGCTATTATTGTCATACTGGTCTCTTCTCTATCTTACCTACCCTCAGCCCCACACACACTTGTGGTCAGTTCCAACCACTGACCAGTCCTCCCAGGCCCTGTTTTCCCTGGCTAAGGATATTAATCTTCTACTATGTATTTTTTGGTTCATATTTTAAACCTTTAATTGTTTTCTTATAACTGAATTTAAATTTTTTTGAGGGGGTTGGAGAGAGAATACAGGGGTTAAGGCACTTGCTTTGCATTAGGCCAACCCTGGTTCCCTGAGCACTGCCGAGTGTGGCCCCCAAACAATATTTGTTCATTTTGGATAACATTCCATTATCAGATGTGCTTTTATTCAGTTTTTTTTTTTTACTAAAAAAAATAGTCTCTTGCCCACACGCCTGGCTTTCTTCCCCGGGGCCCCTCGGAGGGGATGGGCTCCAGATTCCCTCCCCACCCCAGCAGAGCTCCCGGCAGCCGAAGACCACCGGAGCCTAGCTACAGCCATGCTCGAGACCCCTCTCCATACATTCAGGCAGACCTCATGCATGAGGGTACCGGCAGAGGAACCCAGGTGTGTATAATCCCATCAACGGCCAACATCCAGAGACTTAAAAGCAAGCTCGCAGAAGATATCTTAGGACCTACTTCTCCCTCTGGGAGAAACTGGCAATCTTCTGAGAGTTTCCTGCCCACATGGGACTGCCTTGCAAGCTTCCCACGGTGTATTCATATGCAAAATCCAGTAACAAGCTGGATCTCATTCCCCTGACCCTGAAGAGCCCTCAGTGCAACATCCTTAGGAGGGCTGAGTCGAGACGGACTTCTAAGATCTCAGGGAAAGGACGAAATGAGATGTTACTGAGCCCGCCCGAGAAATTGGTGATTTACGGGATTTCGTGATCGTGATTTTTTTTTTTTTGGCTAGTGACTTGTCTTCTCATTTTCCTAACATTGTCTTTTTGAAACATGTTTTAATTTAATGAAATCCAATTTACCAGTAAATTCTTTCACATGTACCTTTGCTGTCATATGTAAAATAGTCATAGCTATACTCAAGACAAGTTAAATTTCCTCCTATATTATCTTTTAGGGATTTTATAGTTTTGCATTTTGTATTTACGTCCTATGGTCCATTTTCAGTTAATTTGTCTGACGGATATATGGTTTGTGACTAGATTCTTCTGCTTATTTATTAGTTTGCATTGGAAAGCCATTTATTTCAGTACCATTGTCTAAAGGACTATCTTTACTCCATTACTTGGTCTTTATGCATTTATCAAAGATCAGTTGCCTATATTTATGGGGTTCTATTTGTGGAGTCCTTGTTCTGTTTCAATTATTGATTTGATCTTCTTTTTAAATCTTTTTTTTTCTTTGCCAATAATACACTGTTTTGATCACTGCAGTTTTATAATGTCTTGAAGTCAGATCTTGTTGTATTGATTATCTGGATGTTTTTGCATTTTGGGAAGGAGATGGGATCCTATTAATAATGAACTCAGAACAGCAGGTGTAAACTAGGATTGTCCTGTGCAAATTGAAATCTACACTTTTAGAGCAACTGAAACTGAAATCCATTTAGTTTCCATGCCACATTAAAAAAATAACCCCCAGTTATTATGAGAGGAAAAAAGGGAAGAACAGGAATAGTGAGCAATTTGTGGTGGCTTTCGTCTTTGGGCATTAGAATGTTGAAAATCTAAGTGCAAACTTAAAATATCCAGTTGTTCTTCAACTTAAGATCTGGTGAAAATTTTTCAGCGTGAGTATTGTTTTCTTCAGTGATTTTAATTAGGATACTATTCTACTTGGTTATCCATGTGCTACTCGATCATAAAGAAGAAACTGCTCCTCTTGCATCATTGAGTTGAACATTGAGATTTGGAATGACTCAAAGCAGACCTACAAATATTGTGAAATTATTAACTGCCTTAACATAGGAAAGCCTTTTTGGCACATTTGTGGAGAGACGAAATTAACAATATTAATGTAGTGGTTAACAAGAAGTCTCACAATGGAGACATTACTGGTGCCTGCTCGAGCAAATCGATGAACAACTGGATGACAGTGACACTGTGCAACAATGTAGTGGTGCCAGATGTCTTTTTTTTTATAGGGGCCACACCTGATGGTGTTTGGGGTAACAGGGTCACATCTAGTGGTACTTGGGAGCCATTTGGTTCAGGGGACTGAACTCAGGGCCTCACGTGTGCCGTCTGTGTGCGCCTCTCTCACTTGCACTCTCGGCCTAGGAAGCTGTGTTTTAATAAACCTTCTTAATTTTATCTTAAAAATATTTTTGATTTTGGACCACACCCAGCTGTGCTCAGAGTTTGTTCCTGTCTCTGTGCGCAGAGATCTCTCTTGGTGGTCTCCCCAGATCTGGGGGTCTACACGCAAAGCAAGCACCCAAGTCGCTGGACTAGTATGCTCGTCCCTCTAGGAAGCTTCTTGTATCATGTGCATGGAATTGAATTCTTTCCAAGTGCTAAGTCTTTTTGTGAAATTCAGTATCTCTATTATATATATTATATATCTCTATTATATACCTGAAGACCAAATTCTGAGTCTTCTAAGTAAATGCACATTCAGTTAAAGCTTGGTCATTAAAATCATTTCAGGCACATAGAATGGCATGTATAATTTGTGACCATGCATAAACTGTGCCTATAACTTATAAATTTAGTATCAAAACTAAGTAGGAACTGCATAAAACTTCACTATAAAGCACTGTTAGTTCAATGCTTTTATTCTGATGGCTAGCTATAAAGAATCTCTTAAAACTCTTATAGTTCAATTTAATTTATACAAGAATAGAGAATTATCCTTTAGGATTTATTGCAAGGTATTTAAAAGGAGGGGATTGTTGTTCCTTTTCCTCAAGAAATTCGTTTAATTGCTCCAGACAGTCTGTTCACAGAGTTTTTCTTTCTTCCCAGGCTATGACTTAAGCTGTATTCGTTTAAGCTTTGCTCACTTTCATTAATTAAGACTCAGACCATTATGTACTGACATTCTAGTTCTTTCTAATTTAGCCTTTCTAAAATAACGCTTGTTAATAAGCAAAGCTCTAGATGATCAGAAGATAAAAATAATTTTGTGCTTCATTAACTATCAATCTTTGCTGTCTCAATTTTGTTGTTTTTAACATGGAAAATAATGATAGTTTAAAAAATATTTGCTCTTCTGAGCTATTTGTTATATATTATGGAGTCATTCTCGTGTCAGAAAGGGGTTATTTTTATCAATGCACTATCTCAAAGAAGGTTATAATACATGCTTTGTTTGATGCATATGTGCTGCATAAGTTCTTTTAAAGCTGAAAATTCTTGTTTCTCTTAAAGAATAGGTAAAAATCCCATTCCAACAGTCGTTTAAGTTGGTATAACATACCTTGAGGTAAAGGTTTAAGGTTTCTTTGACCAACAGAGATCCTTCTGTTGGAGTAACACTTTGTTCATTATTCGTGTGTTTTTCCTTTTTTGCAGCTGGGGAATTGAGCCCAGGACCTCAAGCACATGTATCTTGCGTTCTGCCATGATGCCAACATCTCCTGACCAACGCTTTATATTCCTTAATGGTTCTAAACATTTATAACCATTTGGCCAAACTTATAAATTTGTTATAAATGAAGAGATAGTATAGAAAATTGGTAGATAATATGTATATAGATTTCAGTTTTAATGCAGGTTGACTTAGTGTTTTTCTGATAATTTTTCTAAGTTTTCTTAGCACTTGTATCTGTTTGATGCAAGGCACCTCAGGAGATGTTTATCTTTTCTCTTTTTAATTAAAGAACAGAAAATAATGTTCTTTTACTTTATTTATTTTTTAAAATAAAAATTAAAAAATTAACTTTTCCCTCCTTAAAAATTGATTTACTACTGTTTTACAATACTACAGAATTTCAGGGGTTTAGTTTAATGCCTCTGTGTGTCACCATATCCACCATGAATGCTCAACTGTCATTCCTCCCTCAAAAGACCCCTCTACTTATTTTGCTGCTTTTGTTTCTCTCTGACCAACACGGTTTTCACTAGATCTAGGAGGGGTGTGTGTGTGTGTGTGTGTGTGTGTGTGTGTGTGTATGTGTGTGTCCTTTGTCACTGTTGCTACTGTTTCAGTGTGTGCAGGATCACACACATCCCTGTGGTGCTCACAGCTGTAGTTGTCCTTGATGGGCCCACGTGAGTTCCAGTGCTCACACAGCCAGGATGCCAGGATGCTCGCCTTTCTTTGCTGCTGTACTGCACGCGGACTACCAGCTGTTGGCATTCCTTGCACAGTTCTCTGCAGTGCCTGCTCAGGGTTGCCGTCGTCACCAGTGGTGCTCACATCAGGCTTCTCAAGACTCGGAACTCTGGGCTCTTGTGCTTGCACCTTTTCCAGTTGTGCTCACACACCCCTGGCCGTGATGTGGCCGGAAGGGTTCCTGGGGCTGGGGACCACGGGCCGTGAGCTCAGCCTGCAGTGCTGCGTGGGACACACTGGAGGTGGAACTCGAGCGGGGCTCTGAGCACGTTTGTTATTTCTTGGTCTTCTAGTGACTTATAGGCCAAATACGGGGAACCATTTAGTTCCTTATTTCACTAGGCACAATCACTTCAAGTTCCATTTATGCCAGAGGTGGGTTTCTTCACTGTTGAAGGCAGAGTAGCATTCCTTTGAGCTTATGGACACAGCTTCTTTAGTCAGTCATCTGCTAACACACATTTAGGTTCATGCCAAGAATATGTGCTCCTAGTCATGCGTTCCCCAAATTCCATGTAGCTTTATTTGCTCATGTGGCCATAGTATTCTATAAATAACTTTTCATGAACTGAAGAGATTGAGATTTATTTTGGACCTATACAGTTTAGGACGAGTTTATTTATTTATTTATTTTTATTTTTTATTTTTTGGGGGGGAGGGTCACACCTGGCGATGCACAGGGTTTACTCCTGGCTCTGCACTCAGGAATTACTCCTGGCGGTGCTCAGGGGACCATATGGGATGCTGGGAATTGAACCCGGGTTGGCCGCATGCAAGGCAAACGCCCTACCCGCTGTGCTATCGCTCCAGCCCCTAGGATGAGTTTATGATGGGGTACTTATCTTTAGGCATAGTATAGTTGGGACGAATGGAGACGCTACTGGTGCCCACTCAAGTAAATTGATGAACAAGGGGATGACAGTGATACAGTGATAGTATAGTTGGAAGTGTGCCAAATACAACTTTTCTCCATTGAGAAGTTCTAATGATGAGTTAGCACTACATTGATTTAGTAAAGACAGATTATGCCTTTTCCTAAAGGAAAGTTATACTGTTCTAGAGGACAGTAACTTACACAGAAAGGTTTTCTTTTGGCACTTAAGTAATTTAGTTGGAAATCTTTGTGAACAAATTCAAATATAAATTTATTTGAAATATATACTTTAATAATAATTTTTAACATGATTGGAGTCAGAAAACTTATAATTTATCATGGTTGAACATACTAATGATGGAAAAATGTTTTAAAAAGAATAAGCTCTTTAGCAGTTTTATTAAATTGGCAAATTCCAATGAAGGTGTAATACTAATTTGTTTTCTATGCAGCATCCTTAGTTTTTCCTGCTGGTAGAACTCTGCCCGCTTTTACTACAACAGACCTGGTAGGTAACTTATTTAAAACATATTTTAAAAGATAATGCCCCACTTTCAACAGTTGGTGGAAGAAATTCTGAGCATATTTGCAGTCCTCCAGATGACTGGGAAAAGATACAGTTCCGGATGGGGCGATAAAAGTAAGTGTTATAGCATAGAGGTACCAAAAGTTCAGGACTTTCAGAACTATTTTCTTTTTAAAAGCAGTGCTCAGGAGACCCGGGGCTACTGCTGGGATGCTTGGCCTGGTCGTACAGGCCTGAAGCTTTCAGGCTTGGGTCCAGCACTGTAGGGCAGGGCTGGGTAGTGCTGGGGTTACCAGGATCACTCTTGGTGGTACTAGGGGATCTTATGATACCTAAGATTGAATCTGGCATCTCTGCATGCAAACCAGTCTTTGAACTATTTCCCTGGTCCCAGAATTGATATTTCCTTGTCAGGTTTCCTAGAGTGGTCTGTTAGTATCTCCTAAGACTGTATATACAAGGCTAGGGAATGTCTGTGGTTTTTATTATTATTTTTTATTTTTTGTACTCAGGGTTTACTCCTGGCTTCATGTTTAGGCATCACTCCTGGGTTGGTGGTGTGCAATGCCTTAGCTTCCAGACTATCACTCTGGCCCACTATGTAGAGGTTTTTTTTTTTCCTTTTTGGGTCACACCTGGTGATGCACAGGGGTTACTTCTGGCTTTGCACTCAGGAATTACCCCTGGTGGTGCTCAGGGGACCATATGGGATGCTGGGAGTCAAACCTGGGTCGGCTGCGGGCAAGGCAAATGCCCTACCCACCGTGCTATCACTCCAGCCCCCACTGTGTAGTTTTAGTATATTGTGAAATATTATAGACATGGTGAATCATAAAGAGATAATTTTGATCCCGTATTTATTTCCTCCCCTCTAGGAGCTGAGCCACTGAATAGAGTTCATCCCACTACTTAAGTAGTTTCTTCCCCTCATTTACTTAGACACTTTTAACCCTTTGTGTAACAGAGGCTAGAGTATAAGTTTCTCCTCCACGAGGATTTGACAACAAGCAAATGATATTTCAGGTGCTGAAAGGTGGCAATGTTATGCGTGATGCGCTATCAGTAACAGTACTGTAAATCACAGCACTAAAACTTGCAAATAAAGTGCCTCTCACTACAGCAGACTGCTGAGGGGGTGGCACATAGTGTGGTGTGTATGTGTGTGTGTGTGTGTGTGTGTGTGTGTGTAGGGTGGGGACTTTGGTGGACACCAGTGGAGGAATTGGTGTTGAAACATTGTGTGTCTGAGCCCCAATCATGAATAACTGTCATTTCTCAGTGACAGAATTTAAAACATAAGACATTTAAACAGAGAAAAGTGAGTAGTTTGTAGCAAGGGAATGTATCATATTTTCTCTTAGCCTTTCTTCCATGATGTCAGTGCCATATAATCCACTAACAGTTTTCATTTTCTTTCAGTTCATGAACTACCTTTTTACCTTTCTTCTTTTCTCACCTCATCCAGTGATGCTCAGGCTTTACTTCCTGACTCTGCGCTCAGGGATCTCTTCTGGGGGGGTTAGGATGCAATAGGGGGTGTTGGGGATTGAAACAGGTTGGTGGTGAGCAAGGCAAGTGCCCTACCCACTGTACTCTCTCTCTGGCCCCCATGAACTACGGTTTTCAGGTTCAAAGTTTTAGTAGGCCAATTTAATCTCATTTGTTGATTGATACCAAGCAAACACTGCACCCCTCAGTAAGGTATTTGGGGAGAATGGTGTTGCTTTTAATAAACTAGTGAAGAAAACCCGCTGCCTTTGAAATGACTCAAAAGATCTTTCAAATATACCTGTAAAAAGTTAAAAAAAATTACAAAGTAAAAGTAAGAAGCTTTATACACTTAAGGATAATTATATTAAATTTTTAATTTATATCCATTTACAACTTTAGAAACATTTTTGGTGTTTGGGTCACACTTTGTAGTACTGAGGAATTTTTCTTTGCTCTGTGCTCAGGGATCACCCCTGGAAGGAGTTGGGGGGACTACATAGGGTACCAGGGATTGAACTCAGGTTGGCTGCTTGTAAGGCAAACCCCCTACCTGTTGCACTATCACTCCAGCCCTCCAAGTCTTTCTTGGCAATTATATTAGGGCTAGGGGTGTGGCTGAGTGTTTGAATTCATGCTTTGCATGTGCAAGGCTCTGGGTTCTAGCCTGGCATTGAAAAATACAAAACAAAAGTATACTAAAAAGCCTGGTAGATTTGCACTTGTGATCCCTTCCTTGCTGTACTGCTAGATGAGCTCTCTATTTTAATAAAAAAGATTACATTGATTTCAGAAAAGTAGAATTATTCTTGTAGTGTTTTTGTAATTAAAAAAATTAGTCTTTTAACTTCAATGGGCCTTTAGTTCCAGTCACTAATTAGTAATTAGTAGATGTAGCTCTATCACAATTTGATCTCTTGTTGATGGGCACTTAAATTATTTCTAATATTTTTTTCTAAAATGACACTCTACTAATTATACTTGTGGGCATGTTTTTGTGTGTATTATTGTCAGGTAATCAAAATAACTTCCTAGAAGCAGAATTTTTGGATAGAGATTATGCGTGTTTTTAATCCCAAAATTGCCCTCCAAAGGAATTGTACATTTGTAGTGACCCAAGATTTTGATTTTTATCCTGTCCTTATGAATATTGATTTTTGCTAATTAGTGTTTTAAATTTTTGTAGATCTAACTGACACAAAAGTGTTTGCTTTAATTTAGTATTTAAAAAATGCTGAGGGCCAGACCAGAAGGGTAACACAAGGGTTAGTGTGCTTGCCTTTCCCTGAGAACCACCAGGAATAGCTTCAGGAGTAGTTCCTGAGCACTGCTGGGTGTGGCCCCAAACCTCCCTCAAGGAAACGGGGGTTGAGTTATTTTCTAATAAAATGGACATAATAGCATGTGATCTTGAAAACACCATTCTAGAGCACATAATCTGAACAATTAAGGTTCTAACATGTGACTTCTTGAGAATCAGGGGTCCTGGCAAAGCAATGAAGTAGACAAGTTTCAGAAGCCAGTGTTTGTATTACTTATATTTAAGATTTTTTTATTTGTTTTTATTTTGGAGTAACTCCTGGCAGTGCTTTGGAGCTATTCCAGTTTGTTGCTCAGGGGTTTCTCTCAGCAGTGCTCAGGGGACCATATGGGGTCAGGGATTAGACCAGGTCTCCGCATGCAAAGCATGCACTGCCACTAAATGATACCTCTGGCCCCTGTATTTTGTATTTTAAGACTTACTGGCTTCTTTGCTAATAGCGATAGGATAAAATTCATTTTATCCTTAATAAGATGATCCAAACTCAATACTCAATTTTTGTTTTATTTAAAGAACTCAGTGCCAATATACAGTACCTGTATTGCAAAGCATAATGTCCCAAACGAGGGAGGGGGGGGAGAGAGAGACAGAGAGAGAGAGAGAGACAGTGACAGAGACAGAGAGAGACAGATAGATACAGAGATAGAGAGACAGAGACAGAGTGAGGAGAGAGAGACAGAGAGAGAAACAGAGACAGAGACACACAGAAAGAGACACACACACACACACACAGAGAGAGAGAGAGAGAGAGAGAGAGAGAGAGAGAGAGAGAGAGAGAGAGAGAGAGAGAAAATGTGCCTGCTGTAGAGGCAGACTGGGAGTCTGGGGTGGAAGGAGGGAAACCGGGAACGTTGGTGGTGGGAAATGTACACTGGTGAAGGGAGAGGTGTTGGGACATTGTTCTACTGAAACCCAATCATGAACAACTTTGTAACTGTGTATCTCACAGTGATTTAGTAATAATAATATATAACAATAATAACTAAACAACTTAGCCCTAATTTTGCTGTTGTCAAACTATTGTCCTGAACCAGATTTTTGGACTCTATGTGGAAAAAATAGATGCAAGCAAATGCCTTTTCTATTTTTATAATATAAATTTCTCATACTTAGGGCACCTCAAACTCCAGTGCAAGCTTTGCATTTCCTGGTTATCCCATTCATGTGCCGACAGGTGTGACACTACAAACTGCATCTGGTAAGAATCCAGTGTAGAAATATTTTGTTTTTGGAGTGGTACTGACTTCTGGATGTTAATGTTCATGATTCCATCAAACTGTTTACCGGAAGTTACTGACACCAGAGGGAAGGTCAATAAAACATATTTGATAATCAGTGGACAGTTGGTGCTAGACTCAGCCTGCCCTGTGTTTTCTTCCCAATTATATTTCCCAGTACTGGGAGATATGTATTCTTAAAAGCTTTAGGAAACTTTTAGAAGTGATTTTGCTAATCCCAGTCATTAAAGTCTTAGCAACACAAAATCACATCTCTGATCAAGAGGTGAGCAGCAAAGCAATAAACCTGAGCGTGCAAAGAGAGCTACGCACAACCCCGTTCCTCAAATTTCCCAGCGGCCTGTTGAGCATGAGTGTTCTTTTCTGAAAACGGCGATGGGAGCACCTGTACTGACAGGGTTTTCTGCTTTTCTAGGTCACCTCTATAAAGTCAACGTGCCGGTCATGGTGGCACAGAGCCCGGGCAGGGGGGGTTTCCTCCAGCCTCCGATGCAGCCCGTGTTTCAGCAGCTCGGGCCCCCTCCTGTTCTGCCGGCCAGCGTGCCTCGACTGGCCCCCTGCTTCCTCCAGGCGGCCACCGAGAAGGCCCCGCCGCCCGCAGTGCTGTACCCAGGCCCCGTGCCCAGGAAGCGCTCGGAAAGCGCCAGCGGGGACGTGCTGGTAGCCCGGGGCAGTGACCTTCGTGGCCTGCCCGAGGGCCTGCTGTGCCAGCCCGAAGGTCCTGCGTATGTCACCTACCCGGGGCTGGTGTTCCCGCCCCACGGGCCGCACGCTGACCCCAAGGAGCCCGGGCGCCAGCCTGCCCTGAAGCGCAGGATGCCCGCGAGTGATGTCAGCAGGCGGCCGGGTACCACCCAGGAGCCCGGGAAGGTACATTTGAGTCCCGCTCCTGGGGAGCGGAGCACGTGCTGGGCCGCTTCTTCCTAGATTACCCAAAAGCATGTATGTGGTTTCCCTGTAAAATAGTGTTTCTTGGGTTTGGAACAGAACCGTCAGTTCTTCAAGTACCCACACTCAGCATCGCTTTGCAATTTGGAACCAGATTCAATATTTCTTTAAAGACAATGCACTCGTTTCTCTGGGCTGCCTTTGCCCTCTCCCATATATTGGGATCATTTGTGTTTATTTGCAGATAAAATTGAAAAGAAAAACCCCATAAATTCATCCTAGTGATTAAATGACTATTTGAGGTAGTTGATCATCCTATCTAATAGGCAAAAACGGTTCAACTTTTTTTTCTTTTTCTCTACCGAATTTCCCCCAAATTTCCACGAGTAATGTTCACACATTAGGAATCATCTTGCTAGTAGATGTTTTGTTTCCTTTTTAGCTATTAAAATACTAATTATTTTTTTGAAGTATAAACTACCATTTTTTTCTGTTTAGTGTTTTTTTTTGGTAAGAGGGTGGCTTTTTGTTCACACCTGGCAGTGGTGGTGCTCAGGGATGGGCCAGTATGTTCTACAATCAGTTTAGTTTATACAATTTAATGTATGTGGCCAATAATGAAAGGTTTCTTAATAGTTTAGTGGCTCTCTAGAATAGCTATGCACATTGTAGCAATGTATAAATGTGCCCACACTTTCTGAAGTAGAAGGGGAAAGACATAGAAACAATGATGGCTAGTGAATGAAAAAAGTTATATCAGAAAGCTTTATTGGACCTCTTTCAGGATGTTTCAGAAGTTTGAAGCCTGCTCAAAGTATCGCAGTAAATCTGTTTTTGGTTTAGTTTGGGTCTGAGTATTTAAAATCGAAATGTTTTTTTGAGTATTTTCCCACTATATTTACATTACAATATATAGAATTTAAGAAATGTTAAACTCATGATTTAGGTAACACTGGATCTGAGGAAAAATGCAAATTAAAAAAATGTTCCCACCTTTTGTGATTTTTGGAGGTACTTTTTTCAGACTTTAGGAACTTTGCCGGTATTTGGTAGGATAATTTAAGAATTTAATCTACCGTTACTGATTAAGATTAAAGTACAAATTATCTTGTGCTCTCCTTTGATGTGAGGGAGTAGTTAATAGAGATTGTTCATGGGATAGTGGTTGAGAGCTTAAACTTTGTACATAAATGACTATTAAACAATAATTAATACAATTATTATAATTATATAATTTATATTATATATAGATTCAAATTCTAGGTTCACTTAAAAGCAAACCATGAAACTTGAAATATTCCTAACCCTGTTAAATATGTAGAGATGTATAGAGAGTTGTTATAACTTGGGAATCATGTAAATTTTACTGTAAAAAGTATATATTTTATACACTTGATACATCAGGTAAACTTTTCATATAACATCAGTCAAATATACTTTAGTAAACTAGAATATAAACTTGTCAAATAGGTCTTTGTCCCAAACACAAACATACATAATGATATTTTTTATGTTTTGTATTTACTGTAGGATACCTTTAAAATAGCAATCTGATAAAGTTTATGCTAGCATGCATTTCAAAAGGTGTGTAAAAAACTTATTTCTATAAGTAACTCTTTAGAAATTCATATGGTTTAAAACATGTCAAAGAAAGGTGGTTCTACTGTGTAGATTTCCAGAGATCTGAGTGATCCTTGTGATTCTTTGGTGCCTAAATATTTCTTACAGTACTGACACTTGTTTGTAAGCTCCTTTTTTGAAGCACATATTACTATGTATTTTATTCCATGAAGAATTTTGTTTTTCTAATTTTATAATGTAGAGAATTGGAAACTTGAGTCCTTCTGGAGTTTCAAAGGACAGCAGTAGGTGAACCGTGGGCCTGCCAGAGCATTTTCTTTAAGGCCCTTCTTATCTCTAGCCTGGCTTCCTCATGTCCTCATTTGTTCCTTCTCCAAAGATTGTCATTTTTATTGCTTTATCTTTTACTTATCTTTTCTGACTGCATCCACTCCCTCCTTCAGGGCCTCCTCTTTATCTGCCTCCACTATTCCCTAAGGACCAGCCTTAGCCCCTTTCTCTGCAGTTTTGCCTGGTCAGACTCACGCATGTCATGGTTTTAACCTGCATCTTGTTGCTGATGACTGTGTCTTTGATCACTCATCTCCTTACCTCATTCCCATGTCTGTCTGCCTTCTGGAAAGTTCTACCTGAATATCACAATGACTGCCTTTTGGTTCCCCAAGCTTCGGCCTACTCTTCTTACCTTCTTGCCCACTACTTGATTGGTATCATAAAACTGTGGGATTGCCCAGATCAATCGCGTTTCCTGCCTCTTTTTGCTTTTGTTATTCCCTCTGATTTATGCTTGGATTTTCTTCCCACCATCCTTTTCTCTGGCTAATTTCTGTTTATCCTCTATTATAACAAAAATTTTTAATCTTTCCCTTACCTTTTACTAGTGGATTAGCTGTATCTCTTCTGTGTCATCATGACATGTTAAGTATGTATCTTGTTCATAATATAGCTATAAATGACTTTCACATGGGCTGGAGTGATAGCACAGCAGGTATGGCGCTTGCCTTGCATGCGGCCGACCCAGGTTCGATTCCTCTGCCCCTCTCAAAGAGCCGGGCAAGCTCCTGAGAGTATCTAGCCTGCAAAGCAGAGCCTGGCAAGCTACTTGTGGCATATTCGATATGCCAAAAACAGTAACAAGTCTCACAATGGAGACATTACTGGTGCCAGCTCGAACAAATTGATGAGCAACGGGATGACAGTGACTTTCACATGTCCTGTTTGTATGGAGAGGCACAGTGAACTTTGTATGCCCAGCACCTTGGAATGAATATATATATGTGTGTGTGTGTGTGTGTGTGTGTGTATACATATATATATATACATATGTATATACTTAGAATATGAGCTTTAAAAAACAAGATTTATGATTGGTTAATTTGACTTAGTAGTTATCAACTCTGACTAAATATCAGAAACATTGTAGCTTCAAAAAATAACAAAAGTTTTCTTTAAAAAAATATTTTTTATCAGTAACAAGTTTTCTGAAAGAAAGAGATCTCACTGGGCTAAGCACTTTCGTTGTGTGCAGGAAACCCTAGTTTGATCACCAGCATACAGGGTTGACCCCTGAGCACTGGTGGATGTAAACTCCAAAACAAGAAACAACGAACCATGGTCTGTCCCCTCTTACTTAGTTTTAACTAGACTGGAGTGGGGTTCCCTTGGTGCTGAGAGGCTTCCGGAAGTGAGTGAGATATGTACGGTCAAGATTAAGTACCATAAATTCTAGCTTAGCATCAGTGTATGAGGGGGAAATGGATCGGGGGATAGATAATATTTATTTATTTACTTATTTATTTTGCTTTTTGGGTCACACCCAGCGATGCTCAGGGGTTACTCCTGGCTTTGCACTCAGGAATTGCTCCTGGCAGTGCTTGGGGGACCATATGGGATGCCGGGGATCGAACCCAGGTCGGCCGCGTGCAAAGCAAACGCCCTACCCGCTGTGCTATCGCTCCGGCCCGGGATAGATAATATTTAACCACACTTAAAAGATTTATTTTCTCTCACATCCATTCTTTAAAAAATTTAGTTTTTCAGTGTAGACAAAAGCCACAACTAGATAACAAAGCCCCAATATTAAAATCTCTAAGTTAAAAAAACTAAGTTTTAAAGGTGAGACAGATGTTCTATTTTACCACAGGTTGTCGAGTCCTTGTCTAATAATTTATTAAGCTAGTTGTCACTAATTGAGCTGTCTGTGCTCTTGTTTTGTTTGTTGAGTTTAGTTGGCTTTCCCATCTAACTTGGTTGCTGATGACTACTGGGATTTCAGTTAGAGGTGTTGTGTGGGTGTATGTGTGCATGTGGTCCAGAGACTTCAAAGATATATGGTCTGGGCCAATGAGTTGATGTGGTTGTGAGTGCCAGGGTGTTGAAGTACAGGACGGCAGGAGGAGGCTGCTTGCTCCCACTCCAAGAAGACCCTAGAGTCCTCAGCCTGGGGACTGGGGTACCTGAACGTTTTCAAAGTTTGGTGTCTCTGCAGAGAGTATGAGCAAGTGGCGGAGTTGAGCCCTCCATGTGACTGCAGCAATGGAGTGTGTGTGTGGCTGCTGGGGCTCTGGCAGGATGGAGACTCTCGAGAGCACCCCAGAGTTCTCAGCTGGGGGACTGGTGCATCCATAAATATTAGCTGCTTGGTGTGCATCTCCTCAGAGATTGAGTCGTGAATGGGTATAACGGGGCCCATGAGTGAGTCAACAAGGTGGTGGCTGTGAGTGGTGGGCCTGGTTCCTGTCCATATCCATTCTGACATCTAAATTGTAGTACTGTTGTACTGTTATCCCATTGTTCATCGATTTGCTAAGCAGGCACCAGTAATGTCTCCATTGTGAGACTTGTTGTTACTGTTTTTGGCATATTGAATATGCCACAGGGAGCTTGCCAGGCTCTGCTGTGCGGGCAGGATACTTCCAGTAGCTTGCTGGGCTCTCCAAGAGGGACAAAGGAATCATACCTGGGTTGGCTGCATGCAAGGCAAGCGACCTCCCCACTGTGCTATTGGCTCTTGCTGGGGTGTGATCCCA